>NC_052356.1:45117531-45281358 GCF_009727055.1 Benincasa hispida | reverse complement strand
AGCATATAAGTTTGATGTTCAAAGTTTTTTATTACAAAAAGTTTAATATTCTTGTTTTTTTTAATAATATTTGATTATTTTAGTATTTGTTTTTCAATGAGTTTGATGCTCAAACTACGTGATTTTTTTAATTTTTTTAATATTTTTGTTTGTTTTTGTTTGTTTTGTTTGTATTTAAGTTTGATAATTAGTAAAATAGTTAGTAATAAATTGTTTATCTTTTCTTTCTTTAGAAAATAGTGGACAAATGTTTGAGATTTATGTTGTTTACAAATGGTAATATGATTGACGGTATTGATGGAGTTGATTATGACTAACCACCATACGGGGGTTTTAGCATAAATGTGAACAGTGGACTTGTTTTTTAACAATTCATTGAAATGATAGGGATGTCACACTATATGGATATGAGAGCAATCTAGTTAGAATTAGTATATAGGCAAACTAATCTAACACCATCAAGCTCAGTAAGGTTTATGTTATTCCCTATTGCTAATGAACAAGCAATGAACCTGATGTCCTCAATCGCGATGTCACTCTCGAATTTAGTGCATTTATATGTTAATATGAGTAAGGTAGGGTTGGATATAAACTTGAATACACAACGCTTTAGTCAATTTGAAGATCTGACTCAATGTATTGACCCTAATCCTAAATGAGTTGCACCAAACTGTGATTATGAAGATGTGGTGGCTAACCATCAATACAGTATTGATTTTGTAACCAACTAGGTCACAATCAAAGGAAGTGTTCTTCGTTACAAAGACAAGCTCCAGACAGTTGGGGATTATTATTATTAATATTTTTATCTTGTAATTAATATTTTTATTGTGTAAATAATATTTTACTGTGTAATTGATTTTTTTTATTATAATTCATTAAATTGAACATTATTTTTATGTTTCACTCAAAAAAATATATTTTTTTTAATATTTTAGATCATGTATTTAAACCCATGATCGATTGATCTTGATGTTTTATACGATCAACCTATTCATCGATCATCAGTTTTATGGGAAGATTGTACCACAAGCGAGATATACTGTAGACATCGAGAGGTGGTTTTTCATCGCACTATCCCACTCCACCTTAGAATACTACCATTACTTCATACATCTGAATTTTATGGAGTGGCCAGATTAGGATTCATTCAATTAGATTGACATCTCATCACTACACTGATTGAGAGATGGAAGTCTGAGATGCATACATTTCATGTGCCTACTGGAAAGTGCGCTATCACCTTATAGGACATAAAAGTCTTTTTGGTTTACCTGTTGATGGCAAGCCAGTTACCAGAGTAATGCATGATGATTGGCTGAATATATCACATGTTACTTGGTGTGACCAAACCTGCTGATAAAATTAAAGGATCGAGGTTAAGTTTAACATGGTTAGGGACACAATTTCATGAGCTTTTTTATGATGCAGCGAGGAAGATATCATGAGATATACGCATACATACATACTACAGATGATGGTTGGAAGTCTATTTTCTGACAAATCAAGTCACTTTGTGCACTTGATATTCCTGCCATTGTTAGCCAACCTCTATGAAGCAAGAAGATATTCTTGGGATGGAGTATATTTGACATGGTTGTATAGACAGTTATGTTGAAAGAGTTAAGTAACATGCAGCAGAAGTATCAATGATCCATAAGCATTCAAATTCACTAATTTTTACAGAAACTAAAACATGCTTTTCTAAAAGAGGGTTTTAAGATCATACTTTTGATGAACTCTCCAAGAAATAGAGTGTACAGAAGTAGTCTTCACTTAATATCACCGTGAACCACCTTAAAGTCTTCCCTACTATCCTCTTGGAGTTTTAGGTAGAGTTGTGGGACTCAAAAACAGCTTGAAGAAGTGAAGAACAATGAAGAATACACAAAGCCGAACAAGAAGAATAGTTTCTTCTCACAGAAGTTTTTCTCTCAAATATTTTGCATTCATTCTTCTCAAATGATTCCAATCTTCTTTATATATTGCAGATGAACATGCAAAGAGGTGAAGTGCATGGCTTGTAGCTCATGCTTGGAGAATCAATGAAGAGAGGATAATGGTCTTTGTGTGAGCATGAATGAAGGTAATAGAAAAAATTCAATCTCCATTTTGTGCAACATGCAAAACGATTTTTCATTTTTCTTTAAAAATAAAATGATTTTAAAACCATTTTAATTGAAAATTGATTTTCTTAAATTAATTTAAAATATTAATTAATTTAATATCAAATATTAAATTAATTTTTGCACAATGATCATCTTCATATATTTAAATCATATTTAAATATATATTCTTTTGTTCCGTTTAATTTGAACGTTTCAAATTAATTTCTCAAGCTACCCTAAAGCTTATCCATTTATGAGTTAGTAGGGGGACCTCACGGACCTACCGATCATGGGCTCCAACGATTCGAGATTAATCAGCTAAAGGCTGAAAGCTTTTTGTGTCACAAGTTGAAAGCTTTATTGTTGTGCCACAAGTTGAAAGCTTTGTTGTTGATTTTTCTATGCAAAATTTGGGTGGTTTTGCCACCCAGGTTATATGTATTGGAATAGGGATTATCTCTCATGAAACATACCGTCTGCAAGTTTGTTGGGCATTCCTCCATTGGGTGAGCATCACCGCAAATAACACAACTTGCGGTCATTTGAGTGATTGCGCTGACCTGCCCTTTTTTCGCTCCCGTATTATTAATTGTGATACCTTGTATTAAACTCATCATCACAGTCATTTGATTTTGCAGGGATGCGATGGTCCCATTACTGTCTCTTATACACATCTAGATGTGTATAAGAGACAGCCACAGATGACACAACTTGCGGTCATTTGAGTGATTGCGCTGACCTGCCCTTTTTTCGCTCCCGTATTATTAATTGTGATACCTTGTATTAAACTCATCATCACAGTCATTTGATTTTGCAGGGATGCGATGGTCCCATTGTTTGCGTCATTTTCTTTGATTCTTAATATCTGATTGCTTTCCCTCCAATCCTCGTGATTTTTGGAAATACGATCAAGTATACTCTTAGACTCCTCATATATTTTGTCAAGCAGACCACCAGCGACTGCCGCATTGGTAGTGGTCTGCGAAGAGGGGTTCAATCCTTGGTTGAAAATTTTCAGTTGCAGGCAATCTAGTAAGCCATTATGTGGACAGTCTCTTACCAGCCGCTTGAACCTCGCCCAAGCATCGCTGAGCGATTCGTCATCTTTTTGTTCAAAATTTGTTATTAATTTCCTTCTCCTCAGTTGGTGGGAAATACTTCTTCATAAACTTTCCACCACCTGTTCCCACGAAGTTATCTCTACCGGTTCGAGAGAATATGCCCAATTCCTCGCCTGATCACACAAAGAAAAGGGAAACAGAGTTAGTCGAACTTCCTCGGTTGAGATATTCGAGAACACAAAAGTGTTGCAGATTTCTATGAAGCTCCGAAGGTGGGCGTGCAGGTCTTCGCCACGCCTTCCTTCAAACTGCCCAGCAGCCTGGATCATCTGCAACATTACCAGTCTTATTTCAAACCTCGATCCATCTAGCACCAGCCTCATGATTCCTGGAGAGAAATCGTAGAGGTTAGGTGACTCATAGTCCCGTATGGGTCTATTGCGGTCATTCGCAAGAAGGATGGGGTTGGCCATTATATTATTCGCGTTAACAGCCCTTGCGTCTGGTTGCTCCGCCATTCTTGGTGTTCTTTCTTGTTGTTGGTGGTGGTCTCTTAATCTTCTTTTGAATGTCCTCTCAATCTCCGGGTCGTAATTTGCCAGAGATTGAGAGTTCTGCAAAGAAATCACAAAAAAATTATCGTTAACAAACTATCGTGCCAAAGTCCCCGATAACGGCGCCAAAAACTTGATGCTCGTATTTATGAAGTGGAAATATGGATGTTATGCGTTGATGAGATTGCGTTGTGCACTCAAGTTTTCCCAGTGGAATCCAAGTGTAAATTCCTCTGAGTTTCCTGATAAGTCGAGGGTCAAGCACAGGGACTTGTGAAAACAGTATGCGTTGGTAATTTTTATGACAACTTCGCGGTAACCAAGTAAATAAATAAGTGTTGGGTTTGTTGTTTGCGTTGATGAAAAAGAAATAAATAAAGGCGGAAGATTTGAGAAAAGAAAGTTGCGTTGATAAATGCAATGAGTATGCGATGAACGGATTCAGAAGATCTTTAGCTAGCGTTACTCGGAAATGCGTCAAACTATGCGATCATGTTACTACCATGCACAGCAAGTCATTTTCCAATGTAAATGCGATGCTCCTAAATCTAGGATGCATGTGTTGAATGCAAAATATCCATAGAGCTCATCCCTAAGTCTCTACTCTTGTCCTATGCAATGATGCAAAATGCATGAAAGCAAGGTGACCGCATACAATCATATCCTATCTCTAGAAAGTATGCGATGCGTTGATAACAGATAGTGCTCATTCTTAAGCCCCTATCTCTTGTATTATGCATTCTAATCTGACTCTCCCTAGCCTAGATTCTGACCTGACCTTCCCAAGTTTAGATCCTGTCCTTAGACTACCCTCTCGAGTATCTCTAATGGACGAATGAAGCAAACATAAACAAGATAATCGTAAAGAATGAAGATTCCCTAGTTGTGCTAGCTAAATGCTTCTCAACCCATTCAACTGATTTAGCTACTCATGCATGAAGAATAGAGAGTGAACAAATATAGAGAAAAAAATTCCATTCTTATAAATGAGTTGAGTACAAAATGACAATGGAAGTTAAAGGTAGAGAGCCTGGTACCAATTCCGTTTTGACCGAGGCTTTTTACACTGAAAGCTCTATTCAGATCTAAAGATGTTTCCGCTTCCGCAAGCGTCGGCCCTCTCTCTGTCCTTGGAGCTTCCGACGCTCTCTCAAGCTTACCGACACAACTTTCTACCTCGCGTTCGCCTTAAAATGAAAGAAAACTAAGAAAAAAGACATGCGAACTGAACAACTTATTGTATAAACGGTGAACCCCTTTTCTGAAGAATGTACTTGGTATTTATAGAGCATCCATGGTGAAAGGCAGCTTCTCTCTCCCGGTTGTATATATGGGACAACTTTAATTCCTGATTGACGCGCTGAAAAATTATCACCGATAAAGCTTAATGTACTTTGTGACCGTTATCGGCTGTCAACTTAATTTGAATTCGACTGTCATCGGCTTTCTCTCCCATCGTTCTTAATTGGCCTTTCACCTAGATGCGCCCACCATGTTGCGCTGACCAAGTTACAGCGATCCTTCTTGGGAAAATGTTTGCGAGCACGATCAATACAAAGCCTTGCGGTGAAGTTACGCTCGACCAATGAATTCTTGTGATCGCAATTTCTGCATTGCGTTAACGCATATTCTACACAAAAATACAAAAATCAACTGTTCTAATGCGCTGAACGCATGCGACTGCAATATTACGAAATTGATGCTTAATGGACGCAAAATAAATATTTCATCAACGCAATCCAACATTGTTTAAGAATTTAGTATGATAACTTGCATTTCTGCCCGTTATCACACCCCCAAATTTAAACAATGCTTGTCCTCAAGCATAAGCTAAAGATTCCTTTAGCAAGTCAACCGCAAAGTTCTTTTCCTACATTTCTCAAGAATACTTCGTTCAAATCCTAAATACCATAATTTCTTTAAGTCTTATTCAATTCTCTTCTTAAAATATTTCTAAGACCTAGGGACTGCAAGTTTAATTTTCAAAAGGACTTTAATAAATTCCAGAACATTGCATGATTTATTTCAAAAAAAGAAAATTTTTCTTACCGGGGTGTCAAATGATTTTATCCTTGCACAAGTTTTATTCAAGTCTCTTCTTAAAATATTTCTAAGATCTAGGGATTGCAAGTTTAATTTTCAAAAGGACTTTACTAAATTCTGGAACATCGCATGATTTATTTCAAAAAAAGAAAATTTTTCTTACCGGGGTGTCAAATGATTTTATCCTTGCACAAAAAATTTTCTTCATTAATTTTTTTTCTGACCTTACGCTGATCCGAGTGCCTTNATTTTATCCTTGCACAAAAAATTTTCTTCATTAATATTTTGTTTTCTAACCTTGTGCTGATCTCAGTGTCTTGCCTTCGTTTTGTCTTGCCCCCATGTATGTCATGCGGACATCCAACTACGAGCAATGCACTCTTTCTCAGACTAAACTCATATCTATTTGGCAGTGGAGTTGCGGTCATTTATTTATGCGTTGATCCTGGTAACTTACTTTCGTTTTGGCTTGCCCCCATGTGTGTCATGTAGACATCCAACTACGGGTAAGTGCCTTTCACAACTTAACTCTTATCAACATGGGTTTCCCATTGCGTTGACAGTGGAGTTGTTATTCAAAAATAATTTTTTTTTATAAGAGAAAATAGCAAGGTCAAAAATAAATACCTCGCCCCAAATTTAAAATGCTGCAATGTCCTCATTGCCAAAAGATTAAAATAAGTCATGCGATGTTCTAGAATACATTGTAAAGAGAGTTTGAAAGAAAGCTAGAAAATCCCTAACTTCTAGAAATATTTTATGAGGTGACTATCTGTCACTTCCCACCCCATATTACCCTCTAAACCTGGATAGAATGGTGATTGCAGCAGTTACCAATTCTTTTCCTGGCACTTACCGCCTAACTATCCTGTTAACCTTTACTCAACCCTGAATACATACATCTTATTAATATACCAATATATTAACTTGAAACTTAACACATTTTTATTACAGGGTTACACAACATTGTTCATACATGAATATTACAACTTAGTGAGCCCCATCTTGTATACTAGTCATTAGACAGACACATGTGTACTAACTAACATAGGTTTTTAATTACTCTTCCTTCAACCTGTTTCTTTGAGTGGCAGAGCAGCAGCAGAATATTCTTTTGGGACCTGACTACTACCTGAAAGAAAACATTTGAAAATTTGAGCTAGAAGCCTAGTGAGTGAGTGAATACAAATATAAATCTCATGCTCAAAACTGGAAGCTTGAAACCATAATACTGAAACTAAAGTATGCCAAGCAAACGTATACATAAAACCTTTAAACTACCATTAAACATCATTATTCCTTAGTTGAGAACGAGCATACATCATCTAGCTCCCAACATCTGTTACCGGCCAAGACACCCATACTTCGACCTCCCTTTACTGGTATATAGCCTAGGAGACCCATACTTCGGCCTCTCATTCGGAACTACCTATGGCACATGGAGTTTTCTGTGTACCGTCAACACCTTAGGTACATTTATTCAAATACCTTCCTTACCTTCAGTATCCGGCTCACTTAAGTTATCAAGTTCTCGAATATAGCATAGAAAACTCTTTAGGATACCTTCCCTACCTTCAGTATCCCTTTTCATTATGTTTAGGAATACCAACGAATGTACTTTGACAATCTTAGGTATTTAAAACATAGTACATCAAGCTTCATTCAACCTTAGCTTTAACCCTAACTCATGCTCTATACTTTGTAAAATAAGTTGACTTAAATCATGTTGAACTAGCTTGTAAAGACTATTAGCATATGTTGGATATGGAAAACATACGTGGAAAACTCATACATTAGTAACATCATGCGTTGATAAACATTCATAAGCATTAGCAATTCCAAACTATCATTCTAGCCTAGGAGAAGATATGACTGCCCTTATCCTTAGTTGAGAGTGAACTATTAGATCTAACCCTCAATGTCAACCTTGGTCGGGGAGAACCCTTTTGCTCAATCCCTTGACGTCGTATTACCTACGTGCACGTGGTTATAACTGAGTACCATCATACCTTAGGTACTTGACTAGGATACCTTCTCATTGTCCTTCAGTATCCATCATATAACTAGTCATAAATATTTAGTTGAAAGGATACCTTCTCATTGTCCTTCAGTATCCGTCATATAAATAGTCATAAAAATTTAGTTGAAAGGATACCTTCTCATTGTCCTTCAGTATCCATCATATAACTAGTCATAAATATTTAGTTAAAAGGATACCTTCTCATTGTCCTTCAGTATCCGTCATAAACATTTAGTTGAACACTAAGGCTTAGTGCTCAAATCATCATACTAGTTCATCCATCATTCTGGTTCATCATAAAAATGGAGTTACTTAAACATACTAATAGTATTTAAACAAGATAACATATCTAAATCATGTCAATTCTATGGAAAACATGCTTTACTTAACATGAGAAACAGTTTCACAAATATGTTGCTTGGCAATCCATTTAAACAATAGCATAGGAAATATCTTCAAGAAATCATAGTTTTTAAATCATTAAAACAGTAAGTCATCACATAGTCACTCACAGTTCGTTGGCCTCTTAACGGGTTATACACCTCTCCTAGCTCTTTTTGGCCTGAAAGGACATAATTCCCGGTTAAACTACTCAGAATTCTTAGCAAAATACCTCAAATAGTTCATTTACTAATGGAACTTCCATCATCAAAGACAACTTTACTAGGAGATACTCATCATGAGTGCATTCTTTTCATGAGCGAGATCCTTATGAGCGAGATCCTCATGATCGAGATCCTCCTCATGAGCGAGATCAGCGAGATCCTCATGAACGAGATCAACGAGATCCTTATGACCGGGATCAAGCTTTTCCTGGCAAACTATCATCCTAGCGATACTAACCTTACCAGCGAGATTCAGCCCAATTTCTAGCGAGATTCCCTTCTAGAGCGAGATCCTCATCACAAAATTAGCGAGATTTCCTTCATTAGTGAGATCCTCAGCACAAAATTAGCGAGATTCCTTCATTAGCGAGATCCTCTTTCTTCATATGAGTTGTTTGCTTGTTCTTCCCAACCAGCTGTCTGCTTATGCATAGCTTCTCTATCACAAATTCAAAAATTCATAACTCAAAATCTAGCCCTCTTTTGAAGAAACTTCCTTCTACAAACATGTTTAGAATTGATTGACAACATTACTTTAAAATTTTAGCTTAAAATTCCTCGTCGTTTAATTTGGAGATTCAAAACTTCATCATTGGCCCCAATTCTAGTAGCTACCTGCCTGTTCAACAATTTTCAGTTCAAACTTGAAAATTATATAACTCGATTTTCAGGCCTCATCTTAAAAAGTTTCATTCTACAAGATTGTTCATAATTGATTAACAATATTTCCTCAAATTTTTAGCTTACAAACGCTTTGTAATTCATCTTAGAGCTTCAATTCTTCACTGATGGCCTAGATTCACCTGAGAAACGAACTCTTCGTATTTATTTTGCCCCTTTGACCTTACTCAAGCGAGTTTTCCTTCTAGCAACCCAGCCACAGAAAATAAACACAAAGAGCTTTCGAATGCCACTGAAATTACCTAAATAGCCTAAGTAGTTTGTCCAAACTAACCCAATGAACTCGACCTTCTTGCTTATATTATTGCCCACAATCCAGCATGAACCCTCCTTGTACCACCTGGCCCACTATTGGTGATGAAAGGCTAGGATTTAGCAAATTTCCTTTTGCTAACTTCACTCACAATATTACTTCAGCATCATACCTCATAAGATGGCATGGTTTCATTCATATGCTTATTATGCATTCCATCATCAACATGACCTTCCTTAGTCTAGCCGAGTGTTTCCTACTTTTACACTTAGCTACCCAATAGTCTATTTCTTCTTGCTTACATCTTCTACCATTCCTAAGACATGGCTTCATTTAGCTCATTAGAAGACATCACATTACTTACCCTTACTTGAAGTAATTAGGGTTCGGGTTTTGCACTATCTTAAGACTAAGTTGACTCTAGTGTATAGGAAAGAAATAGAAGCATATTTTTCATCATTGAAATCATACTTGGCAAAGAAACAGAATGCGGTAAACTACTAAATTTATCTATGTCAAATGATTGCAGTGATTGAAGAGGATGCGGTGATAAAACTTGTAAAACTAACATGTGATGTGATAGAGCAAAATTTGAAATAAAGATAAGGAAGAGTACACCCCCAAATTTTGCGATGTCGCCCGCATTGTATTGACACATCCATTTTTGCGGCGATCTCTCTTCTTTAGGTTGTAGTGATGGAATAAGATAAGTACTTCTTCGTGTAATATCTCCGCAATCCAACGCCTCGATCATTGCAAGAAAAACAAAGAGAGAGTCAAATTATTTTAAACAAAATAAAACTCGTTATCGCTTTTTTATTAATTTTTATTTTTTATTATTTATTATTTATTTTATTTTTATTTTTATTTTTATTTTTATTTTTATTTTTTTTGAAATAGCAATAATAAAATAAGAATATATAAAGATTAAAAGGATAAAACGTAGATTTCGAATAATGGTGAAGAATTGAAGAGTTGATGCTTCCAAAAACTTGTGTCCCTGATATGTTGCGATCATTTCACATCCATGGTGGCTTTTCTCTATTTTCTTTGTCCTCTAGGATCTTTACTGCCTTAATCCGGAATTTTTTCCCATGAATGCTCATTACAATTTTCCCCTTTCGCACATCGATTTGAGCACAACCGGTTGAAAAGAATGGTCGTCCCAATATGATGGGCGCGTCTTCATCCGCTTTATAATCCAAAATGAGGAAGTCTGTCGGCAGGATGAATTTATCGATTGAGATTGCGGTATTTTTCAACTCTCCTTCAGGAGTATTCGAGATCTATCCACGAGTAAGAGAGTTTCCTTTACGGGCATAAGTGTGCTGGCATTCAATTGTTTGAAGATTGACAACGACATTATGTTTATACTTGCCCCAAGGTCGCATAGTGCTTGGCCACTGAAGGTCCCTCCGATAAAGCAAGAGATCGTGAAGATTCCTGGGTCGCCCATTTTAGGTGGGATCATAGCATTTTGGGCTGCAATCACTATTGCGATATTTTCTTCCTCAATTTGTTCCTCTTTCAATCTTTACGAAGTTACTGGTGGTTGGACTTCTTTTGTCTCAAGAACTAGAGGCTTATGAGTGGATGCAACTTCAGGGCTTATTTTCTCGAGCTTCTCCAAACTATAGGTCAACGGGTCTTCGGTCATCACCGCATTCAAGTTGGTCACAATGCGCTTCTTCCCTTTCTCTGCAGTCATGTCATCATTTAGCAAGGAGACTGCTAAGCATTGTTCCTTCTCGTTACCCTCAGCATTGCGAGGGAGCTCAGTTGAGCTCGGCAACGCTCCTTACGCTCTGTTTTTCAGCCCGCCCGCAATTTTTCCCTTTTGGATTTTGAGGTTTCTTATGGATGTATCTTGGTTCTGAAGCACTTATTCGTTTTTCTAAATATATTGCTTCAGCAAGCTTTCTAAGGCCGAAGATTACGGTGGTTGTGAGCTGCAAGCTTGCCTTTGCGCTGGATTGTTGTTTTGCGAGAAAAACTCGGTGGCCCTCCTTTTTGTGCCACAGGTTGAAAGTTTTGTTGTTGATTTTTCCACACAAAATTTGGGTGGTTTCGCCACTCGGGGTTATATGTATTGGAATAGAGATTATATCTTATACCTGTCTCTTATACACATCTAGATGTGTATAAGAGACAGATCCAGGTCTTATTTTCTCGAGCTTCTCCAAACTATAGGTCAACGGGTCTTCGGTTATCACCGCATTCAAGTTGGTCACAATGCGCTTCTCCCCCTGTCTCTTATACACATCTAGATGTGTATAAGAGACAGGAGCTCCTTTTTGTGCCACAGGTTGAAAGTTTTGTTGTTGATTTTTCCACACAAAATTTGGGTGGTTTCGCCACTCGGGGTTATATGTATTGGAATAGAGATTATATCTTATACAGCATACCAACTGCAGGTTTGTTGGGAATTCCTCCATCGGGTGAGCATTACCACAAATAACACAACTTGCGGTCGTTTGAGTGATTGTGCTGACCTGCCCTTTTTTCATTCTCGTATTATTAATTGCGATGCCTTGTATTAAACTCATCATCGCAGTCATTTGATTTTATAGGGATGCGATGGCCCCATTGTTTGCGTCATTTTCTTTGATTCTTAATCTCTGATCGTTTTCCCTCTAATCCACGTGATTTTTGAAAATGCGATCAAGTATACTCTTAGCCTCCTCATATATTTTTTCGAGCAGACCACCAGTGGCTGCCGCATTGGCAGCGATCTGCGAAGAGGGGTTCAACTCTTAGTAGAAAATTTCCATTTGCACTAAATCTTGTAAGCCATTGTGTGGACAGTCTTTTACCAGCCGCTTGAACCTCGCCCAAGCATCGCTAAGCGATTCATCATCTTCTTGTTCAAAATTTGTTATTAATTTCCTTCTCCTAGCATTCTCAATTGGTGGAAAATACTTCTTCATAAACTTTTCCATCACTTGTTCCCACGAAGTTATGTCTCCCGGTTCGAGAGAATATGCCCAATTCCTCGCCTGATCACACAAAGAAAAGGGAAACAGAGTTAGTCGAACTTCCTCGGTTGAGATATTCGAGAACACAAAAGTGTTGCAGATTTCTATGAAGCTCCGAAGGTGGGCGTGCAGGTCTTCGCCACGCCTTCCTTCAAACTGCCCAGCAGCCTGGATCATCTGCAACATTACCAGTCTTATTTCAAACCTCAATCCATCTAGCACCAGCCTCATGATTCCTGGAGAGAAATCGTAGAGGTTAGGTGACTCATAGTCCCGTATGGGTCTATTGCGGTCATTCGCAAGAAGGATGGGGTTGGCCATTATATTATTCGCGTTAACAGCCCTTGCGTCTGGTTGCTCCGCCATTCTTGGTGTTCTTTCTTGTTGTTGGTGGTGGTCTCTTAATCTTCTTTTGAATGTCCTCTCAATCTCCGGGTCGTAATTTGCCAGAGATTGAGAGTTCTGCAAAGAAATCACAAAAAAATTATCGTTAACAAACTATCGTGCCAAAGTCCCCGATAACGGCGCCAAAAACTTGATGCTCGTATTTATGAAATGGAAATATGGATGTTATGCGTTGATGAGATTGCGTTGTGCACTCAAGTTTTCTCAGCGGAATCCAAGTGTAAATTCCTCTAAGTTTCCTGATAAGTCGAGGGTCGAGCACAGAGACTTGTGAAAACAGAATGCGTTGGTAATTTTTATGACAACTTTACGGTAACCAAGTAAATAAATAAGTGTTGGATTTGTTGTTTGCATTGATGAAAAAGAAATAAATAAAGGCGGCGAATTTGAGAAAAGAAAGTTGCGTTGATAGATGCAATAAGTATGCGATGAATGGGTTGAGAAGATCTTTAGCTAGCGTTACTCGGGAATGCGTCAGACTATGCGATCATCTTACTACCATGCACAGCATGTCATTTTCCTATGTAAATGCGAAGCTCCTAAATCTAGGACGCTTGTGTTGAATGCAAATTGTCCATAGAGCTCACCTTTAAGTCTCTACTCTTGTCCTATGCGATGATGCAAAATGCATGAAAGCAAGGTGACCGCATACAATCATATCCTATCTCTAGGAAGCATGCGATGCGTTGATAACAAATAGTGCTCATTCTTAAGCCCCTATCTCTTGTATTATGCATTCTAATCTGACTCTCCCTAGCCTAGATTCTGACCTGACCTTCCCAAGTCTAGATCCTATCCTTAGACTACCCTCTCGAGTATCTCTAATGGACGAATGAAGCATACATAAACAAGATAATCGCAAAGAATGAAGATTCCATAGTTGTGCTAGCTAAATGCTTCTCAACCCATTCAACTGATTTAGCTACTCATGCGTGAAGAATAGAGAGTGAACAGATATAGAGAAAAAAATTCCATTCTTATAAATGAGTTGAGTACAAAATGACAATGGAAGTTAAAAGTAGAGAGCCTGGTAGCAATTTCTTGCTGACCGAGGCTTTTTACACTGAAAGCTCTATTCTGATCTAAAGATGTTCCCGCTTCTGAGGCGTCAGCCCTCTCTCTGTCCTTGGACCTTTCAGCGCTCTTCCAAGCTTACCGAAATGATCTACCGGCATAACTTTCTACCTCGAGTCCGCCTTAAAATGAAAGAAAACTAAGAACAAAGACGTGCGAACTGAACATTTTGTTGTAAAAACGGTGAACCCCTTTTCTGAAGAATGCACTTGGTATTTATAGAGCATCCAGGGTGAAAGGCGGCTTCTCTCTCCCGATTGTACAGTTGGGACAGCTTTAATTTCTGATTGATGAGTCGAATAATTATCACTGATAAAGCTGAATGTACTTTATGACCATTATTGGCTGTCAACTTAATTTGGATTCGACTGTCATCAGCTTTCTGTGTCATCGCTCTTAATTGGCCTTTCACCCAGATGCGCCCACCATGTTGCACTGACCAAGTTGGGGCGATCCTTCTTCGGCGAATGTTTGCGAGCACTATCAACGCAAAGCCTTGCGGTGAAGTTACGCTCGACCAATGAATTCTTATGATCGCAATCTTTGCATTGCGTTAACGAATATTCTGCACAAAAATACAAAAATCAACTGTTCTAATGCGCTGAACGCATGCGACCGCAATATTACGAAATTGATGCTTAATGGACACAAAATACATATTTCATCAACGCAATCCAACATTGTTTAAGAATTTAGCATTACGATAACATGTTGACTTCTTCATCTAGGACCCCATTAAAGAAAGCATTGTTGAAATCTAACTATCTTAGCTGCCACCCTTTAGATACAGCAAGGTTGATGATGATCCAGATGGTTGATGCCTTTACCACTAGACTAAATGTCTCGAAGAAATCAATGCCCAGATTTTGATGGAAGCCTTTTGCTACTAGTCGTGCCTTGTAGCATAGAATGGAGCCATTTGGACTCCTTTTGATTCTAAATATCCACTTATTTCCCATAATATTCATCGATGGTGATGGAGGAACTAATGTCCAGGTCTTGTTTCTCATCATTGTTGTGAATTCTTCACTTATAGCCTTGTTCCATTGAGTGGTCTTTAGCACATC
This sequence comes from Benincasa hispida, assembly GCF_009727055.1. Classification (NCBI taxonomy): domain Eukaryota; kingdom Viridiplantae; phylum Streptophyta; class Magnoliopsida; order Cucurbitales; family Cucurbitaceae; genus Benincasa; species Benincasa hispida. The sequence continues at coordinate 45,266,512 of NC_052356.1, read as the reverse complement.
AGTGACTCTTGTAGTTTCGGTTAGGGACTAGTCTTTTTTAGTGTGAGAGGACAAGATTTTGGGTTTAAATATCCCTGCCTTTGCTAGGGTAACCATTGATGATTTGGTAATAGTATAGGTTTTGGGACTAGATTAGATGTGGCTGTGATGGGAGGCATATTCAGTTGTTGATCAGATGGGGTTGGTTATGGTGGGACAGTGGGTGTGGATTGAGGATTTTAGATAGGACGTTGGGCAGTGTGGGTGATATCACGTGTTGAATAGGATGGTGAGGGATCAGTAGATCAGTCTGCTTGCAGTGGTAAATCTGGTAGGGGCGGGTTGTCTGTAGTGTTACCTATTGGTGATTGGGTGTAGGGTGGTCTGATTATCAGTGAGGGTGAGAAGGTAGATATGGGGGGCATAGAGTCACTGTGCGGGGTGTCTGGATTGAGAGGTAGCCAATGAACCGGGTAGACTGTGGCTTCTTACTTGTCTATCCTACAAGCTAAAAGAGACACTTGACAAGGAAAGTCAGTTTCATAAAAAATGACATGTCGAGATATAAAGAGCCTACCATTTGAGCTGAGACATTTATATCCTTTGTGATTCACAACAGGTCCTAGGTAGGTGCAGTTCTCTGTGCAATAGTTCAGCTTATGTGAGTTGTATGTTCTTAAGCAAGGGAAGCAGGCACACCCAAAGATTCGAAGGACCTCAAACTTGAGTCTCTTTTTAAACATTACCTCCATTGGTGATTGTCCTTTTAGGACAGGGGTAGGAAAGCCATTGATTAGTAGTGTTGAGTATAGGAACGCATCCCACCAGTGATGTAAGGGAAGGTGTGTTTGGGCAAGTAGGTTTACGCCAGTGTCCACTGTATGTCTATGTTTTCGCTCAACTCTTCCATTTTGTGCTGAAGTGTATGGACAGATATATTTAGAGGAGATGCCAAGTTGATGGCAGACCTTGTGTATTTTGACAAATTCTCCGCTATTATCAGACTATAGAGACTTGATTAGGGTGTTGAATTGAGTTGGGATCATGGTGAGAAGGTGCTGAAACGCTGCATATGAATCACTTTTTAGTCTTATAGGGTAGATCCATGTGTACCTACTGTGATCATCAACAAAGATAGCATAGTATTTGTAACCATCTGTCGACAAGAGAGGGGATGGACCCCAAAGATCAGTATGTATGAGTTCAAAGATTGCAGATGCTCTTGAGTTAGAGTTAGGGAATGCTAAAGAATGCGATTTTCCATAGCTACAAGATTCACAAAATTTGAGAACTTCATTAGATGATATTGAAAGATTACAGTTTTTGATAATAAACTCTAGTATTTTTTATGATGGATGACCAAGGCATTTATGCCATGTAATCTTAGACACCCTATATTTAGAAGATAAGATAAGAGTAGAAAGATTTTTATTTTTGTACACTGGTTGTAGTGGGGCTCTGTTCTCTACTGACTTTGAGCTAACTTCTACATCTTCTAACTGGTATAGTCTATCTTTAAGCATTCCCTTCATTATCATTTGTTTCATACCCTTGTCCTTAACAAGACAGTAATCCTTGTGAAATTCAATAAACACATTATTGTCTCTTGTTAACTTATATATACTGAGCAGATTTTTAGCTATGGTTTGCACACATAACATGTCAATCAATTTCAGATTGCAGATATCACTAGACAGACAGGCATTCCCAACATGAGATATCTCTAGAGTATTACCATTAGCTACAGTGACTGCTTCAGTACCTGAGTATTCAATCAGGTTGCCAAGGTTTTTGAAATCTGAGGTGACATGATTAGAGGCACCACTATTAGTATACCAGTTTGCATCAGTCATGTTTTCATGATTTGTCAGAAAGGGATTGCTTCCATAAGCAATGGCTAGAGCAGTCGGATAAGGTTGTTTGTTCTTGGCTTTATTGTTGGTGAAGGCTTGTCCTTTGTTTTAGGGAGGGTTTGGGACAAATTCTCGATTATACCTATTGAAGCAGTAGAAGGCTATGTCTCTAATCTTTCCACAGACCTGGAAGACAGGTTTGTTGTTGTTCCTTCCTCTACCTCGACCTCTACCATGGCCTCCTCCACCTCGTTGTCCTCCACCAGTTGACTGATTGTTGTTGTTGTTGGTAGGTTTGTTATTTTGGTTGGCATGTCTTGTATTGGTCATATTTACTAATGCATTTCTAACTTGATTGAAGCCTACCATCGTCTTCTGGTTCGTTTCATATTCCAACCTTTTTTCATACAGGAGAAGCTCTGATTGCATATCCAGCAACGATATTTCTGCTTTCCTTTATATTGTGGCCACGATAGCATTATACTCTTCATCAAGCCCTAGTAGTACCTGCCAAATAAGAGCTCTCGATGGCACTGGACTACCAGCCTGCTCGAGATTATCAGCATTCATTTTCATAGTTCATAGGTAATCTTCCATTTTCAAGTTATCTTTTCTGGTCATTTGAAACACATGTCTCAGATAATCTTCCTCAGCCCTAAACTGAACTTCAAACAATTGTTGGACGTTGGTCCACAAATCCCTTGCACATTCACACCCCATGACTTGAATGATGACCTCAGGTGTCATGGAGTTGTATAGCCAGCCAAGTCGGAGTTGATCTACAGCCATCCACGTTTCGTATTGAGGATTTACCTCATGTGTAGTCGACGAACTAGAAGCTCCACTGTTGGGACTCCCTTCTAAGCTAAACGGTCCAGTTCCTGCTCCAGTCGTTCCAGTCGGCATACTCTCACCAACTGTAGATTGCAAAAACATTGAGGGACATACTTTTTGTCCGGTTAGGTGTTCTTTGAGTCTATGGCTTCGAAGGATTGGAAGCGCTAGGTTTTTCCAGAGAAGGAAGTTGCTGCGATCGAGTTTGATGGAGGTTATCTGATTGAGAAGTTGATTTAGGGGTAGGCTGCTCAAGTTGGTTGTGCCAAAGTTGTTTCCCAGGTTGCCTTGATTGACGTTGGTCATTATGACGCTCTGATACCAAGATAGAAACGGAAATTGAAAGGGCAATAGCCGTTAGGAGAGGAAAACGAAAGGTCAGCAAAAGATGAAAGGTTTCAGTAGAAGTTTTCTTGTATTTTTCTCATATCATACACTATACAGGGGATGCACCCATTATACAATAGGAATCCCTAATTTTGGGATTTTAATGATAAATGAATATGAGTAAATGGAATAATAATAATACATATGTTGTCATTTGATTGGTTCTTCTATAACCAATTATATTCTTTCTGTTATCTGGTAAATCTGTAATTATGAGAACTTGCCTTGCTGACTAGGTTGTTGAGTTGTCTTCTCTTTGGTAACTTGGCTGTCCATGTTGGCATCCTTAATAATCATTTGTAGCACCTTACAACTTCTTGTAACAACTACAAAGTGGGTCGCATGTAATAGTATTACAGGATGAGATACCCAATTTCATCCATATACTTATTAGACCATTTAGGCTATGCACTGTCAACTTGATCTTGTTTATGTCACTACATAAAGCTACAGCATTCAGACTATAGCCAAGGATGCGTTTATTGGATTTTCATAATAAGATGCAAAATCAAAAAGTCATTATTATTGGTAAAATAGAATGTTTAACACAAACTGCGAGTTCTAGGACATTCCCAACATATGCAAAGCAACAAAACCTGACTTTTGTGAAATCGTTGGGCCTCTAATACTTTTACACTTATGGGCTTGGGAACGATTTCCAATAATGACTCCAAAGCTTTGACATGTCAATGATGATCGATTATTTGGACAAGCCTATGGTTCTTGGTATGTTATTTAAATTTAATTTAATTTAACAAATATTTTTTATATGATTGGTATAGTTAATTTAAAATCTAAAATATTAATTTAATAATATAGGTGGAGAGACAAATTTTGTATAACTAGGTCAGCTATACATGTAGTTAGTCAATATAGATACATGTTTGATCTGTTTCAACCTGGTCAGGTACATGAATACTGAACTTAATTGAATTTTTTATACATATTTTTAATGAACTTGTCTTTAATATTTTATCTTTCAGATTATTTTGGAGTCTTAAAAAGTTGTCATAGACAATTTGCCCAATTTCTGTACAAACAATTAAGACATATAGCAGACGATAAGTCCTCTCATATGTTTCCACATTGGTAAGTGGCATTTTCCTAAGAAGGTGATCAAACAATTTAGCCTCCAATTGGATCTCCCATCAGAATGCAATACTGAATCTCTACTGCATGACATCGACCTAACAATTGGAAATTGTTCTGAAAAGGTTGCACATTTGGTAGTGCAATGGCACTATCGTGCAAGGTTTATTGCAATGGGGGTTCTAATTAGGCAATTTGATAGGGATGCAACTCAAAATTACATCAATTGGTACAATCATATAAAAAGGTACTATGTTACTCATTCGGGAGCAGTTGTGGGTCATCCAATACATAGATAAATATTGTCTAATTATTTTTAATTTAAATTTATTTTAAATATTGTCTAATTGTTTTATAATTCACAAAGATCGAATAACAGTCACTTTCATGATGTTGCAAGTGATCTAAACTAGGTCCTTATTATATATAGTAATAACGAGAGTTATATGGAGGAGATACATTATATGTATGACATACCTAATGCTCCTCCATCAGTTCTTAGACATAAGGGACGTGCTCGAGTAGAAGAAGATGAGTTTGATGAGGTCGACCATGTGAGTTGTAAACATTAAATACATTCTATAAAGTTGTTATTGAACATGTAAATTGCACTTGTAATAGCCTAAATCCAATGAACTAACAAACCCCTAGCTATAGCATGAATATTTGAGCTTTATATAGAGACATCAAAGTGGATCAAGTTCGAGTATATAGCCAAAGTGGTCTATAAGTATAAGGACAGAGTTGGGTACCTTATCCTGGGGACACTATGGATGTGGCCCGCTTTGTATTTGATACAAACAAAGTGATTCCGAAATCATTCATGTAGAGACATGCGAGTGAGGGCATCCTATACAAATGATATTTGCATAAGACCGAACCATGAAATAGTCACTTTTCTTGATAACACTATTTACTCGATGATCTAAGGTAACTCAATCTCAATCTTGAGCTAACTATGTACTCTTCTTTATTTGAGATTGTTCTTTAATCTGCATGGTTGAGAATGGTTCAACATCGTCACTCAATAAGTCTCCCATCTTATGGGGTAAGACTGGGTAGATAGTTGGGGACATAGTCATGCAAGATGAAATTCACTCCTACCCATTTCAGGGTTAGCAAATAGGTTATTCCCTTAAGTACTGACTCCTAGTCTTGAACAAGGGACTGCACCCTCTCTATGACTGAGAGTGACCTTGTTTATTGGTTGAATCATAAACTAATTGTTCATTAGTAGATCAATGGAGACTTAAGAAGCAAGATGTTTTACTGGGGTAAAATGGTAATTTTGACCCAGTTGTTAATACGAACAACCTGTGAATGATTGAATTAATGATCGTGGCTAAATCAAGTGGATAGAAATAGATCTACAGTGAGAAGAGTGCAGCTACTGGAATATAGTGGAGTGACTCGGTAGTTAACGAATTTTGGTTAATTTGATTAAAAGAGTTTAGCCAATTAATCTCGAATAGTTGGAGCTAATGATTTGTATGTCCATTAGTCCCCCTACTAGTTCATAAACGGACTAAACCTTGGAATAGTGTCTAATTAAACGTTTAAATATGATCTAAATATGAACAGGGATTCATATAAATTCAGATTATGGGAATTATTAACTATATACGATATAATTAAACGTTTAATTATTGAATTAAATGAAATTGGAGTATTGAAAAATATTTAAATATGATCTAAATATGAACAGGGATTCATATAAAGAATTGGTGGTTTAGTGATTTAATATTTGATATTAAATTATGTTGATTAATTAAATTATTTATTTATTTATTTAAAACTAATATAATCTGAAATTAATTATTTGAACTAATTTTATTTAAAATCTAAATTTTAATTTTGTGATTTAAAATTAAATTTGATTTTCAATTTTTAATGATTTTTATGAAAATCATTTTGAATTAGAAAAATTAATGAAAATGGATTTCTTCCACTTTTACCACATTTAGTTTCACTTTCTTTTTTAATTGTTCAGTGTCAATTTCTAATGTATTTCACTTGCATGATTAATTTTGATAAAAATGAGTTCTTAATTTGAAAAAATCATTCATGCAATTGAGTTTTTTTAGAGAGAAATGTGTTCTCTCAGACTCTTCACACCAAACTCTCTCATCTCCAAAAATTCCCTAAAGTTCATTCTCATTTTGGATCCCAAAATCCAATCTAAGGCCAGAGGATAGTAGGGAAGACACTGTGGTGGTCTATATCTTGTTGGAGAAGAGATTTCAGCTTGAGATTGGAGCTTTGAAGAGATTCTACAAAGGTTGTTCTCTTCAAACCCTATTTTCAGTCTTTTAGAACATGCATGCTTAATCTCTAAAATTAATGGAATTAAAGTGCTTAAGATCCGAATTGCTTTCGCATCTTGATTGTCAACACCAACAATTGGTATCAAAGCATGATTGAAGCACTCAATTTACATTAATTTTAGCTTAGTGGGTGTTGTTCATAGGTTGTATGAAATGGGTGATGATATAAATATTTTTTAGTTTTGACATTAGATTTCTCTCCAATTCCGTTGCAGAAGATGTAATTGGTTCTTTGTTTATGGGGCTTAATGTGTGATTAAGAGGCTGTAAATTTGTCAGAGTCAATAGATGTAACGACCCAACCCCCTAGGACTCAAGTTTGGCCGTTACAAAACGCATGCATGCATGGAACTTAAAACGACACCCTTTTTATAGTGAAATAAATGCTAAATAAATGAGTTGAACTCAAAAGACCTTCGTTAAATCCAAATATTAAAACAGACGAAAAGATACCCATAAACCATAAATGATAATAAATAGGTCTGAACACAAATCTTAATGATATGTTTCAAACATCAAATTTAAAGTTGGAAAACATGGAAGGAAAATCTAAATACCATGAGCAAAAGCATAAAACTGGTCCCAGTGGCTCGATCACGGATTCCGCGTGTCAATCGCTGGTGCATTTCTACCTTTACCTGAAACAACAACATGAGAAATGATTAGTATAAAATACTCAGTAAGTAACCCCACTATTGAGGTCAAGTTAGGCATCTATGTCCTCTAGATGCCTACCTCTGGTAGAAACATACAAACTTCTCTAGTCCTCATGAGACACATACATACATGAAAATCTGATTTTTATCCTGCTGTAGTTAAGTATGCCCACTACCTTTAGTAAGTCCCGTAGGACCCACAACCTCTGGTGAATCTCGAAGGAAACACAACCTCTAGTGAATCTCAAAGGAAACACAACCCCTGGTGAATCCCGAAGGAAACACAACCCCTGGTGAATCCCGAAGGAAACACAACCCCTGGTGAATCCCGAAGGAAACACAACCCCGGTGAATCCCGAAGGAAACACAACCCCGATGAATCCCGAAGGAAACACAACCCCGGTGAATCTCGAAGGAAACACAACCCCGGTGAATCCCGAAGGAAACACAACCCCTAGTGAATGTCGAAGGAAGCACAACCTCTGGTGAATCCGAAGGAAACACAACATCTAGTGGACATCGAACTAATGTATAAGGACACTATCACAGTCTCAACATCACAAGTATCACAACATGGTTCTATAACATACATATACACCTCAACATCATGGCTCTACAACATACACATATGCCTCAATATTCTCATATCAAATACAACCTCGTGGAATCAAGTATCATCTCATGCTAGCATGTAAGTATCTAAGTGCACAAATAAATCTTTCAGATCTTCATATAAGAACATACATCAGTTATACTATACTATCTGTCTATCATGCTATCGTTTTGTCATAACATTCAACTATCAAGCTAGCATATATCTAGTATCTGGCCCATGGGCAGTTCCAGTAGTAAGATTACTTACCTCGAAGTTAAATCCAAAGAAACCCAAGCAAGCTTATCCTTTTCTAGCCAAGCAACACCTAAAATAAATCTAATATTTAAATCAATATTTTGGGTCTAACTCTAATTAACATAATTATTCAATGATCTCCAATTTAACTTTACCTAAACTATGGCTCAGTCTAAACTTAATTCCAAAACCCCATTTTGTTAGCTACCTGAACATACACAAATTCCAAAATTAATAAATTAATTCTCCACAATTAATCTTAATTTAAAATAACCAACCAACAACTTACTCCAAACTTACCAAACTTCAAAAGAAAATTGGCCTTTACTTTGATGAGCAACGCCCCTAAACATCTGAAGTCTTGAATCTAAAGTCCAAACCCAAGAGATATTAACAATTTTAACCCAAAACCAAAACATATAAAATTTAATCTAACAATCCCCAAACCAAACCATAATGGGAGTTACCAAGCCTTGGAACTTACCAAATCGCCACGAAGAAGGAACTTCAACACCCACTTGACACCGCATAAATTCTCCTCCAAAGCCCCCAATTAACTTTTATATGCAAAGAGGAACACAATTAAAAACCCAAGTCATAACAAGTGATCCAGAAACCAACCAAGAACAACAAAAACACCCAAAAACTTACGCAAAAATAACACCCAAAAACTTACACAAAAATCTTACTCCAACCAAGATTCGATCAGAACCAAGTGGCAAAGGAGATCTGCGGTGGAAGCTGGTTCGATGGCAAGGTGGAACTGATGGCGAAGGGAGGGAACGACTAGTTGGGAGTGCAAATGTCTAGGCAGCACAGACCTGGGCGGCTGGGCGTCGACGACGCGGCTTCAGTTGGCTAGAGCAGATCTAGGCAGCGGCTTCGGTGGTTGATCGACGAACGGCGCCGCGGAGCATAAATGGACATCCCAGTCGGCAACTAGATCTCGCAAGGATGGATGATCCAATCGACAGCTGGACGATGTGACGTCGAACGGGGGGAAAAGGGTTGGACGGTGCATGACAGCTCGACTAAAGCCGATTCTAGCGATGATGAACAACGAGCGGCGAAGCTAGAGCTGAGGAGGAGTCTCGACAACGTGGGGAAGAAGAAGAAAGGAAGGGGAAAAAAAAAGAGGAAAAAGGAAAAGGAAAGAAAAAGAAAAGGAATAAAATCCTTCATATTCCCCTTTATTTTTTTTTTTCCCCATTCTCTTCCTTTCCATTTTTAAAACAATAATTCTTGCCCTTGATTTCCAACACTAAACTCCAGAATTAATTTTCAATATAATTTCCACTTAAATGATTTAAATTCCAGCAATTACACTTAAATGTCCAAATTTCCAAAAATGCCCTCAATTAATATAAATTACTGAAATTACATTAGAAATAAATAAAAATTGGGGTGTTATAATAGAGATGTGAGATAATAAATTGGTTTATCGCTTAGACATCGCAGGTTAAATCCAAATATAAATATTATACTTGGATAATCACCTAGACTTAGGTTGTTTTTAGCTGGAATATACCTAAGTGAATATTTATTCAAAACAAATAGAACACTTCAATGGAGATTAATAATATATAACATATATTGTTTTTAGTTCTCACATCCCTAAGAGTTCACACCATAAGATTCATGCTCCGTTTCGAGTCACCCTGGGAGTGACCTCCATTCAGAAAGTGTTTGCATGGGTCAATAGCAAGGTGAATAGGGAAGTTGTTCATAGTAAGTGGAAGAAGGAAGTGTGTTAATACATCCTATGGTCTACTCCATTAGGTTGGACCATGAGATTCTTATGTTGCGCTTGTTGTCATTTTTAGGCACAGTTAGCTAGTCATCCCTTTAGCGACTATCCCCTCGGAAGATTGTAACATGGGCTTCGGAACAACTCAAACTTTAAAAATGGATAGGGTCTCTTAGATCGATTCCCAACTTTGACTCTCCAATTCAGTAGCATTGTTGGGGCCAACCTTAAAGTCTAGAAATGGAGGATTACACTTACAAGAGTTACTAAGTGTTAGTATGTTCTTGACCGAAAACGGTAACTAAATGACCATAGGATTAAAGAGTTTCTGGAGTTAGTATTTAGTCAAGAATGTCTTGCTTCAGTGAAGAAGTATTTTGACTGCCCCTCGGTAGCTTCTATTCTGACTCACTAAAGTATCGTTGCAAATAAATATGAAAATTGAGTATATTATTGCTTTTTGCTAAATTTTGATTGGGTTTAAAAAGCAAATTATCAATTAGAATTTGTTGATATTTTCAGCATATCAAATCCTTCTAAACAAATGCTCGCTTCTAATAAATTTAACGGTTTTAAATATTCAACATGGAATACAAATATAAACTCAATACTAGCAGATGATGATTTAAAATCCGCTTTAACAGAGAAATATCAAATAACTCCCAGCTCATCTGCAAACCAAATAGTTTTGAATGCTTATGACAAATGGATTAGAGCAAATGATAAGGCTCAAATCTATATATTAGTAAGCATACCCCATACACTAGCTAAGAAATACGAGAGCATCGTTTCCTCTAAAGAAATCATGGATTTGATACAGACATTGTTTGGACAATCTGTCAAGCCCAATACTCTCAATAGTATTTATAACTTTGACATGTAGGATAGAACCTCTATTAACGAACATGTTTTAGATATGTTGAAAGTAATAAACAGGAATTTCATAAATGAGAAAACTAAGAAAGCACAAAAAAGTAAATATGATTATTGGTTGTTGAAACATGTTTAGTGGAAAATGATAAATTAACTTAGATATTGGATTCAGGTGCCGCTAGTCTTGCTCAGGAAACTAGTCCTTGGAAGTAGCTTACAAAAAGCAAGACAACCTTTAAGGTAGGGACTGAAGAGGTTGTCTCAGCTAAAACAGTAGAAAATATTAAGTTATTTATTGAAGATAGATTCATTTTACTTGAAAATGTTTATTATGTTTCTGCTATGAGGAGGAATTTAATATCTAAATCATATTTGCTAAAACAAAAATATAAACTTTCTTTTGAAGTTAAGGAAGTGTTCATTATTTCAAAGGGTATTAATATATGTTCTGCAAAACTAGAAAATAACTTTTATATGTTAAAGCCAACTAAGGTAAAAGTTGTTTTAAATATATAGATGTTTAAGACTTGGTCATATTAATCTCAATAGGATTGGAGGATTGGGAGATTAGTTAAAAGTGGACTCCTAAATTAGATAGAAAACAACTCTATACCACCGTGTGAGTCTTGTTTTGAGGGTAAGATGACCAAAAGATCTTTTTCGGGAAAAAAACTTAGAGCCAAAAAATCCTTAGAGCTTGTGTATTCAGACCTCTGTGGTTTGATGAATATTAAAGCATAAGAAGGGTATGAATATTTCATCAATTTTATTGATGATTATTCTAGATATAGCTATATTTACCTAATACATCATAAGTTTGAAACTTTTGAAAAGTTCAAGGAGTATAAGGCAGAGGTTGAAAACCAGTTAGGTAAAAGGATTAAAACACTTCGATCAGATGGAGGTGGAGACTAATGGACTTGAAATTCCATGATCATTTGATAGAATACAGAATTTAGTCTCAGTTCATATCACCCAGTACACCTCAACAAAATGGTGTAGCGGAAAGGAGACATAGAACCCTGTTGGACATGGTTCATTCAATGATAAGTTATACTCAGTTGCCTAATTAATTTTGGGAACATGCTATAGAGAATGCTATTTATATTTTAAACATGGTTTCCTCGAAAAGTGTTTCAAAAAAACCTTACGAGTAATGGAGAAGGCATAAAAGTATTTTACGTCACTTTAGAATTTGGGGATGTCCAACACATGTACTGGAATAAAACTCAAAGAAACTGGAACGCCATTCAAAAGTATGTCTATTTGTAGGATACCCCAAAGAGACAAAAGGTGGTTTATTTTATGATCCTCAGGAGAACAAAGTATTTGTATCGACAAATGCAACATTCTTAGAGGAGGACTACATAAGAAATCATTAATCTCACAATAAGCTCGTATCGAAGAAACTGCAGATAAATCAACAAATGTTGTTGATTAGGCTGATCCTTAAACAAGAGTTGTTAATAAAACTAGTCCATCACATCCTTCTCCTGAGTTTAGATTACCTCAACATAGTGGGAGCATTTTGAAGGAACTCTTGACGAAGAGCATCCATGAGCGCTTCGGATATTTCTGATTTCATTGTGACTGAAATACAACACTTACATTCTAACAGATAGTTATGTAAATTTATACTAATTAACGGCATGCTTTGAGAAATAAAATACAAGGGATTTAGTTCACATACCAATTGAAGACTCTCTTAAAAAACCGAACTCAATGCATCGGAAGAACCACTACAAACTCTATCGCCCAGCAAATCAGTCGGCTACAGCAGCACAATCATCTACACGAACGGTAGCAACACGAACAAGCATGAGCAAGCAGAAGCGGGGACGACAGCACCAGTTGGAGCCCTTGGTATTCTCGGAGTGAGAATCCAAAGTGTGGTCTATGGTGAATTTGATAGAGGTCGGAGGAATAGGCTGATCGTGTAGACAATAAGCAAATGGGAGAGAAAGTTATCATATAGCGGAGTGCTTATCATTTAGACAAAGCTACATGATCATGTAGGTTTTACTAAGCAATCGTCTAGTAATAGGTAAACGATCGTTTAGAAAACGTGGCACGCTAGGCAATCATTTAGGAAAGCTAAGTGATCGTTTAGACAATGAGACTCTATCGTATAGGCTACTAGGCTACCGATACTTTTTTTCACACCGATTGCGATTTTTCGAACCTTTTTGCCAAATGAAACAAATTTTCATTTTATTCTTCGGTTACCATAACCAAATACGGCTTCTCCCACTAACGCACGATTGAGGAGAACATTTCGGCCAATTATCTCATAATTAACCAATTTAATAAATAAATGAATATAATCATATTATATTATAAATTAATATAATCATATTATATTCTTACCCTTTAGTTTGATATCACATATCTACTATAGTAATTTCTCCTCCATTTGATACAAATCATATTTATATCTAATTTCCTCCAAAATAATGTATCTCATACATTTAGCCAATTATATCATATATAATTAACTAGTCCAATTATATTTTATATAATCGAACTCTCTCTTGTCAATTTGAACATTTCAAACTGACCCAAAAAGTGATTCTCAACTTTATCCAAGCTACCTAAGGGACCTTATGGACCTGTGTTTCAAAGCTCCAATGGTACGTTAATAGCTGACTAAACTCTTTAGCCACGAGATCCACCATTCGTTAACTGCCAGACATTCCACTAAAGATCAACAGTTGAACTCTTCTTACCACAGATATATTTCTGTGTCTATCAGATATAATCAATCATGATTACGATGACCCTTCACAGATGCTCGTAAGTACAACTGGGCCAATTTATCGTTTTGCCCCTGTAGTTACATCTCACTCCTTAAGTACCACTGATTCCTCTAATGAACAATACAACATAGTCCAACTATGTGTGAGCACCTCTCAAGCCAAGAGAAGGTGTGTAGCGCCATATCGTTCAAGCCTTGGAATCAGTAGTTACATCTCACTTCTTAAGTACCACTGATTCCTCTAATGAACAATACAACATAGTCTAATTATGTGTGAACATCTCTCGAGCCAAGAGAAGGTGTGTAGCGCCACATCGTTCAAGCCTTGGAATCAGCCCTTAAGGGAGCTTTCTATCTACTTGTCCCTACTTCGAGGAAGAAGTGAATTCCATCTTGTGTAGCTGAGTTCCTAGCTCCCAAATCAGATGAATCCCTGAAATGGTAGGTTTGAATCGGCAACCTGGCCACACGCACCCATACAAATCAAAGGACCGTCCTCAATGGCTGAAGTTCAAAACTCACTCAGGATTGAGGTCATGTTACCTATGGTCATCCTAGTGAAGTGAAGTCTCTGTCATGAACGGTGTTATATAACGAGATGTTAACACTTCGTGATCAAATCTTATACAAACTCTTTGTATAGGTCACCCCCGCTCGAATGTGCCCAACACGAATGACAGGATTAGACCATCTGTGACAAGTCATAACACTTGTGACCATTCCACAAAACAGGCCGCATCCGTAGCGTTACCAGGATAAGGTTTCCCTCATTTATCCATTTACTACAGATCACTTTCGTTATCACTTAAGACATGATCCACTTGTATGTCACCACATACATGCTTGAGTCACATACAGATAACCAGGGATTTTATGTTTATTGGTTTGTGGTAAAGCAAATAAAACATACAACTGAGCAAAAACAAGTGAAGTAAAATATCATATATTATACAACACAAGCGTTTGTACAAACAGTTTACAAACTACAGGACACGAGACTTTAGAGCATCAACCCCAACAATCTCCCACTTGTTCCAAAGCGAAGTGGGGTGTACATAAAACTAATACAATGAAGGATCTCAAATCGAGAGTTCCATGAGTATGTTCGGATCGCTCTGATCTCACGGTGACCGGAATACAACTTTATACATTCAACACATACAGTTATGCAAATAAATTCTAATTAACAGCATGCTTAGAAGTGGATAAATAACAGAGAAACAGTTCCATACCAGTTGAAGACTATCTTCAAACTTCAGAACCCCAACGCAGCAGAACCCTCCAACAGATCTACCAACACCTGATGGGAACATCGACTACAGTAGCACGATCAATGCAAACATGAACGCTGCAACAGGGACAACACCACCATTACTGAGCCCCGAGTATTCTCGGAATGAAAATCCAAAGGGTGGGCTTTGGTGAATTTGGTAGAGAACGGAGGAAAAAACAAGTCCTATAGGCGATAAGCAAGTGGGAGAGTAAACAATGCTATCATATAGCAGAAGTGCTTATCGCATAGAGGAGCTACACGATCGTGTAGGAAATGTTGAATGATCGTTTAGGAAAAGGTGTACGATCGTTTAGGCGCATGGTATACGATCGTTTAGGCAGAGAATGCTATCGTATAGGCTCTCAAGCGATCGTTTACTTTCACCAACGTGCGCTTCCGAATTCTTTTGTGCGATTGACGGACAATCGATTGCACGATCCAAAAATGAAAACTTTTTTCATTTTTAACTCATCAGTTACCATAACTGATGTTGTCCACTAACCCACGTCCAAACATGGAATAAGGATTAATTATCATATAATTAATCAATTAATTAATAAATAAATATAATCATATTATATTTATATCCTATAGTTTGATATCACATATCTACTATAGTATTTTCTCTTCTACTTGATATAAATCATATTTATATCTAATTTCCTCCATAAATTGTATCTCATAAATTTGCCAATTATATTATATATAATTAACCAGTCCAATTATATTATATATAATCGAACTTTCTCTTGTCAATTTGAACACTTAAATTAAACCAAATACTGGTTTCTGACTTTATCCAAGCTACCCAGGGGACGTAATGGACCTGTGGCTCGAAGCTCCAACGGTACGTGAATAGCTGAATAAAATCTTTAGCCACGAGATCCACCATCCGTTAACTGTCAGGCATTCCACTAAAGACCAACAGTTGAAGTTGCTTACCACAGATATATTTCTGTGTCCATTGAATAGAACAAATCATGAGTACGATGACCCTTCACAGATGCTCATAAGTACAGCTAGGCCAATTTACCGTTATGCCCTGTAGTTACAACTCACTCCTTAAGTACCACTGATTCCTCTAATGAACAATACAACATAGTCCAACTTATGTATGAACACCTCTCTCGGGCCAAGAGAAGTGTGTGGCACACATCGTTCAAGTCCTAGAATAAGCCCTTAAAGGAGCTGATAACTTGTAAAATACAAGTTATTTATGCCATTTTATTTAGATTATATGATAAAAAGAAAGAAAAGTAGCGTCGACCGATATAGAAATTGGCTTAGAAAAATACGAAAATTGTAAAGTGTCGTGAACACACCCGCTAACCCCATTGCGATGGCGAAATGGAATGCCCAAGTCTTTGTTTTGCATAAAATAGGTCACCGCATGCGATAACTGCTCGAGGACAAAAATAAACAATGCATCTACATTGCATGCAGCAATCGATCTAGAACGAAAAAGATCAACGCAATTGCAGTGCATACGACGATCGATCATGGACTCAAACGATCAACGCATTTCCATCGCATGCGGTAATCAATAGAAAATCAAAACAATTACACTGTATGTGGCGATCGATCAAAGATGAGAAGAGCAACGTATTTGTAGGGACTTCTGACAAATGTACAGCTTTTCTGTTGTACAATTCTGACAAATTAATCATGGAGCAGAGCGGATATTTCCACTATGCCATGGCAGGAATTATCAGATTTTCAAAGTGGGGCCAATAATACAGAAGAAGCTAAAGTCTATAAGTAGCTTCATCGAATTCAATGAAAAAGAGGCTGGTCTGAAGAGACAATCCAGAGAAAATCTGAGAGAAAGACGAGACAAGACTGAAAGGTAAGTCTCTGAACAAGAAATTATTTCCATCCCCGAAGAAAAAACTCTGTGCAAGAGGTCACTTCTATCTAGAAAGCAAGTCTGAGAGGGATGCTTTCCACTCCATTTCTTCCACACGCTGGCAAGCACAACGTCTCCGATCAGGATCTGTGTCAAGACATTGACACTCTTTCCGTATTTGTTCATATTTTCCAATTCATCTAATGTGTTCATCTATCTTTAATCTTTCATTCATCATCTGTAACAAACGTTGGTCTTTAGATTTAAATATCACTATCGTAATCATTGTCATTTCTCTGTTCTTTTCCATATATTCATCATCCATTTTCTCCATCATGTGTAACTAATCCCTAGGGTAAAGGGAAGGATTAAGCGAGTGAGATAATACTTGTTAAGGAAATCAGCTGAGTTTAGCTAAAGCATGCTCGACGGCATCTTCACCTATGAGAGCAGAAGTGAAGATGTCATTCCGCCTATCGAAAGAAGGTTGGAAGAATGCGTTAACTAAAGCGAGAACTATTTCCAGAGATGGAAACAACCTTGCGTTCATGACGTTTATCCCTGTTTCACCATAGACATATGGGAACGCGGCCGATCACTGAAAAGTGTAAGCCAAGGGAAAGTAGAACCTTAGTTGTGTCCTCAACAAGATTGACGAGCTTGCGTATCCTTTCCCTCAACCCATTCTCTTTCTGATTAATTTCACAATACTTGCCACCGCATTCATTAGGCTCTTTTGCACAACTTCACAGCCAGTCCTTAATCTGTATATTAATAGTTCATTCATTTACTTTATCACCGCAATTTATTTACCGTTGCATTTTATGCTTTACCGCAATTTACTTTTCATAGCAATGTACTTTCACCGCATTTTACTTTTCTGCACACCCAATTCATTATTCTTTATTTTAGCCGGTCGCATATACCACATTAGTATCGCATTAATTACAACAATCCTCGTGTTCGACCTCAAATCACTCTGAGAAACTTGCGTTGGAATTATACTTGGTTCCAGCGTAAGAAAAATTATGACATGCACTACACGAATGCATACTACGAAGTATTTAAGCATCATCGCATATATTTAGAATGTAGTATCGCAATATCATAAGTCATAGTGCATCATCATCATAATCATTCATTTTTAAATCTTTACAAGTTTTCAGCGCCGTTGTTGGCGATAAGAACTTGAAACATAAGCGCAATATAAATTTAACATTACAAGTTTTTGACGCCGTTGCCGAGGACAAGATATTGAAGCATAAGCGTAATATCAATTTATCACAACAATTTTTTGGCGCCGTTGCCAGGGATTGGCAACTTTTTTGTGTTGAATACTTTTGTGGTATTTTGTAGGACAGATCTCTGTTGTACTGTTTGTTTAACGCGGAGAGTAGGTTAACGGTTTATGAGTACTGGGATTGAACCAGAATTCGAAGCCGACCCAAAGATCGAACGTACTTTTCATGCATGAGCACGCCAGAACCGTATAAGGCGAAGAAGGAATATGGCTAATAACAACGATAGGCCCGAGGGGAATCAACGGGTAAATCGACCGATGCAAGATCCAGTTTTTTTGGTTGCCGACCGCAATATCCAAATGAGGAACTATACGACGCCCAACTTATATGACTTCTCGCCCGGAATTGCAAGACCCACGGTAGAGTAGAATGCACGATTTTAGATAAAGTCGGTCATGCTTCAAATGATCCAAACTGCAGGGCAATTTAGAGGTCTGAAAGGTGAAGACTCGTATGCTCACTTGACCAGCTTCGTCGAAATGTGCAATACATTATCTATTCCTGGCATTACTCTGGAAGGAATTAGATTATATCTCTTCCAGTATACACTGCAGGATGAGGCGAAGAGGTGGGCTCATTCATTGGAGCCAAATGAAATTAATTTTTTAGACCAGTTGGTCGAGCGATTCATGAAGAAATTCTTCCCGCCTACAGTCAACGCAAGAAGACGGAGGGACGTGTTGAATTTTGAACAGATGGAAAATGAGACTCTCAGCACCACATGGGTGCGATTTAGAATATTGGTAAAGAACTGTCCACACATCAGGATTTCCGATTGTGTTATGATGGAAACCTTTTACAATGGCCTGGACAAATCAACGCAAGTTTTTGCTAATGCCTCCGTGGCAGGAGGATTCATTGAAAAAATGTACACTGAAGCCAAGGTAATCTTGGATCACATTACGCGAAACACAGATGACTGGGTAGACAACGGGTATGGGGGAAGAGGCCCAGAGAGAAGAAAAGCAGAAAGTGCCATTGTACCTGCGGATACAATGACCACCTTGGTCGCACAAATGGCCGCAGTAACCTCTCTCCTTCAAACGATGGCGATTAATCAGGAAACCCTCTCCCAGGGTGCAGCGCAAGCCAATGCACTAGCACAAGTGGCAGCGATAAGCTGTGCACACTGTGGAGGGGGTCATTCAGTAGAAATATGCCCATCAAGCCCACAAACAGTGTACTCCATTCAGAATAACCCATACAGCAACATATACAACCCAGGTTGGTGGAACCATCCCAACTTCAGTTGGGGAGGGAACAATGACCAGGAAGGCCAAAGGAATTCATAGAACAATTCCAGGAATCGAGGAAACCCTTCGATTTTTCATCATCGTCTGAATCAGAGTCATCACCAAAGTAGGCAATCGCGCAACCAACCTTCCTCATCTAACACCTCTCCAACTTCATTGTCCTTGGAAGCTCTGCTGAAGCAGTATATAGAGAAAAATGATGCGATTATGCAGTCACAAGCATCTTCCATAAGGAATTGAGCTTCGAAATAGAACACCGGGAATGCTACCCAGCAATTCAGAAGCCCTCGGATCTAATAAGAAGGAACAATGTTAGTAGTGACATTGTACAGGCAAGTCTGACCACCTGCGGGGATTTGATTGCGGTAACCCTGAAGAACCTTTTCAATCAGCATCCCTAACACTATCTTTATCGCTTTATTTACATTTATCACTTTCTTTATTGCTTCCTTTATTGCGTTGTTATTGCTTTCTAAGCTTTATTGCTTACTTGAATTTACTTCTATTTCAATTCCAGATTGCGTTAATTTAATTACATGCTTAGTTGAGTTATTTCCATTTCTGCCTTAGTTTGTGTTGATCTCAAAATTTCTGTGAATGAATATTAAAAAAATGAACACCGCAACGTCTTATCAATTTGGTTTTGGGATAAACGTTGCGATGTTGATGACATAATAAATAACATTCGGTATGCATTGCGACAGCGAGTGTATCTGGCTTTAATAGATACACTTTGCGCCCGTCTTCCACAAATGCATTGCGTTGACAGATGAGTTGCACGCGAATGTACACTGCGCCCGTCCTCAGCAAAAATGCACTATGTCGATGGTAGTGTTGCGCTGGTAGAAATACCATGCGCCCATCCTCCAGAAATACATTGCGTTGAGGGGTGTGTTGCGCTAATGCATACGTTGTGCCCATCCTCCGCAAATATGCATTTGCGGTAACGAATGCATTGCATTAAACACTTCACATTGCGCCTGTCTAATTAAATAAAAAAATGATAAATATTCGCAGAGAGAGTAGTCGAATCGCTTCAGATTCCGGGGGAATTATGACTTAGCAGACAAAAGGACGTCATTTCTACTAAATCAAAATGAGAGGGGCGCGGCGAAAGGCTTTTTGGGAATACCGAGACCTGCCACGCAACGATTGCGTTGGACCTATCAAGGCCCAACCTATAAATCGCAATCGAGGAGATCATTTGCATCTCTCGCAAAAGAAAAACCTTAAGCAATTCTCTCTACATACCCATCCCCTTCCGATTTTCTACCTAAGACCAAAAATTTTCCAACTTTTAACACTTCACCAACAAAAATGGCCGGACAATCTTCACACTCATCCTTCTAGCCATCGTTCCCTTCCTAAGCCCCCATCACCGCATGGGAGATGGCTTTCCTTGTTGCCAACCGCCGCCTCACCACCCAGCCTAAGCCTTCCTTAAGAATCACCGGAAAACCCCGACGAAAAACCTCTGTATTCGAAAAACCACCCACCAACCGAGAGGGCTGAGCACGGAGAGTGCCTCTGCCACAAGACCTGAGTGGCACTCCCAGTACCTTCAACTGAAAGCGAACTAAAGCGAAGGGACGACAAGGAGGTATTTGGGAGTATTTTGGGCAACTTAGAAAGAGGGGGGTTACTGGAAGCATGAGTTGTGAACCAGCCCCTACCGTCAGAGGAAGAGTTGGCGGAAGCTTCACGAAGAATGGCCCTGGCCATTCCGAATCCTAAGGAGATTGTTCCAACAGACTCCAATGAAAAACCCATCAGGGTCGTTCTGGAGGTCGTAGAGGCAAAGAAGCAGCCAGGGACGACCGAATAGAAAGAGAATAGAAAAAGTAAAGAAAACGGGTGGAAGGAGATGAACCCGCCCGATTGAAGAAGGAGAAGAAAGAAAAGAAGAGAAGTGAAAGGAAACAATGCAAGCGAGAAGAGAAGTGCCAGAAGAAGGAGAAGAAAAGGAAGAGGGTAGAAAGTCTAGATTTTGACGAAGAATCAACCACCGCAAGTGTGGAAGAGGGGATGTCAGCGCAACCATAAGTTTCATCATCGCATACCAGATTGGTTGCTTCTAAGGACAGAGAAGACCTTGACATCAACCCTCTTGTGCGGCGTCGCAAGGAGAATGCGCCACAAGGGTCCACAAGTGACCCATTATTCTTTCAATGCATAGCAGAGAAGGAGGAGAAAAGAAAAAGAGAATTAGAGGAGAAGTAAGAAAAGATGTCACGTGCGCGCCAAATCATTGAAGCAGGCGATTTGGCGAGAAAACTCCATGATGAGGTGGTTCGCCGTGACATCGCAAGAGCGGAGGAAGAAGAAAGAAGAAGGCTCAAGGATGAGCAATGCATTGTGCTTTCCTTGGAGCAATTTGAAAGAGAAATGAGAGAAGAATAAGAAGAAAAAGAAAAGAAGGAAAAGGAGGAGAAGGAAAGATGCCACAAAGCAAATGTGCAGCGCGTCAGAGAAAGTAAGAGAAAAGAAGTGGAAGAATGGAACAGGGAAAAAGAAAAGCAACGCAAGGTAAGGGAATGCAAACAAAGACAAAAATCCTGCCTTGCGTCTGCTCAAGAAAAGGGTAAAGCGAAAATAGAGAGTAGCAAGTGTCACACCTCGCCTCAGACCACCCTCTTAGCCTAGGAAAGGGCGTGACTGTAGCAGTTATCAACTCTTTTGCTGACACTTACTGTCTAATAACTCTTGAGGAATAACTCTGATAGCAAGGTATAACTCATATACAGAGGAATGTCTTTAGGCCAAAAATTTATTAATTCAGAAATATAACATGTTTAGAGTCATTACAACACTAGATTCACAAGTCCCAAAGCCCAAAACCCTAGTCCCTATATGAACAATAGTAACATGTGTACAATATTTACAGTAACCACCTAACAGACGGGTTACAATATCTTTATCCTTTAGTGGCAGAGCAGATGCAGAGCTATCTTCTGAGGATTTGACCGCTACTGGGGGAAAGGAAAACATTTGAAAACGGGGTGAGCTTGCTAGCCCAGTGAGTAACTTAAGAAAGATAATTGATTCTCATGCAAAAATCTCAATAAAGAGTTTAAATTGAAATATAAGCTTCTATTTTACCTTGTACTGTAGTATAAACATTTTCCAAGCATAAAGTATATAAAGCCGTTGTAATCATAAAACATTAAAACTGTTTCTCAGTTGAGAATAACCCCATAGTGGGTAAAAACAATCCCAACACCAACTACTAGTCAAGAGAGAACCCTTTTACTCAATCTCTGACTCTATCTACCTACGTGCACGTGGGCATACTAAGTATTGTCCTACCTTAGGTACTTCTGCTCACATACCTTCTCAAATGTCCTTCAGTATCGAGCTACTAGGATCCCTTCTCAAATGTCCTTCAGTATTCGGTTGGTTTGGTACCTTCTCAAACGTTCTTTAGTACCAATAGATACCTTCTCAAACGTCCTTCAATATCTAGTTGGTTGGATACCTTCTCAAACGTCCTTCGGTATCGCGTTTTAAGTAAAACTAGTAAATGACTTTCTCTTTAAAGAATGTAAAGTATAACACATATAAAAACATGGCTTTAAAGATACTAAAGCATGTTGGGTATATTTAACACATATTAATAGATTTTCAACAAACTTCCCTCATATGCATGCGTTTAAAACATAACTCATGGTTTGTTTGAAAATAACTTTGTAAAACTAGCTGGCATGAGAATAATCTTCTTTAAAACATGTTTTCTGTAAAACATTGTAAATCAAACATTTTAGTCAAATGTTTTAGTCATTCACCTTGATCGCTTAGGAACTTTTCACTCTAGTAATTCCTTTTCTACCTCGGGCTCCCTTTTTCACCCCTAGAATCAAGATTCAACTTACAGCTCAGATTACTTATAGTTCTATGCCTTATTTCGAGATACTTCCTTCTACAAACATATTCTAAAATGTCTCAGGAAGATTACTCTAAAATTTTAGCTTAGAACTCCTCGTGGTTTGGCTGAATCACAAACTCTCCAAGACTGGCCCAAGCTTATCCGACAGCCTGACCCTTCTGTCTTCTTTCCAGTTTCTAACCTGATCCCTTCGAGATTTTTCTCCGTCAGCCCTACCCTGAAAACTAAACTTCTAGAGATTTCAGGTGGCTTTAAAAACACTCTAAACACATGAGTAAATTTGGAGAACTCCTCGTCCTAAGTTGATGTTGTTTTCCAGACTTCACTGTCCAATGCATCCTCTTTGAAGCTCTATGATCAACGCATGGATTTTGCTCTCAACGCAATATTTACTCAATTTTCCCACTATTTTACTGTATTTTGAGTTGTGATCTGAAAAAGATATTCTTGGCTCTATTTATAGGCGTCCAAAGCTTCTCTAAATTCGACACCTCCTACTTGGCTGCATGTCCAAGTGTTTCCTCCTCCCACTAACAACACAACTCTTTGATCAACGCAATCTAAGTGTCCTTCTCCTACCTAGCCAACGCATGAGCTTCAAATTGCATGTCCTCTGATGCAACCTCCACAAATGCTTAAGGCCTAAGGTTTCCTCTCAAGAAGACACATGTTTGATGATGTTTTCTATGTGATCTCATTCTTTATATGCGTCCAACTCTGGATATTCAACGCATAGTCCATAATCAACGCATAACCTATAATCAATGCATAGCAAGCCAACTCACTACCATCGGAATCCAACTTAGCCATTGCAAGAGCCAACCATCATCAACGCATAGGATGGCCGCTCATCCTCGACACATGGCTCACTAGGTATCACCGCAAGGCTCGTTGGCATGGGCGCATGGCGCTTCGCATAGGCGCTAGTGATCGAAGCATGGGCGTGCTGCATAAGTGCTGGCCATCGCTCGCTAGCTCGGCTGCATGGCAAGGGTATTCGATGCACGGCCACTCGGCAAGCGCTTCGACGCATGGGTTGTGCGTTTGGCATGGCCGCTCGGCTCATAGGCAGAGGCGCTTGGCTAGCCGCTCGATGCATTGGGCAAGGGCACTTGGCATCGACTGTTCGACGCATGGGCTGTGCACTGTGTATCGACGCATAGGCCACTTCCAACGCATGCCTTCACTTCCTTCGGCTGCATCCTACCACCAACAACCCTTCCAATGCATTGGTCCCTTCCAACGCATCCCACACAAAATTCTATACTTTGCATAATTTCCAAATTTTTCCCCAAAAGTCAAACTTCCAAATTTCCTCTTTTCTTCTAATTTCCACCCTTTTCTCTACCATCACACACTAGTTTCCACATCAACCAACTCACCACACTAGTCTCAGTAGAGAACATACTCAAGTAGAAAAATTAGGATTCGGGGTTCACAGCGAGCTTACGTCAACCAGGAGGCATCCAGCACTAAGAAAGAAAATGATGATCTGATGATGGAAATGGGCTTCTTCCTTGTGTCGGCGCCACTACTGGATCTCATCACGAGCATTGTGGTGGAACATGGATGGGAAAATTTCTACCAATGTCCATTCATTGTCATTCCAGCGGTAGTGAGGGCCTTCTATCACGGCCAGCTCCTTGACACCGAAGATGCGGTGATCATTGAAGGGAGGGTAGTGTCGTTCAGCGCAAAGGACATCAATGAACTCTATAAGTTGAAGAACCTCTCAAAAGCACCGAGTAACAAGTTGATTGATTATCCTAAAGAATAGCACATGGAGGATGCGCTGAAGGTATTAACGTAACCGGGCACCAAGTGGTCGATGTTATTAACAGGCATAAGAACCTTCATCTCCAACAAGCTGCTGCCAGAAGCACGACTTTGGATTTATTTGGTGAAACGGCGACTCATCCCAACAATGGATGACGAAACAATTTCAAGGGATCGAGTCATGGCCGCATACTGCATAGCATGCGACATTCCGATCGATGTAGGCCAGCTCATTGCGAAGCAGATTTGAGGTTTTGTTGGCCCTGTGGGAGGTCAATACTTCTTCCCATGGACGATTTCGAGTCTATGCCTCTCTGTGGGCATAGGCATTGACGAAGAGCCCATGCCTGAAGTTCACGGCGTCATCCACACAAAGATCTTGAGAATGCTTCTCAAAGATTCACCACATTCCCCGAGCTTCCAACAAAAAGGCCCCTCGTTGACCTAAATATGTTGCAACAACCAAAACCAAAGAAGCAGCGCCGCAATGATAAAGGAAAGGAAATCATCCAAGAACGATCACCGCAGAAGCAAACCAGTCTACCCTTAGACCCTTTTCCTTTAATCATTCGCTCACCAAGCCCGTAAAAGGAGATGCGGGGTTGGAATAAGAAGCAAACCAGTCTACCCTTCCCCTCTTCTTGAACAATTCACAAACCTCCTCCTTGCCCCTGATTCCAACCCTGCATCTCCAACAGCACCCCTCCACCATCCATCTCCACCTCACTTTTCACCCCCATCGCCGCATGTTGATGATTCACACGGTTTGGGAGCAGGCCCTTCCGCTCAACGTCAAACCGATGCTGATGATCATCGACGGCGCAACCCACCACCGGATCCCTTGTTCCTGCCTTAGGCGATATGTGGGTCTTCCTATCTCAACAACTTACCTTCTTCTGCCATGCATTAACGGAGTTGCAGGAGAGCAACGTAGAGTTGCGAGACAGCAACACAATGTTGCGGCAGGCGATGGTCAATATTCAACGCAACATTTTTACCATTCGCCTGAACTAAAGACAGATGGCCGAGCGCAACCATGAGTACTTTAATTTCTTAACTGCATATTTACATGGTCCCATGGCTGTCTCTTATACACATCTAGATGTGTATAAGAGACAGGCGCAACCATGAGTACTACAATTTCTTAACAGCATATCTACATGGTCCCATGGTGCCTCCGCATCTACAGCAACCTCTGCAATTTCAAGAAGCGCCACAACGAGCTCCTTTGCAACATCCTCCTCATCAAGAGCCCCCGCCACAACTCTAAATTTGGGGGTGTACCACCTTCTCCACAATTTTGCATTTTATCTTTGCGGTCATTAATTTTTTATAGAAAGCTATACCTTGTATTCTTTTGTACATACTTATATTTTTTGTTGCGATATTTATAATTCTTTATGTACTTAGACAAATTTTATACAACTGAGTAATTATTCTTTCCTTATGCGTTGGCCTCTTTACTTTTATCACCCTTTGTCAATTTATTGCGGTAATTTTTTTATTTTCTTTTGCGTTGTTTATTTGCACTGCCATGATGAGTAGTATGCATACCCTTAGCAAAATTTCTTTATACATTGCATTTTCTGCCTAACACTTAGACAATTCATCGCAATAACTCTTCTTTACCTTCTCTATTACAAGATTCTGCTCAAACCTTCTTTTCAAAATTTTGAGTAAGTGTTTTATCTTTTCTGTCCAAAACAACGCAATAAGGACCTTGCATATCTCTAAATTTGGGGGTGAGGAAGGTCTGAACAGATACGATCAAGCAAATGCGGTCATATCAGGCAAATGCGTTCATCATCATCAAAAAAAAAATCATAAAACTCCGATGTCAGCACAAGAAAAAATCCCAACCTGATAAGAGTTAAGTCATGAAAGAAACCTGCTTGAAGTTGGATGTTTGCATGAAACCCATGGGAACAAGCCAAAATGAAGGTAGGTTTCCAAAATCAACGCAATAGGAAAAAAAAGAGAGAAAATAAGGATAAAAGAGACAACTCCTCTGTCCAGTAAAAGTAAAAATTGGATGAGGATCAAGAGTTGAAGTTGAGATTGATAACAACTGAAGTTGGATACTTGCATGACACCCGTGTGAGCAAGCCAAAACGTAGGGTGTAACCATGATCAACATTCTCTATACGATGACGCAAACCAGGCCACCGATAAAAGATGCACTTCGTTGTTTTCGCAAGAAGAGGTAAAAAATTCTTCTCAAAACTAGAAAGGAACTTTGGGCAGAGGTTTGTTTTAGATAAGAATAAAGTAGAGCATGTTGAAGAATTGCTAGAGGATGGAAGGAACTTGCAGTGTTGAGAAATTATGTAGAGGTGGAGCATTCGGAGTAGCAGATCGACACAAAGTTAGGATAGGAGTTGAGCTGAATTACCTTAGATGAGGATATGCTTAAGGATAAGCATATATCTAAATTTGGAGGTGTGATAACTTGTAGAAATACAAGTTATTTATGTCGTTTTATTTAGATTATGCTGTAAAAAGAAAGAAAAGTTGCGTCGACCGTATAGAAATTGGCTTAGAAATATGAAAATTGTAAAGTGTCGTGAACACACCCACTAACCCCATTGCGATGGTGAAATGGAATGTCCAAGTCTTTGTTCTGCAGGAAATAGGTCACCGCATGCGATAATGCTCGAGGACAAAAATGAACAACGCATCTACATTGCATGCGGCAATCGATCAAGAACGAAAAAGAACAACGCAATTGCAGTGCATGCAACGATCGATTATGGACTCAAACGATTAACGCATTTCCACTGCATGTGGCAATCGATAGAAGATCAAAACAATTACACCGCATGCGGCGATTAATCGAAGATGAGAAGAGCAACGCATTCACAGGGACTTCTGACAAGTGTACAGCTTTTCTGTTATGCGATTCTGAAAAATTAATCGTGGAGCAGAGCGAACATTTCCACTATGCCATGGCAGGAATTATCAGATTTTCAAAGTGGGACCACTAATACAGAAAGAGCCCAGGTCTATAAATAGCTTCATCGAATTCAATGAGAAGGAGACTGGTCTAAAAAGACAATCCAGAGAAAATCTGAGAGAAAGACGAGACAAGACTGAAAGGTAAGTCTCTAAGCAAGAAATTATTTCCATCCTTGAAGAAGAAGCTCTATGCAAGAGGTCACTTCTACCAAGAAAGCAAGCCTGAGAGGGAAGCTTTCCACTCCATTTCTTCCACACGCCGGCAAGCACAACGTCTTCGATCGGGATCTGTGTCAAGACATTGACACTCTTTCCGTATTTGTTCTTATTTTCCAATTCATCTACTATGTTCATCTATCTTTAATCTTTCATTCACCATCTGTAACAAACGTTGATCTTTAGATTTAAATATCATTATTGTAATCATTGTCATTTCTCTGTTCTTTCCATACATTCATCATCCATTTTCTCCATCATGTGTAACTAATCCCCAGCGTAAGGGGAAGGATTAAGCGAGTGAGTTAATCCTTGTTAAGGAAATCGGCTGAGTTTAGCTAAAGCATACTCGACTGCATCTTCACCTGTGAGAGCAAAAGTGAAGATGTTATTCTGCCTATCAAAAGAAGGTTGGAAGAATGCGTTAACTAAAGCGAGAAGTATTTCCAAAGATTAAAACAACCTTGCGTTCATCACGTTCATCCCTGTTTCACCATAGACATATGAGAACGTGGCCGATCACTGAAAGGTGTAAGCCAAGGGAAACGGAACCTTAGTTGCATCCTCAACAAGATTGACGAACTTGCGATGTCCTTTCCCTTAACCCATTCTCTTTCTGATTCATTTCACAAGACTTGCCACCGTATTCATTAGACTCTTTTGCACAACTTCACAACCAGTCCTCAACCTGTATATTAATAGTTTATTCATTTACTTTATCACCGCAATTTACTTTATCCCAATTTATTTACCATCACATTTTATTCTTTACCGCAATTTACTTTTCATTGCAATTTACTTTCACCGCATTTTACTTTTCTGCACACCCAATCCATTATTCCTTATATTAACCGGTCGCATATATCACATTAGCATCGCATTAATTACAACAATCCCCGTGTTCGACCTCACATCACTCTAAGAAACTTGTGTTTGAATTATACTTGATTCCAGCATAAGAAAACTTATGACACGCACTACACGAATGTATACTACGAAGCATTTAAGCATCATTGCATATATTTAGAACATAGTATCACAATATCATAAGTCATAGCGCATCATCATCATAATCATTCATTTTTAAATTTTTACAAGTTTTTGGCGTCGTTGTCGGGGACAAGAACTTGAAGAATAAGTGCAATATAAATTTATCACTACAAGTTTTTGGCGCCGTTGCCGAGGATTGGCAATTTTTTTGTGTTGAATACTTTTGTGGTATTTTGTAGGACAGATCTCTGTTGTACTGTCTGTTTAACGCGGAGAGCTGGCTGACAGTTTATGAGTACTGGGAGTGAACCAGAATTTGAAGTCGACCCAGAGATCGAGCGTACTTTTCGCACACGAGCATGCCAAAATCGTATAAGGCGAAGAAGGAACATGGCTAATAACAAAGATAGGCCCGAGGGGAATCAACGGGTAAATTGGGTCGTTAAATGCCCACCAGCTTCCGTTTGGTTCGTCTCTGAACCACATCTTACTGGGAGAGGTTCCGCTCTATTACCATCTGTAACGTCCCAAGCCCAGGATTCGGACCAGGATTCGAAATCTGGATTCGGCCCCTGATGGCCCCGGCATTCCCCTACGTCCCCTGTGACCTAGCTATGTCATCCTCCCTTACCTTGAATGCTTCTAGAAGTAAAAGTTGTCCCCACAAACCAACACGGGTCCTTTCAACATGTTCTGTCCTCACTCCACATGCATTCTAGGAGGAGGTCACCAAACATAGGATTACTCCAAGCTAAGCACACCTAACTTTGGAGTTCTTATGATTGAGCCAATGAAAATGAAGGTGCACCTTTTTAGTATAGGTAGTAACTTCCAATTCTTTTAAGCCTTTCTTAACCATACTTTCATATCCTCAGGATCTCTCTCATTCAGATGTGATATCGATTCATTCATGTACCCCTCCTGAACTCGGGTCATTACACTCCGCTACACCATTCTGCTGAGGTTTACCCAGTGCTGAGAGTTGGGAAATGATTCCATGTTCTATCAAATAGTCCTGGAATGCCAAGTCCAAAAACTCTCCACCCCGATCCGATCGAAGTGTTTTAATCCGTCTATCCAATGCATTTTCAACTTCAACCTTAAACTCTTTGAACTTTCCAAAGGATTCAGACTTCTATTGCATAAGATAAATATACCCGTACCTGGAGTAATCATCAGTAAATATGATAAAATACTCATAGCTACCTCGGGCTCGCACATTCATAGGACCACAAAGGTCAAAATGTACTTACTCAAGAGGCTTCTTTGCTCTAGAATCTTTTCCAGTAAAAGGTCGTTTAGTCATCTTACCCTCTAGGCAAGATTTGCATACAAGTAAAGAATTTTCTTCTAACTCACTTAAAAGTCCATTCTTCACCATCTCTCATTCTTATTGAGATTGATGTGCCCTAAACATAGATGTCATCATTTAAAATTCGTTAACGTTTTGGTTGAGTTTCGGCAGTTCTAAACATTTTAGTATTATGGAGGGAATTAATGGTTAACGGCCTTAGCACATATAAATTCGATTCCAGATTTGCTGTGCAAATAAAAGCACCATCTTTATGAATAAACGCTTTATTCACATCAAAAGAGACAGTATATTTACGTTGCAATAAAAACTTTATAGAAATAAGGTTCCTTTTTAGTTCAGGAACAATATATACATCATTTAAAATAAGAAACCTATTCTATAAAGCTAACTGAAGTTCTCCCACTACAACAGCTGAGACGACGTGCCCGATGCCTACTCGCATTGTCATTTCACCAGCCTTCAGCTGTCGCCAAGTTCTAATCCCCTGAAAAGAAGAACAAACATGGTTATTAGCATCTGAATCAATTATCCAGGCAGAATCATCATTCTCCACTAAACAAGTTTCAAGCACCAGTAAATTACATTTACCTTTATCGGCCTTGGCCTTAGGCTTGGCTGCTTTCTACTCTTTCAGATATCGAATACAGTTCCACTTCCAGTGTCCATCTTGGTTGCAGTGGAAACACTTTCCCTTAGCAACTTGTGGACGCCTCCTTAGGGCAACAGTCGGTGGGTTAGTAAGTGCCTTCCCTTTTCCCTTACCACCATTCTTCTTCTTCCCCTTTGCAGAGTTAGAAGTAGAAGTGCAGACAAGGACTTGTCACGTATAACGTAAACGCAAACGCAAACGCAATAATTCTTTTGAAGCAATGCGTTTGAGGCGATGAAAAGGAAAATAAAAAGAAGTTTAATAGATGTACATACTACTCCTACTCCTAGCTAAACAGATTGAGCAATAGAAGGTTTACAATGAGAATAGATAGAAACACAACAACCAAACGCATAGTAATGTTTACTATCTTAAAGCGCCAGAGTAATCCCAGCTCGTTGCACTAATGCATCACACCTCTCGGTGGTCAGTTGTATGACTATATCTCTATAGTACATGGTTGTGTTGAACATAAGATTGTGCCTATCTCTAGGAACAATGCGAACCTTGCTTAGTGTGTTTCATCTCTTACCTTCTCAGGCAATTAGATGCGGATACTTAACTTATAGACAAGCAATACAACATCCCATAGACAGGCGTTGCCACACCCTTTCACCAAGCAAAGAGGATTAACTCACTTATACTTGCACAACACATACCTCTCGGTGGGTTGCTACATGCGTCCTATCTCTAGGCTACACGATTAAGCATGCGATTGAATTTGATAAATAAACGCTAAAGAAAAACTATGATAGAGATGAAGATGATGAAGAAGACGGTAATAAAGGATTTAAGATTTGCATTGATCACAAAATATCTTAATATCTCAAGCTAAAATGTAATACAATACAAAGATTAGAAGGGAGATGGAGGATTCTACGTCAAGGCTATCGATGGTGCCATGGTTGAATGGTGGAGATGTCTCTCTCGAGCTCTATCTCCGGCGAAGGGTCCGATCGTCACTCAATCTGGTCTATGGAGGTGAAGAACTCTCACTAAAGATCTCGTTCAAGCTTTCACCTGTGATCACAAACTTCTGCCTTGAAGTAGAAGCTCGGGTGATTTAAAATGAAGGTCTCAAGGGCTATTTATAGAGTTTGAACGTTGACAGCTGTAATGATGAAGGTATGGCTCACTACTGCTGCTTTTGTCACTGTATGGGCATTGTCACATCGCCTTATCTTGTTGATACTCCCAAGGTATGCGTTCGAGCTGAATTTAGCTGAAGTTATCAACATGTTCTACCAATCTTGTGATCTTCTATTATGGCTGTAACTCCATGGCTGCAATCTTTATTTGTTCATCGCATTCTCCATGCGTTGGACGCATGCGTTTACTGCAACTTCCAACGCATGGGGTCGCCGCAACTTCCATGCGTTGGACGCATGGGGTTGCCATCTACATTCGTCTTTTGCGATCGCCTTGCTTTAGCGTATGCGTTTGTCTATGTAGCTTCTTACAAACGCATGCGTTTGATTCCTGTGATATCTATAAAAATTGATGCTTTGACACGGAATAACGCATAATATTAGGTCAGTGAGGATTTAGGTGCTAATCGACGCAAAATTTAATTTTTCACAAATTCTAAGTATTATCACTGCGTTTTCTACATGTTAGCCCTCATAATTCTAAATAAAAGACTTATAATAACTGGCATTTCTGCCAATTATCATAAACAAAGGATTAATGGACCGGGATGAGCCTTTACAAAAATTGGAAGGAAAAAAAAAACTATCTACTACATTTTTCATCGAACAAATCGGTTCACAAGCGAAGTGGGTCTTGAACCGCCAAGAGGTCTTCATCATGTAGCATACTCTGCAGGGGGTAGACGATCGTTCAGCATGCACTAGAGATAAGAGCATAAGTAAACGATCGCAACGACGACGACGAGGCTGCGAAGCCTAACCATCCAGATGACCGTGTAGCACGACGACAAGTAAATGATTTACCTTGAGTTACTAAGCGATCGTTTAGTCAGTTACTAAGCGATGAAGCTTGTTGACCTAAATGATCGCCTAACGCGCACGCTTTAAATGATATGCGAGCGTCTCATCGTCTACACAATGCGTGCAACTAGGTAAATGATTTACCTTGCGATACTAAACGATGACCCTTCACAGATGCTCATAAGTACAGTTGGGTCAATTTATCGTTATGCCCCTATAGTTACCTCTTGCTCCTTAAGTGCCACTGATTTCTCTAATGAACAATACAACATAGTCCAACTATGTGTGAACACCTCTCGGGCCAAGAGAAGGTGTATGGCACCACATCGTTCAAGCCCCGGAATCAGCCCTTAAGGGAGTCGTCTATCTACTTACCTCTGCCTCGAGGAAGGAGTGAATTACATCTTGTGTAGCTGAGTTTCCAGCTCCCAAATCAGACGAATCCCCAAAATGGTAAGTTTGAATCGGCGATCTGGCCACTCATACCCACACAAATCAAAGGACCGCCCTCAATGGTAGGAGTTCCCAACTCATTTAGGATTGAGGTCATGTTACCTATGGTCATTCTAGTGAAGTGAAGTCTCTGTCATGAACGGTGTTATATAACGAGACGTTAACACTTCGTGGTCAGGTCTTATAAAAACTCTTTGTATAGGATGCCCCCGCTCATATGTCCCCAACACGAATGATCAAAATCAGACCATCTGTGACAAGTCACAACACTTGTGACCATTCCACAAAGCAGGCCGCATCCGTAGCATTACCAGGATAAGGTTTCCCTCCTATATCCATATACTACATACCATTTTGGTTATCACTCAAGACATGATCCACTTGTATGTCATCATATACATGCTTGAGTCACATACAGATAACCAGGGATTTTATGTTTATTGGTTTGTCGTAAAGCAAATAAAACAAGTAACTGAGCAAAAATACAAGATGTGAAGTAAATATCATATATTAACAACACAAGCGTTCGTACAAACTGTTTACAAACTACAGGACACGAGACTTTAGGGCATCAACCCCAACAATAACAATAAACTAGGGCATAAAAGCCTAGTACAAGAAAATCTCCCACTTACCCTAGTCCAACCGCAGGCAATCCTGTAGACCCATGCTCCGTAAGTGACTCTCAAACACTGTAGTCATGAGAGCCTTCGTAAATGGGTCAGCAACATTGTCCTCCGAAGTGATCTTCGTGACAATCACATCCCCTCGATGCACTATCTCGCAGATCAAATGATACTTCCGCTCTATGTGTTTATCGCGCTTGTGACTTCTCGGCTCCTTGGAGTTTGCTACTACCCCCACAATTATCACAATAGAGGGTAATGGGTCTAGACATATCTGAAACAACTTCTAGTTCTGTCAAGAACTTCCTGAGCCAAACGACCTCCTTAGCAGTTTCGCAAGCCACTACATACTCCACTTCTATAGTGGAGTCGGCGATGCACACCTTCTTAGTGCTTCACCACAACAGCTCCTCCGTTAAGAGGACTGACTCTGATGTGGACTTGCAAGAGTCCTTATCAGTCTGGAAGTCAGAATCCGTGTATCCAGTAAGGATCAAACCCCTAGATCCATACACGAGCATGTAGTTCCTCGTTCTCCGAAGATACTTGAAGATGTTCTTCACTATTGTCTAGTGACCCTAGCCTAGGAACCTGATACCTACTGACTATGCCCACAACGTAGCAGATGTCTGGATAAGTACAGAGCATTGCATACATCAAATTGCCAACAGTAGACGCATATAGGACCCGTCTCATCTCCTCAACCTCTTGAGGCGTCTTAGGACACATGTCCTTAACAAAGTGACTTCATGCCTGAACGGCAGTAGGCCCCTCTTGGAGTCCTGCATCGAGTATTTGAGCAACATCTTGTCAATGTACTATGCCTGAAACTGTGCTAGCACTTTATTTTTAACGATCCCGAAAGATCTGTATACCTAGAACAAATTGAGCCTCTCTCAAATATTTTGTTTGGAATTGGGTCGCTAGCCAGTTCTTAACTCAGTCAGTAGACCTACATCATTTCCAATTAGTAGAATATTGTCTACGTACAACACTAAGAAGACTACTGAAGCGTTGATGATCTTCTTATAAATATAAGGTTCATCAACGTTTTGGTCAAATTCATACGACTTGATCGCAGTATTAAACTGTATGTTCCAAGATCTAGACGCCTGTTTCAGCCCATAAATTGACCGATTCAGCTTACAAACCTTTTGCTCTTGACCTTGGGCTATGAATCCCTCGAGTTGCACCATGTAAATGGTCTCCTCGAGATTGTCGTTCATAAAGGTCGTCTTGACGTCCATTTTCTAGATCTCATAGTTTTAATAAGCTACAATGGACAGAAGGATGCGGATCGAGTTTAACATGGCTACAGGCGAGAAAGTCTCCTCATAGTCGACTCCCTCTACCTGGTATAACCCTTTGCCACAAGTTGAGCCTTGAAGATCTGTACCTTCCCATCAGCACCCCGTTTGCTCTTGTAGATCCATTTACAACCTATAGGTCTTACCTCATCAGGCTAATCTACAAGATCTCATACTGAGTTGAGGTACATCGACTCCATCTCGAGATCCATGGCCTTGACCCATACTGAGTTGTCGTCAGAGGTGGTCGTCGAAGCCCCGAATTGGTCGTTGGAGTTGCTCGCTCAAAGGTGGTCATCGAAAGTGATTTTCATCGGAGTTTATAGTCAAAGGTGGTTGTTGGAGCCTATGAAGGTGGTTGTTAGAGCTGGTCATCAGAATTTATTGTGAGGGGTGGTTGCCGGAGCATGAACTCAGCATGAAATGAGTTAGGGGGAGTTATAGGGAGTTGGTAAAATATATAACTCAACTCTACCAACTTTGAAAGTTGGTAGGCCTAACATTGAGTTGATATATTATATCAATTCAATTCAACTCATGTTGAATTATGTCATTTCAAAAAATAAAATCCTTAAATGTTTAATAGTCAGTCCAGAAAAGAATTATTATTATTATTATTATTATTATTATTATTATTATTATTATTATTATTATTATTATTATTATTATATAATACAAAATCAATACATGAGAGAGAATGTATCACAAAATTAAAAACGTCTCAAAATTGTAAAAGCTAGTTATAAAAAACTACTCAATTTTAGGATATTTATGAAATAATAGTTATGTAGTAAGCTAATTACCAAAATTTTTCCCTTAGTTAATTTTAAGAAATTCTTATTGAGATAGGTTATTCAAAAATCAGTTTTAAAACAATCCAATTTTTTCAAGTGAACATTGAAATTTAGTTATAGAAAAATATTTTCTAAAATATATATTGTTTAATAAAATACTTTTTATCTAAAATAATTATTCAAATAACACACTTTTAAGTTATTCTTTTCAGAAGTAGTAATAAAAAGATTGATTTTATCGACGAAATATTTTTTTTCCCCCAAGTTATTTCAAATATAATATTGATTTAATTAAATTAAAGAGTGAAATATATTTGGTTGAATTCCATCATATAGTTAAAATAATTAAGAAAATAAACCAAACGGAACAGATAGTCTGGATACATAACATACAAGAAAAAAGAAAACTCTTAGCATGTCTCACATTCTTATCCTCATTTGTGGACAATTAAGAACCAAACTAACGAGGAAAACCATTGAGAATGGGATACAATGTGGGCATATTGATGGGGGAATTGGCCCATGACAATGCCAGCAATTGTGGGGTCCACTACGGTATTATAGACCATGATTCAATCATTCAAGCTGGTCTAACTTTTACCAATTAAAAATCTCAAATGAATAATTGTATTAATTAATTCAAACCCTAAATTCTCACACTTCATTTTTTTAAACAATGCTCAAAATTTACCTGTTTATAAAACTTTTTAACGTATGTAAAAAAAAACAATTAAATAGTATAACAGTTTTTTTTTTTATTGATCATTTGTTCATCTTCTTTTAGTTTTCTCTACGGCGTTATTATCACATATGAATCTTATTATGCAACATGAATAATCATTGCAACGTGTTTTTTCCAGTAGAAACAAGGATGCTTTTGTGGATATGAATAATTGTTGATAATTCATCATAAATCACTATTTAAAAGGTTGACGGTTATTGAACTAAAATGAAAGGCCTTTATTTTACCCCACTCCACAAGTAGTATAGCTCTGTCCAAAAATACACATAATGATAATGCCCTAACCCCACCACTTTTATCTTCTCCAATATGCTAGAAGCTGCCTACTATTCTATCCTATGACATTGTGTGCTGTGCAGCATTTCACGTGTTTATAGCAACATTGTTCAATCAAGTTACAATAATGTTAACAAATTTTGTCGCCTTAAAATAATCATTTATTACTATTTGATTTTTTTTTTTTTTTTATTTCTTCTAAACATGATCTAAATTTATTCTTCATATTTTTATTAAATTTTAAATTGTGTCACTTTACGTGGTTGGAATACAATAGTTTCTTGTAGTTGATCTAACACCAAAGTTTTACTCTTTTAGATTTAGATTGATCGTGATGATGGATTTATAAGAATAATTAAAGAGAAAATTCTTTTTAAATTTGTTTTAGATACCACACGTATGTGCATATATATCGACTATTCCTCCACTCCAAAGCCTAGAAAAAAAAAATACACTAACCTACTAATTTTTTTTATAGGTGACGTTCGTATACGTACAATAAACAATCTTTTTAACCATTAATATGAACATAACTTAATGGTTATTGATATATATTTCTATTTTTGAGGTTAAAACGGTGAAAATCTCTTTAGCCTCACTATATAAAAAGAATATTATATCTCAAT
Source organism: Benincasa hispida (assembly GCF_009727055.1). Classification (NCBI taxonomy): domain Eukaryota; kingdom Viridiplantae; phylum Streptophyta; class Magnoliopsida; order Cucurbitales; family Cucurbitaceae; genus Benincasa; species Benincasa hispida. The sequence goes on along the minus strand of NC_052356.1, from coordinate 45,228,935 downwards.
GTTTATTAATTTATAATTTTATTTAAAAGATAATATAACAATAATAATGGATTTCTTTTCCGAGTTTTTTTTTTTTTTTTTTTTTGTGAAAATCTTTTCCGAGTTATCAGTTTGTTATTGTTAAGATTTAACATATTTTTAATTGTGTTATTGCTTTATTATTAATATGTTACATTCATAGTTTTTTATTTTTTCAAGGTAAACGGAAGCAACAAATAAAAGAAGACATGATTTTCTGTCTTTTCCTGTTGTTTTGTTTATCAACATTATCCTCTGACATAAATTTATATTGTGAATTTTTAAGGTTTGGTCTCCCACCCTATATATTAAAACAGCTGAAATGCTTAAAATTATTTTTTTTCAAATTACTTATTTAATATTTAGCATATACAAATAATAATCTTTCTTTTTTCAACAAAAATAACAAATGAATTGAAGCCATTTAGAACTCCCAAAAAAAAAAGCCAGTTGCACTAATGATATTATCAAATCAATTTTAAACAATAATTATGCAATATTACGGTTCATGGGTTACATTACAAATTTAACCTCTAAATTTCAAGTTTTTGTTTATGCCATCTATAAATTTAAAAGAAATGTCTATCTCTAGTTTAAAATATTCTTAAACTTTACCTTTTTCAAATTTACCTATTTTTTAGTCTCTAATTTAAAAAATGTCTAATAGGTCTCTAAATTTCAAATTTACCTATTTTCCCAAAAGAACCATCGAAATTGAAATTTTACCAATATTTCTATCTAAATTTCCATAAAATTAAGATCTCTATGTTTTAAACATTGTTTGAAATATTTCGTATGAGAAATTTTTTGTCAATCACAAATCATCATGTTATTTTTTAAATGGATGGCAACGTTATAAGTTATTGAATTTGAGACCGGTTACAAATTATATGTGTACCAAATTAAATTGAAGATAAAAATGACAATTTTCAAATAATGCCACATGTTTTGATCATGGTTATTTGAGCTCCGCTTTATCAAACTAGGTGAGATGTTATTTTAACCCAAATTTAAATAAATCCAAAAGTTCAAGAGAAAGTACATTTGCTAACGCTTTCGTTTCTTATTTTGTCTCTGTTTCTCATTTTTTAAGAAATTGACTTATTTTACCATCATTTTCCATTCTCGTTTTTTATTTCTAAAATTAAAAATCATTTCTAAAAATGAGTCAAATTTGAGAAACTACAAAACGATTCTATATTAATTGGGTCAAATAAACATTTATATTTTATTGATTCCGTTTCTTACATGGAAAAAAAATTGTGTTTGGCTAGTTGGTCGGCAGATGCGTTTCAGGTTGTTTTATATTTCCTTCTTTTCTATATTAATTTTACTATACTTCTTTTATAATTATTTCTTTCTTTTATTCTTCTCTTTTCTTAATTAATTCTTTTTCTATTTATACGTTAATTTCATTTTGAATTTTAAATTTTCTAACATTTTGATTTACATATTATTTTGATTTTCAAGCTTCAAATTTATATATTTATACTTTTAAATTTTGTTTATATATTACTTTAAATTTAAAATTGTTACTTTTAGTATATTTGAAACCCATTAAAAAAATGTGACAATATATAAATTTTGTTTACTAAGACTTTCATTTAGGTTTTCTTTAATATTTTGCAATCAAAACATTTACATACTAATATAATTGAAGTCGATTTGAGTTAACATCATTTAAGACAAATGACTTGAGTGAGAAATAATATTACAAATCAAATTTTAGCAACATATGAATAATAGAAACAACCATTTATAGTTATTAATTTTACATTGGGACTTATATGTATTTGATAATGTAAATATTTTTTATATTTCAGTGCATACTATACAAGTTTTTAAATTTACATAATTAAATGAGTAATTTATTTAAATGGTAAAACTGCTGAAAATATTTCTAAGTATAGCAAAATGTCCTTCTATACTAGTAATAGGTCATCGATAGACAGTGATAAATATTTATCACTGACACTAATAGATGTTGATAGACCACGATAAATGTCTATCACGGTTGATCATGATAGACAGCGATATTTTATTATATTTATAAATAGGTTGGTTCATTTTTTTATTTAAAAACAACCCTAATTAAATTATCTTTAAACTATAAAATAAGAGGGAATGTTAGAAAAAAAAATATGCAAGAAATGAAAAATAAAGAAATGATTATCAAATGAGTTTCAGTTTCAAATTTCTTTTTTTCAAAAAATAAGAAACAAAAATAGTTATCAAACATATTTCTAGTAAAGGGTGAAGAGATTTATTCCAAATGTTTATTTACAATTAAAAATTGTTGAACTTGATTTATTCCATCCAGCTCCACCTCATATGCGAGGACAACTCTGGTCCTTCTGGCTCCGTCTTGTACGCGAGATTGACTCTAGCCAACTTGACTCCGTTCAAAATCTTGATGGCACATTCTTCTCATCTTCAAGGTTTGATGGCATATCCGCCTCATCTTCAAATACTCAATGGCATATTTCCCTTATCTTCAAATTTTGATCAAGGAGTAATATAACAAGGCAAACCTTTCGAGGATCCTCCCTAAGGTGATCGAATGGGAGAGTTGTATGTCTTTGCGGGGCCCCTTCCCATGATGATCAGGATACACAAGCGGCGCTACAAGGTAGACCTTTCCGAGATCCTCCCTAGGATGATCGAATGGGAGAGTTGTAAGCCTTTGCGGGGCCCCTCCCATGATGATTAGGATACACAAGCGGCGCTACAAAGTAGACCTTTCCGAGATCCTCCCTAGGGTGATCGAATGGGAGAGTTGTAAGCCTTTGCGGGGCCCCTCCCATGACGATCAGAATGTACAAACGGTGCTACAAATAGACCTTTTCGGGATCCACCTAGGGTGATCGAATGGGAGAGTTGTAAGTCTTTGCGGGGCCCCTCCCATGACGATCAGGATACATGAGCGCACCAAAGACGGGTCGATGAAATTAAAAAATTAAAAAAAAAAAAAAAAAAAAAAAAACTTGTTTTGTTGTGCTCCTTTGGTTGCACCGTAACTCCTACAAAAAAAATATAAGGGGGCAAGTTAGTAAAAATGAATAAATAAATAATAAAAAAAGAGCCAAAAAAAAAAAAAAGAAAAGAAACTTCTGGAAAAAAGAGAGAGGAAGAAAAGTTTTAAAAAAAAAAAGAAAAAAAAATATATATATATATATATATATGAAAACAAAAAAAAGGAAGGAAAGCCTTAATTCCCCATCTTTCCTTCTTTCTCCCTTCTTTCCTTCTTTCTCCCTTCTTCTCACTTACAGCTCCTACCACAATTCAAGACTGTATTTGCAATCCGAGTCCAATTGACAAGGATGTAAAAGAACGTAAGATCGAAAGAGAATCAACATTCAAACTGCAAAGGACGTAAGAACGAAGAAGATTACATTACAAGATGAAGAAGAGCATGCGTCCTGCCAGTATTTATATAGCTAAGTTCGATGGGATTTTTTTTTCTACTAATTAGTTGAAATCTGATAAAATCACGAAGTTACTCGAACTGAATACTGTTTATTTTGTTGTGGAAACTCCGTTCTTGCTAAAATTAGTTAAGAGTCAACAAAAAAAAGATCATGCTCGATTGGAGGCTGCCTGAATTAGGGGTCAAGGTGGAGTTTTGAATCCCTAGATTCAACGGCGAGGAGTTTTGAGCTTAAGAACTTGAGAGAATCTGGCATAAGCCAACATTATGAAGAAGGAAATCTCGCTAAGGCTGGTATCGATAGTCACAAAGCAGACAGCTGCCTGAGATAAAAAAAAATTATTAATAAAAAATAATAATAATAATAAAAAGGGATAATCTCGCTCAAAAATCCTCTCGCTAGTGTCGCTCTCTCCCACAATCTCGCTCGAAATACTCTCGCTGATCTCGCTCTCTCCAAAATCTCACACTCTCCACTCTTGCTCTCACAATCTCGCTCTCTCCAGTGTCGCTCTCTCCCACAATGTCGGCTCTCTTCCAATTGTCGCTCTCTCCAAAATCTCGCTCTCTCCCACGATCTCGCTCTCTTCAGTGTCGCTCTCTCCCACAATCTCACTCTCTCTAGTGTCGTTCTTTCCTAAGATCTCGCTCTCTCCCAGTTTCTCGCTTAAAATCTCGCTCTCTCCAACAAACTTCACGTGTTAATTGCAAGCATTGCAAACAAAAGATTATGAAAGGAGAGGAACTTATGAACTTAGTCACCGCCTTGGTGCCTTTAGAGACAACATGTTTGGCCAATTCTCGAAGATATCATTGATGAAGCTGTTTATGATACCCATGGCTTTGCTGGAAATACCGATGTCTGGATGAACTTGCTTCAAAACCTTGAAGATGTGGATCTTCTACGTTTCTACACTCTTCTTCGTCCTCTTCTTCTTCTTGTCTCCGGCAGCAGAGTATCATTCCTTCTTCAACTGTTAAACGAATCGAATTCGATTCTCAAATTAAGTTCCTAGTGAAGTTGGTAAGGTATCGCTATTAATGGCTTGGTATCGCTGGTAATGGCCTGATCTCGCTAGTAATGGCTTGATATCGCTGGTAATGGCCTGATCTTGCTGGTAATGGTTTGGTATCACTGGTAATGGCCTGATCTCGCTGATAATGGCTTGGTATCGTTGGTAATGGCCTGATCTCGCTAGTAAGGTTGTCTTCCAAAACGTTGGCTCTCCAAAATCTCTTCCATTTAAGTTCAAATTCATATTCCATTCAAATTAGAATTAAAATCAACTGTTATTCCAAATCTCAGTCTATAGCTTGTAATCCAAATTTTTATTCTAAATTCAAGCCAGCCAAATCGAGTGAGATAAATGTCAAATCCGTCCCAAATTAAAATTTGGCCATATCCCAAATTTTATCAATATTCGAATGGTTAACCTTGATATTGAGTTATAAATAAAATGCTGAGTCAAAATTTGGCTATATTCCAAATTTTATTTCAAATTTAAATCAACCTTAGTTTCTATACTCATTTCCAAGTAAAATTGAGCATATCCCAAATTTTTATCTCAAACCAAAATTGATCAAGATTCAATTTCACCCTAAATTCTATTCCGAATTCGAATTAAGTTAAATTAAATTTGCAATTAAAGTGGAACATAAATCCTACTTTAGTTCAAATTAAAGTTTATTTAGCGAAAGTGTGTCAAACAAACAAGATTTCAAATCAAAATTTTAAGCTAAATTCTCATATTTTGATCATAATGATGCACCAAATTAAAAAAGTCAAAAATCATACTTTGATCTCAAATTACATTTTTTCGAGATTCATCCACCCATATACGTGTATAAATCTTGAAAATGGGGCATTTGTTGAATGAGAAATTTTGGACCAATCACAAGTCACTACGTTGTTTGCTAAATTAACGACGAATTTCTAAATCATTGACTTTGGGTCCAATTAGAAGTTAACACATGTCCCGAATTGAATTGAAGACAAGTTTTCGATGACGTCACGCGGATGAATCAGATGAGATCAAATTCAATTTGATATTATTATTTAGACTTAAAGTCCAAACTACAAAAAAAGTTGAATTGGACCCGAATTTCAGATCAGGCCCAAAACCAACTAATTGGGCCCAAGGGTCGGGCCCATGGACCAACCAAGCCCACAAAGCCTACTTGAGAACTCTATAAATAGAGAAGTTCTCTTCATTTGTAAGGGCAGCATTTTCTACACTCAGAAGACCCAGAGGGAATTCACTAACAAGCAGAGGACTCCTAAGACTCCTGAAGCTGCACTCCTATAAGGCAGAAGACCTGAAGACACAAATACTCTTCTAAGACTTCTACTTCAAGCTTCCAAGACTCCTGAAGTTGTACTTCTATAAGGCATAAGACCTTTGAAGATACAAATACTCTTCCAAGACTTCTACTTCAAGCTTCTAAGACTCCTGAAGCTGCACTCCTATAAGGTAGAAGACCTTTGAAGATACAAATACTCTTCCAAGACTTCTACTTCAAGCTTCTAAGACTCCTGAAGCTACACTCCTATAAGGAAGAAGACCTTTGAAGACACAAATACTCTTCCAAGACTTCTACTTCAAGAACGTTCGGTGCTTTCCTTCTCCAAGTCAAGCATATTCACCCAACTGAAAAAGAATCAGAGGATCAAGTATTAGAGATCGAACCACATCGCATCGAATCAACTCCAACATCAACACCAACTCAAGTTCAACTCCACGAAACCCGTTTCTCTTGAAACCTCGTGTGAACAGGAACAAAATATTCTTAATATTAATCTAATGAGAATCTTAAATTTCCATCAAACATATTTACTTAGCTAATTGTACATATAATCATTACGAAGATATTAATTTAATAACTTGAAATAGCAAGAGTTCATTCTCTTACACTTTTTGGCTTAGTCTAAAATCTGTTTATCCTCGAATATTATTTTTAAAAAAGAACAAAATTTGACTACTGATAATTAAAGAAAATTTGCTTCTTTCTAGCTTCATCATTGGGCCGGCCCACTCTAAAAAAGTGAAGGGCCAAGTTCAGTATAGGCCGAACTTTAATGGGCGAAAGAGATTGTTTGGATGATCCCAATATTCGATGACGAAATTTATGGGCCAACATTGGGCTTCATTTATTGGATCAAAGTTTGAAATAAACTTGAGTCAGGCTTAGACCGATTCGTTGAACTACACTCATTAAATATTAATTATTTAAAGTTATATATAATTTTAACAAAAAGTTATTAGAATTTCAATCTTCATGAAATTTATCTTTAGACTTAAAAGTATTGATATTATAAATTTCATTTAGTTTTTAATTAACTTAAAACTAATATCATAAATATAATATTAAGAAGAATGCTTTTTATAATATATATAAAGTATAAATAACTATACATTAGGTTAACCCAATGATAAACACATTAAACTGGCATGACAGACAGTGGTCCAAATATGACCCCAACGGGTCGGCCCAAAAGCAAGTCCAATTTTTAAAAAAGTGATTCATATCCAAAATCTAGATAGAACCCACTTTTTTAAAAACGAAAAATAAACCCATATTTTAAGTTAGAGGAATGAAACCTAAACTTTACTAAGAGAATCCTCATTACTGATTGAATTATATTTCAATTATGTCCCTAATTAAACGGACTTTAATTTAACATTATTTTCAATCATGAAGTGGAAAATAACATAAAGGCTTGGCCTTGGTTCTAATAATCATGGGATTGTGGATTTTATTTACACATCAGCACTATCAAAGTTTACAACTAGACCAAGAAGAAGAAGAAGAAGAAGAAGAGAACTCTACAATTAGTTTTATAAATAAGAATAAAAAATCAGACAACTTGAACAGCCGTCCGATTAGGCAATATGTCGAGGAAATCAACGGTGAGCATGGAGGCTGTGGGCTTGGAAAGGCGAGCAGATGAAAAGGGAAGGACAGAATTAAGAGGCATTGACATGGTTCTTTCACATGCGCTAAGCCATTTGGCTTGCATGTATCTCTGTTTTCTCCATGGTCCCAAATGCATTTTCTTTTCTTTCATGCACTTTTTCGCTGCGCCGCATATTACCTTTATTATGCCTTCCAGTTTCTCCACTTTTCCGACGAATATTTCCGGCAGCCGCCGCACCAGGCGGTTGTACTCCTCGCTGCCTCTAGCCATTTCAAACTCTGCTCTCAAGTTTACCTCTATTATTAACCTTACTTCTCCTTTCTTTGAATTTTTGTGTACCACATCCAAAAATGTGTGTTCCCCTGTTCAATTTCAAATTATATATATATTATTTTCTTTGCTCTACTTTTTTTCCTTTCCTTTTATTTTTATAATATATTAAACACCTACTCAATATGCCTATTGTTTATTCTTACTTTTTCCTCTCTAGAAAAGTCCCCTGCTTGGGGAGCTGTACACCACAAACTCTATGCATAATTTATGTAACTTTATGAACTTTTAATTTAGGGGGAAAAAAAACACTTAAATGTAACCATCTATTGTGTATCACTCCTATATTCAATCATTTTTTTAAAGAAAAAAGTTATCAAAAAAATTATTGTTTCGTATGTAAAGAAAGAGAGAGTTTATGTATAAAAAACTTGTGTCACATTTGAAACTTTTAGAATTTTATTAGCTATGAAATTCAACAATATTTTAAATTAATTAATAAATATTAACCCAAAGATTGAAAGGGAATATTCTTGAGTTAAAAAATAAAAGTCTAAAATCAAATTAAATGAAAACTAAATTTCAAGAGTAAAATTGTAATATTATGAAACTTATGAATTAAATTGAAATTAAATTCAAAATTTAACAATTTTTCAAATAGAAATTAGACCCAAAACTTAAAGGTCTAAAAATATTTATTTTTTTTTTTTGTAGATATAATGTTTGCTTTCTATGTCGAGTAGAAAGCTAAATTTTCAGTGTGGTTCTCTAGATAGTTGTCGAGGTTTATTGAAAAAATAAGGATTTATGGACATGAATAAAATTATTACTGGTTGGATGTCGGAGCTTTTTAAAAAACAAATGAACCAAGATATAATTTAGTGGAGCACCTAATAAATTGTCACATTTTAGCATCCTCTTAACAAGTAATAATAATAATAGAAAAAAGTTCTTTAATTTTGTTTGTTTGTTTACCTGAGGGTATATGCTGTGAGCTTTTCCATTTGGTTTTGCAAACGGCACTATCGTAGCCGGCGTTTCTCAGGTGACCGGAAACCTCCCTCAGCAAACAGCTCCGACAGCCCGTCATTGCCAGAACGGATCTTCCACATCCACAGGCTCCTCCGGTCGCCTGTATTTCTTTAACTGCCTCCTTTGTCGCATTTCTTATCTTTGATTCCACAGAATTAGTCCGACATATCGTCCCCTACATTACCAAAAATTAAATACACTTTATTAAAATTAACCTCAAATTTTCTTTTAATTATCTAAAAAAATCAAAACTAGAAATACTCACTTGTAAGATCTGATTTTGAGTCTCCCAAAAGCTCTTGCTTTCTTCCAAGCTCTCACCGTTTTCTTTTTCTTCGTCATTTTCACCAAACGGCGTCGTTTCACTCTCTTGGCTCTCGAAACTACTCCCGAATCCCTCCGCCGGAAACCCTTCGCCGTCGTCCAGAAACCCAAAAACCATACCGGAAAAACTCGAAACCTCGAATCCCGGGAAATTCCGGCCGGTCATTTTTAATTTAATTTAATTTTTTTTTTCAGTTGTGTGGGTTGTGTAAAATAGATTGGAACACTCTGTTTTATATATACCAAATGTTGGGATGAAAGCGGGCCCTACCCGTAGAACCGAATTGATAAAACAAGACGCCGCGCACAAGTGGGCTCCACATTGATGATGTGGCGTTTCCGTATTGGATATGATGGATCAAACTGGTATACTGATCCTCGTGGACTTTAATAGACCGGACAGCGGGGATCCACGTCAGTTTCGACAGATGCAATAATGCCGATCCATTTAATCAACCTAATCTGGATATGCTCGAATATCCACCATACCACCCTTTTCTTTTCTTTTTAATACTTTCGTTACAAATTTTATATAATAAGGAAATTAATCCCAAAAATTAATATTCACTTATATAACTACAACCATTGTTATTATTTATTAACATACAATAAATTAATTTTGCAATATCATAATTAATTTCAGGATCTTTATTAAGATTCTGTTATTAAAAAAATTAAAAGATCTTATATAGTTATGAAAAATAACTCAAAGGAAATACTTTGTTTAGTTCAATAATTATGATAATCATGTAATAAAAAACTTGTATGTGATAATAAGTACCTTATTTTGTTAAGATATGTTCAATTGAAAACTAGAATGTTTTTTTTTTTTTATAAAGATTGGAATAAACTGTTGCTGAGTTTACAAACAATTGTGCAAATGGGGCCATGTGAACAACTTCCTGGCTTTTTGGTTTTGGTTGCTAGTTGATAAATTTGTTTATTTATATTTATCTTAAATAAATAATAACACATTTTTCTCTTTATTATTTTTTTCAAAAATGAAGATAAATGATATTGTTTATAATTTTGTTACCAAAAAGTGATGAAGACCATTCGAGAATTGTTTAGCAAATAAAATATTCATTACATTTCTTAAAATGAAATGTCTGTCCCCTCCCTCACATTTGTCTCAAGAGTTGTGGTGAATATTCTCTCAATAATTATAAAGATAATAATAATTTAATTATGGCGATAATTTTAAGTTACATCTTATATGATATTATTTATAAGTAGAAACATGAAACTCGATGTTTTTCGTTTCTTAAATGCAAGCATTTACAGATTACAAAATACAAAAGTTGTAAAGTATTATAAACTTTTATTCTAATGGTGATAACTTTGTTGAATATCTCTTGATAGTACTAATAGAAGATGTGTGATGGTGTTTTTTCTATTTACAGCTTTGTTTCAATTTCTTAACAATTTATTTTTTAAAAAAATGATTTAACATTTTGTTGCCCTATTCATTAGCCAATATCATATACCTCCAAATTAGTTTAAATGTAACATGTGATTCATATTAACATCTCATCCAATAATTGAATTATAAATTTTTCATCTTTTTAACAAATTTTATTTCTTTTATTAGTTTTAAAATGTTGGCAAACCTTTACTGAACAAAAATTAATTTTTGGAAAACAAAACTTTATATGTTGTCAACTTTGCCATAGAGTCATTCTTACTAAAATTAGATTCTAAAAATAAAATTTTGTTGAATATCTCTTAAAAATATATACTTTTAACACTAGTCTAAAATCTCCAATGTTTTTCAATAAAAAAAAAAAAAAAAAAAAAAAAAAAAAAAAAAAAAAAAAACAATAAAGAGAAGTTAATAGTAGGTAAAAAAAATCCAAATAAAATAATAATGACAAAAGTTCCTACTTAAAATGAAACAAAATATAAATAAAATTGAAAAAGACTTGAGTTGATATTGTTAATTTCACAATGTGTCTTATCTCTTTAATCTATGTCCTATTATATCCAAAATGATTTTTTAAAAATCAATCATTAACTTTTTATATTTAACAATGAAAATATTGTTAATTTAAAATACAAGCAGAATATTCTAGCTCATCCAAGCACTCGAAGTATTTGTCGTTTTCCTCCTTTGTAGTTAGGGTGATATTCCCCTATATGTCCAACCGTGCTTAATAAATTCAAATATTATTAAAACGCCATTTATAGAATAAAATAAATAAATAAGTAAAATTATTGTTGTCAAAAAGAAATACTAAAATTATCATTCCAATTAATTTATTTAGTTTTTCTCTTAAACAATTATGATCCAGATAGGATAGACAATTTGAAAATATAGTTACATTTCATGTTTTTATATATGTAAATTTAACATCAAATCGAGAAAGTGAATTTTAATTTAAATCATTGTTTTAAATAATTTTTTTGCATCATATTGATAATGATAAATCTTGTAGATTTATAGTTACCCACTCAATTTTAGATTGAATATTATAAAGCATTATGAACTAACTTATGAACGTGTCTTAGTTAAAAATTTTTATATAATTAATATTATAATTTCTAATAAATTGTATAAGTTGAAAATACTATCCTAAAGTACGAGAATAGTTACAACTATATTCTCAAACTTTTGATTGTAAAAATTGATGTCTCAAACTTATGCGAGTGTCTTGGACTTTCAAACTTACATAATTATAAAAATTGTAGCAATTGTATAAATTAGAGGGTTCAATTTATATCATTCGGGGTTCTAATTTCTATAAATTTTGTAAATTTGAAAGTCCAATTTTAACACTAGTATAAGTTTGAGAGCTCAATTTTTACAATTAGAAGTTTAAGGGTGTAATTACCATACTTCAATAGTGGTTTTTGTAATTTTTCCTATTTTGTAACTATAATTTTATATTTTTAAAATTTAGAATAAAAAATAAAATAGTTGTTTTTCAAAATGTGCAGTATTTGATTAGAAAATTTGAAAACTAAATAGAAATAAAATAAAGTGGTTAAAATAATAATAATTAGGTTTAAATACTACTTTGAGTTTTTTTATTTATTTTGGTCTCCATACTTTTAAAATATTCACTTTGGTCCTTATATGTTCACTTTTAAATTTTATTTTATCTTTGAAATTTAAAAAAGTATTCATTCTAATCTCCTAAAAATGAAGTAAAAATAGAAATTAAAGAACAAAATAAATATTCTAAAAGTATAGAAATGAAAATGAATAAGAATTAAAATAAAATAAACAAATACTTAAAAAGTGGATATATGAAAATAATATTTAAACCTAATAATTATATATTTGGGAGATGGAGAAGCGAGGTATTGCGAAAAACAATTAGCGAGACAGAAGAAACAATTAAAAGCGACGCAGCAGATGGGAGATGCATTTTATCCTAAAATCATAATCCGGAGGTAAGTGGTGGGAGCCACCGTTCAATTATTAGACACTGGATTAAATTGATCTACACGTGGATAAATCCATGACGTTGATGATCGATATTTTTTTTTATAGGAAAGTGGGACCCACCTGTTCCCCTACCAGATTTTAATCATTGTACCTTATTTTTTTGTGGCGATCATTTGAGTTGAGATCTTTGTAAATTTCCTCAGCCGACGTGGCAATTACGCGGCTCCTCGCCACCGCCGTTGACGCTTATTTGGCAGTTTCCGGCGCGTGAGATTCCCTTTCGCTACCGGACACATCCAACTCCACAATTAACTCCCTAAGGCTAAAGTAATCTATATTATATACAATCCTAATTTTTCAGGACGCCCTTGATGCACATGATTAATTTCTTAAATTTGTTATTTAAAAAATAATTATAAAATAAATCATAAACGGAAGAACTATGTAATGTAATGGAGAAGAAGTAAGAAGTTCTTAGATTAAAATCTAAATTTCATATCAACTTCAAGATCCTAGATAAAGTTCCAATTCCCTCACATAGAGTAATAATGACGTATTTATAAGAAGAATGTGATAAAATTTACATTTTCCTCTTATGTAATATGGATGAGATGGATCTATATGATCGATAAATTCACTTTATTTAGCATTTATGTTTTCTTATCTTTTTTTTATTTTCTTTGTCTATCTTGTGAGGTCCAAATTCCTCCATAATAAGGCCCATGGTTAAATTTTAGATTTGTCATTTTAATTATTTAAATATAATTAATTTAAGAATAAAATGTTTGAATTTTTAGTTAAATTTTAAAAATAATAAAAATTTCTAAATACTTCTTTTAATTTTTCACCTTACTTTTTAAATTTGGCTTGAAATTTTGAAAATGTTTTAGAAAGTAGATAAGAAAAAGAAAGAAATTCATAAGTGAAAGTAATACATATTTATTAGTATTATTTTTAAAAACCAAAAATTAACCAAATAGTTATCAAATGAGATATAAGTTAAATTTGCATGTTTGTTCTATTTTAGTTTATAAATTTTAAACCACTCATCTAAACATTGTTTACGATATTGTAGTATTATGTCTCTAAGTAATCATTTGTAAATGTTCTAAGGAAGTCACATATCTATTACCAATAGCATTACTTGACACTCGACTTATTCTTATTCATTTACTATAGATTTCTTAAACAAGTTCATATATATAATCGACACATAAAGTATGACGCTCTCGAATATGGATCCCAAAACAAAATAGAATAAACTTAAAATTCAAATATGGTCATTTGTAAAGTTTAAAATGGACTAAAGTAAACCATTTAATCTTGATGTTTTAATTTTGACCTCAAATTTTTTCCTCGTATTTACGGAAGCTTTTTAGAATTCTGTAGAAGAAAAAAGAGGACCAATCCAATCATTGAATTAGTTAAATGTATAGAATATAAATTAAATATTAATGTTTTTCATTTTGCATTGTTATTACATCAATGTTTGAAAACTATTAATTTTATTTTCTTTCAAGGAGAAGTTTGATTAAAGGATCAAAGTAAGCCACGAAACATCATCAATTACCCACAGATCTTCCAACGACAACGGTGGATGAGCCTCCATGACATTAAAAGCTAGCTGCGCGAGCCGCAACACATAGCCAACTTTTGTTATATATAAGCTTTTGTCGTGTGCAAAATTATTCAATAACATTATTTTTATTATGATTTAAAATTAATTTTGTTGATATAAATTTATATTTGAAAGATAAAATCAGACATTATATTTATTATTTCTTTTAATACCAACTATAGAGATGAGTGACTGAATCTCCAATCTTTTAGATGGAAGATCACGACAATTACCGTTGAAAACATTGTATTATGTTTGGTTTTAGTAACTAATGATATGTTTTAGAATATCTTTTGACTGTGACAATATCAAAATCACTTTAAAATATGTTCTTAAGTTTTATGAGATATAATTATAAAGATGTTAAAAGTGATTGTCAGAAAACTTATGGGCATGTTTGGAAGTGATTTTGAGATGGTTAGAATCCTTTTTTCTTTGCCAAAATCGCTTTTCTGGGTTCAAATTAATTTTAGAAAAATCTAAAATCATTTCAAATTGGTTTTGAAGGAATTAGTTAATAAGTGATTTTTGTTAAGTGATCAACCGTGAATTAGTCCCAAAATGGTTATCTAATTCAGATTTTGTTAAAATATTATGGGTTAGCTATTTGTGAAATCATTTCTTAAAAATTTTAAAATATTGGAACAAAAGATAACAACCATTATTTGTCATTAAATTATTAATAAAACAAATAATTATATATTTTTTAAATTTTCTTCTTACTCAAAATATCAACTATGCATATAAGAATTTAACAATAAAATAAATAGAAATAGATATTTACCATAACTATTTAGTTAATTAATAATTTTTCAAATATAAATATAATTTTGAGTAATTGGGTAACTCTAGATTCACTTTTTGAACCAAACATAATAATCTAAAATCACTTTCAAATATTTGAAAATTACGTTAAAAAATTTGTAACTAAACATAAATTTAATGGTTTAAAAATCAATGGTACCTAAATCTCTTTTTTTTAAAAAAAAAAAAAAATCACTACTCTAACTATCACTCTCCAACACACATATATGGTTTAAAACAAATTAAAATGAATGGATTTGTAAAGCACATTATAATACAAAATCTATTCACTAAGAGCCTTTGAAAAGAAAAAAAATAGAGTATTTTTTTTAGAGTTGAACAATTATTATGTGAGAGATTGAATCCCCAACTTCTAAGAACAGATCACATGTGAATACCATTTATTCAAATTCACTTTTGTGAGCGAATAGATTTTTCATGACAAGAATCCAACAATTTTTTATTTTGTTGCAAAAAATGGGACTAAATATTTAAATGTGTTGTAAATATTTTAAAATAAATTAAAAGGTTGGATAAAACTAAAATTTAAAAACAAGGGTGAAATCAAACAACATAAGGATTTAGCTTGAATATAGCCATTTTTTGTGTGTTGTTTTTTCGTGGGGACCTCAAACATTCTTCACACGTGTCCCCGAAGCTTATAGAAGTTTGTGGACGATTGATGTCAATTTTACATTTCTTTTACTTTATTAATAAAAAAAAATTAAGAAAAATGAAGACAATGACTTTCGGGGTGAAAATGTGGTAGCTGGACATAAAGAAAGAAAATGCACATTGAAAATCATAAGGCTAACTACTTATGGGATTTTTTTTTTCTCCATATTTATTTGATAAACACACAATTCTTACTTTCCATGATTTGAAAGTACTAAATGTTTTTTTTTTCCTTTTCATCCAATGTAATAAACATAAGATTAATTTTCATGGTAAATTCAAGTTCTTCTTATTATTATTATTTCATTCTACCGTTCTCTATTTTTCTAGAGGTATTTTTCTTTATCAAAATGAGTTTAACTCAGTGGTATTGACATACATTCCGAACGAAAAGATTGGAAGTTCAATCCTCCACCCCAATAATTGTTGTACTAAAAAAAAGGTTGTTTTTCCTTGTGTTAAATGTCATATTTTTCTTGAATTTTGACATGAAGAGTACCTATTATCATATTATTTTCATGAGTAGCAAATAAAAATGTTAAAAAGTTAGGTCGAGATAAATTTATGGTTTTTTCTTATAAAAAATTTTGTGATTGATTTGAGTAAATTATTTTCTGCTTACATCAAAGCGTACTACCGCATTTTATAATGTATTGCATTAGGTATGGTCATGTTTATCATCATTCTAACGCGATAACCATCTCTATCCGAAAAAAAAAAAATGTTTACCAAATATTCATAGAAAAACACAAAAAGGGTAAGAAAAATTTAGGCATTTTATAACATATTGCATTATGAATTACCATGTGTAGTCTTAACATGATGACCATCTCTATTGCGATCTTTATTTTTCTCACCAAAAAACACAACAAATTGTGAGAAAAATGGGAAAACACAAATAATTTTTTTTTCCTTATCGTGATAGAGATGGTTGTCGTGTTAGGGCTACAATAGATATGATCATGCATCCCTAACGTGATACATTATAAAGTGTGGAAGTACGCTCTGACACAAGTAGGATGTTAGATTTCTTATATTTGTGAGAGTAAGTCATTAATCATAAATGACTCTATGGATAAGTCATCCAAAAAAAAAAAAAAAAAAACTGAAACACGTATACCTAATAATGAAATTTGAATAAAAAATTCTCATAAATAGAAAAATGTCAAACTATTTAAAAAAATAACAAAAAAAAATATACTAATAGATAGTAATTTTCCTTATTTTTCTATTTTTAAAAATCTCCCTCTCTCTGAACGGTGAATTTCTATAAAACGAAAAAGAATTATGAAATTTGTGCAGTCCCTCTTTAATAATTACGAAAAGAACGTCTACCTACAAATTAGATCGTCTAATTGTGGCCTACATTGGTCCAGGCCACCCCAAAAATTTCATTTGGCCTCATTTATTTTATTTTATTTATTTTTTAATCTTTTATTTTCGAAGTTTTCATTTTTACTTATATTCATAACAATGTTAATCGACTTTTAATTAGCATATCTATAAGTTTATTTTATCTTTTTATCAAGTTAAACGCGGTCGAATTAGTTACGATAATATATCATCGACTTAAAGATAAGAGGCTTGAATTTTCATATTAGTGTTGATCTTGTCTTTAGACTTTTTTAAAAACTTAAATATATAAATTCAATAATTTTTTTGATTAAAAATTACTTTTGATTCCTGAACTTCTAAAAATTGTTACTGAACTTTATTTGTAATTGATTGAATCCATGTAATTTTAAATTTATAACAATTTAGTCTTCAAACTTCAATAACCATTAATTTAGACCCTATATTTTACTATTTGTAACTATTTAGTCCTTGTTGGGAAAGATTTACCCATGTAATTGTGTTAAATTGATTGAGAGTCATATATGTTGTTTATCAATAATAAAAGCTATATTGTTAAATAATCTAAATTGCGGTGAGTTTGATTAAGTTATATATTCATTCATCTATGTATTTTAATTTATACTATTTAAAAATATTATTTCTGGAACATATAGTCTAAACGAGGTTAAAATTGCAAGGACACTTTTAGCCTAATTTCTATTACATAATTTGTTGGTTACCAACCCGAAAATTGTGAGGGTTTGGCCCCCAAACCATAATATTTGAGTCCTGAAAATGGGTCCTCAATAGTATGAAACTTGGGTTTTTGCAAGCTTTAGTTACAATCTTTTCACGGGATTTATACTCATCTCTTTTCTAATCTAGACATAAAAGAAGTGGAACTTGTCTTATTACTGTTTTTGTGATCATTTTTTAAATTTTTTAAAAAAACTTACTCTTATTTGATAATCATTTGATTTTTAGATTTTTGTTTTTGAAAATTAAGTTTATAGATATTACTTTTACCTCAAATTTCTTCCTTTGTTATCTACTTCTTACTAATGGTTGAATAAATCAAGTCAAATTTTAAAAACTAAAAAATATAGCTTTTAAAAACTTGTTTTTGGATTTTGGATTTTGGAATTTGGCTAAAAATTCAATCATTGATGCAAGTTATTATAAGAAATTAGGAGAAAATAGACTTAATATTCAAAAATAAAATAATTACCAAACAAAATCTAAAATTATCAAATAATTTATGATTTCCCCTATGTTTGATTTTTCTGTTTTTTCTTTCCTTAAAAAGATAAAATCAATCCTATTATTTGTTGTGGTTTTGTAATGGGTAAACAAAAATATTTGTTTAGTATATTTCAAAATCGAAAAAGAAAAAATGGTTGGTTTTTGCAAAAATATAGCAAAATTTGCAAATTATGTACCCGATTTAGGTCTACGGTATTCAAGTTTTGGGGCGTGGTTCAAATCCCACTTCTGACATTTTTATTTTTATTATTTTATTTTATTTTATTTTATGTTTTTACAATTTAGTTCTAATTGTTCTAAAAGTTCACTTTTCTTTATGTATTGACACTTTCAATGCTAGTGAATGTTTAAATTGATTAATAATAAACTTTTATAATACAGAACTTAATTTTCAATGGGAAGAAAATTAAGAAGAGGAATAAAAGACATCTTAAGAGAAGAAAACACACCATTTCCACTAATTCCTTATAAATTTAGAGAAAGAATTAGAAAACTTTCCTCTCCCAAACGTCGATAAAAAAGTCAATTTTAACATTCATGAAAAACTAAATTAAAAATTTTTAATACGTAAGAGATTAAATTAAAAAAATAAAAAGTCAAATATTAGAGACCGAGGTATATATTTACCTACTTCAACAACAATGGTTGAAAAACGTAATTTTGAGAGATTGGAGGTTGTTTTAAATCCCAACTTGAAGTTGTTGGGATAAATTATTATAGCCCACTTTATGTTTGAGGTTCTAAATATAATAGTGATCTTTACAATTAGGAGCACTTGCAAATGTAACAATTAGGCACAAAATATTAGTAGATATAGCATAATACAAACAAATTTGTAGATATGGCAAAATGTAAATTCAACTCTTGGAGTCTATTAATGATAGATCATGTCACAAATAGAAACTTATCAACGACAGTCTTTCACTGATATGAGTCTACCGGCAATAAAGTCTATCACTGATAGATTTTGTTATATTTGTAATTCTTTTAAAAAGTTGCTATATACTTAATTATTAACTCTAAAACTAAAAATATTATTTATTGTAATTACCCTTACAACTATTTATAACCTATAATTAACTACAGTGATATTATTTGAAATTTCTCTATTTGTAACCTACAAGTGTATGAGTTAGAGCATAGGGCCAAAGGTGGGCTACAATTTGCACTCAGTAATGAAGTTTCGACCACAAACCTGCATGACTTCTTGTTGGGTTTGAACATCTAGTCACACATAGGGACGGAACACTTTAGATGGAAACCGTGTGATTAAAAAGAAACAAAAGAGATGATATATATATATATATATATTTCTATTTTGAGATTAGAGGTTCGAATCCTCTTCTAAACAGACTCTTAGTTCTTTAAAAGTTGTAAAAGAAAGTAACTTGAGGACTTGCATGTTATTGACATTGGATAGAGATTTTTAGTTTCTTAATTTGCATAAATCTATGGTCTATTTAGATTGGCTAGAGAAATAAAACGTTTTTCGAAAAATTCATTAATACAAACGTTTTTCAATAATTTTATAATAAGGAAAATTCTTATAAATAGAAAAATCTAAAAAATATTTATATTTTATAGTAAAAAGTTCTAAAAGTATAGATAACTTTTTGCTATAAAATGTAAATATTTTAAAATATTTTTTTATATTTAAAAATGTTCCTAATAATAACAACATTAATATTTATTTATATGCTAATCACTTTATCATATAATATATATTAAATTATATGTTATATCAAATATAATGTATAATCTATAGTTTAATATTGTATCTCATACCATATAACCTATAATTTAATTCTCTCAATAACGATATTTAATATAAATTTCATTTATATTAAATTTAATTATACGAATCAATTCACATAATTAATATGTGAATCATATATTTGCTCTCAAATAAACTTTATATTATAACGTATCAAATACATTATAGTAATTATATCATATATATAATTAAATAATTTCCTCAATTAATTTGAACTATTCAAATTAATCCAAAATTGATTCTCATAAATTCCCGTTGAATTACATAGGGGACCTCATGGACTTGTAGCTTGAAGCTCTAACGGTACTTGAATAATTAATTAAACTCTTTAATTAATTTACTCAACATCCATTAAAGACCAACAACTGTATTCTTCGCACTACAGATATATTTCTGTGTTCAACAATGCGATAACCCTTCACAAATTGCTCGTAAGTATAACCAGACCAAAATTACCATTTAGCCCTTATAGTTACATCTAACTCCTTAAGTACCACTGATCTCTCTAATGAACAATAAATCATAGTCCAACTATGACTAAACCACACTTAGGCCAGGAGAGGGTGTGACACCACATTGTTCAAGCCCCAAAATCAGCCTTAGCAATTTATCTACTTACCCTTACCTCGGGGAAGAAGTGAATTTCGTCTTGTGTAGCAGTGTTTCCAACTCTCCAGTCAGACGAATCCCAAAATAGTAGGCTTGTTGAGTTGGCAATCTAGCTACTCTCACCCATACAAATCAAAGGATCGCCTTCAGGAGTTCACAACTCACTCAGGATTCAAGTCATGTCACCTATGGTCATCCTGGTGAAATGTAAGTCTCCATTATGAATGGCGTTATATAATGACACTAGTCATTTCGTGTTCCGGTCTTATATAAACTCTTTTATATAGAATATCCCCACTCACATGTCTCCACGTGAATGATCAGGATCAAATCATTTGTAACACTTTACAATAATTGTAACATCTACGAAGCGGGTCATACTCACAGTGTCACAAGGATAAGATATCTAAACTAATCCATCTACTACGGACCATTTAGACTATCAATTAAACATAATCCACCTGTATGTCTTTACATGCATGTTTAAGCTACAGAAGATAACCATGGATGTTAGTTTATTGGTTTGTGGGTTTAATGCTACTAAATGTCAAATAAAACATCTTATATTTTATTAAATAAATAAAATATTTGTACAATACAATTACAAACTACCGAACCTTGCGAGATTTAGGACACCAACTCCAACGTAGATGATGTGTTATATAAGAGATGAGTCAATCTAAACTGGGAAAAAAAACAATACAACAAAATTGAAATCCTACTAAATTTCAAGCTTTTTGGATATTAACAATTCCATATAATTAGGAAGTTACGAACCAATTAAGAATACGATCATCAAAAGAAAAATAAATTAAAGAACATAATCTTAGGGTTCGATCTTCATGGAAAAAAAAACTTAGGGCTCCATGATGATAGACGTGGAGAAAAGATTGCGAAGAAAATTTTTAACCTCTTGCTTGTTGATAACCTATATAACGATGTAATAATTAAAGTCAAAATTGTCAATTCATTCTAATCTGGGACACGAAGTATTTTGTAACAAAATTTAATTCTATCACCAAGAATCGAAGAAGAAGCTAGAAAAAAATTAACAAGAAGCAACAGAAAATAAAATGATGTTAAACCAATAGAGTTCCAAAGCATAGAGTAGTCGGAAGGAAAAATAAAGGAAGAACATACTTGTTGTCGTCGGAAGCTAAACTTTAGTGACGACTACTTCGATCGTCGATGAAAATTCGCCACTAAATATTAAATTTCTTGTAGTGATGACGACATTCCTTGCAATTTACTTGCACTATACTAAAATTCTAACAAACATTTTTGGGTGCATCACCCTCAACCCTCTCTCGTCCAAAAAAAGAAAAAGAAAAAGAAAAAAAAATCTCAAATATACCTCATCTTGTGTATTTTCTTTTCTTGGTTAAGTTAGAAGTTATTTTAAATTTTTGTTTAAGGGATCCCTTTAACTTTTTAAAATTTTTAGTAGGTTGTGAACTTTAAATTTTTGTCTTATAAATTTCTGCCCCTTAGATGTCAAATATATAGGTCTTTTAATTTGGGAAATTATAATGGGTGGCAAAACTATTTAGAGGAATTAGCCATGCAAATTGGGTTTTTTAGATTTTGCTAAAATAACAAAAAAAAAAAAAAAAAATCAAACCTTCATTTTAATTTTTTCTTTATTCCCATTTTACCCTAAAAATTATTTCCTCCTTCCGCACACCCTAAACCTCAAACCTTGTTCTCAGCCGTCTCTCTCGCTCTCGCATTCTAGTCTCCAATTCGTCTAGCCAATCGATGATTGCTTTCCTTCACTGTTCTACTGCTGATCCATCGATCACCAACAACATCGCTCGTCAGTCGCTGGTTGCCGCTGCTGATAAGTTTATTCCTTGAAGTTTCTCTTTCTCTCCCCCCTCTCTCTAAACACTTCTTCTCATTTTAGCCACCGCTTCCCACCAGCGTCACCTTCGTTTTGTCCATCGGCAACAATGAAATCGATACAATCATTGTTGCTGCAAATGCGAAGACATTTTACGTGACTTTTGGTTCTCAATCTTCAATTTTGAACAAGGCGAGTTTTGATCAATCAATAGAACATATTCTTCATGTTCTTTTCCTTTAATTTGATTTGGATTTTAAGAAATGAAAAAAAATAGGTGGTAGAGATTAATTCTCAACTTCTCTTTTTCAATATCCAATTTCTCTCTTAGTTGCAGTTGCATTATAGTAGAATCAGACTGCTCACAAGTGGTTAGCTTAATTTCTAAAAAAATAAAATCTGATGGTGAAATTGAATGTTGAGTTGAAGAAATTTTATCGTTAAAGAATGCTTTTGAGATGTCAGATTCAATTTTGTTCCCTGTAATAGGCTTGCAGATTTTTTGTAACAAAATTTTGGGTGAAAAATTTTCCTTCCTATTTCCTTCATCTGGCTATGAAGGATTTGTCATATAAGTTGCACTTAGTGGCTTCATTTTAATAATACGAGGTATCTTTTGTGAAATCGGAGACGATACCTGATGGAACTGTGAATTTGATTATTTGACATTGAATTATTCCTAGGAAGGTTGAGGTATGATTTTCTCTTACAATTTTGTGGATGAGTTTTATATTGGAGTTTTGATTTATGGGTTGATTGTTGTTTTAGATGTATCGCAGATGATGCCTATTTGCAATATGGACTCTCTTAACATCTTCTGGATTTTGCAATCAGTAATCAACAACTTAGTTTTTAAGTAAACAATCAGATAACAATAAGCATAATTGACAATTAGTGTCGATAATAATCAAACAACAATCAAATAGTAATAACAACAATTAGACAACAATCATGTAACAAATTAGTATCATAAGCAATCAAGATAAGATAATAATCAGATTAAAACCAATATCAAATAACAATAACATAGCAATCATTATCAAATTGTATTAAGTAACATTATGAATTAGTATTAAATAGTAATCAAATTGCAATTAGATAATTATCGGTGTCATTGGTTAATTTTCAGACAGTTATTAGATAGTAATCATATAACAATCATAGCAATCACATTACAATCAAATTCTAGTTGAAAGTTGTTGAATCAATGAGGGCATTTTTTACTTTTCCGTTTCAATGCCTAATTTAAAACTACTAACTATGTGACAAAAAATAGAAGGCAACCAAAAGGCAACAAAAAATACTAACTAATTGACAAAAAAAAAAAAAAAAAAATCAAATGACAATATCATAAACTACTAATTTTGTGTCAAAGATTAGAAAGTTATCAGATGATAAATAGAAAGCATCAGGAGACAATTAGATGACAATATTATATGTATATATAGAGAGAGAGAGATTGAAGGTGATTGGATGACAATGACAACCATATGGCTATTATATGACATTATTATAAACAATCAATCGCGTGCTATCAAATGACAATCAGATAGCAATATAAAAATCTAGTAACTATGTGTCAAAAAATAGAAAGTAATCCGATGACAATCATAAATGGCTATCAAAAGCCTAACTAATTGACAAAAAATAGAAAGTAATCAGATGACAATCACATAGCAATCAAATTCCAAGTGTAAATTCGTGAATCAGCAAGGACATTTTTTACGTTTTAGTTTCAAAGCCTCAATTAAATTGGGCTAAACTGACCGATTTTGCTATTTTTGCTAAATTTATATCGTGTGGATATGAGCCTAATTTTTATAACTTATTTTGACATGCTTATAAGTGCGCTTTTAGTTTTTTAACCAAGTATCTAATAAATTATTCAATTTTTTCTACATTTTTAAATATATAGTTTTGTTGTATATAGAATGAAATTTGTTTAAATAGACAAAACACATAAAACTTAAAATTTCTAGATTATTAGTGTTAGGTACTTTTAATTAAAAAGTATAGGAACATAGTTTAAAGACCTATATTAAACACCAACTTAAATTTTAGGAATTAAAATTTGTAATTTAACTTTCTTTTTTCTTGTATGCTTTAAATTAAATTTTATTTTATGTGAGAAACGTGGTAAATTCAAGGGTAAAATAGTAATTGAGATTTTATTATAATTTTATTAATTTTTGTTTTGGGCTGCCTTCTTGAGAGAAATTTGGGTGAATCGTGAATGAATAGTAGTAGGGGGTATATTGGGAATTTTGCCTTTTGTTTATGTCGGTAGAACGTAGAAGAATCAACCATTGGTGCGAAAAAAGAAAAAAAAAAAAAAAAGAAAAAAAAAAAGAAAAAGAATCGACTCTGTCTCTTATGACTCGAATCCAAACTGCCGTAAGGACCGAAGTGAGCCCTTCCTTGCCAATAAATACCCATCGGGATAATTTGGGCCTCTCAAGGCCCATTTTGCAATGATTATGGGCCTCGAAATGGATTTGAATATCTTCTGATTCCATCATCGAGGAACACCATTAAAAACAACGTCCCGTTTGATAGCCTTTATATTTCTTGTTTTTTCTTTTCTGTTTTCTCAAAATTAAAAACATGGATGTGTGTGAAGATAACCATTTTTGTCTCTTGTATCGTGAAAAAAGAAACAGAAAATAACTATTTCTTACTTCTTCTTTTTTCTCCTTACATTTCCCCTTATTCTATAATTTGAATATAATTTAATTATGCTAAATAAAAATATATAACATGCATTCTAATATAAAAAAAATAATTATAAAACATTTACATGATTAAATATAAATAAGTCTGGATGCGAAATTAACAACAATACAACTATTGTTTCTATTTTTTTAAGGTGGTTCAAATTTAATCGGTAAATATTATTTTTCACTTAAGTCATTCATCTAAAATGGTGTTGACTTAAATCTAGCTCAATTATATTATTACGCAAATGTCATGGTTGTGAAATATTAAAGTGAAAGCTAAATAAATGTTTTAGTGAACAAAATTTATATATTGTCAAATTATAACCTGTACTAAAAATAAAAATAATATATAACTATGTATATTGCAAAATTGAACATTAAAAAATATTTAAATATACATGTTGCAAATTTGAAAATTGGAAATTAAAATAGCATATAAATCTAGCAAAATTACGAAATAAAAGAACTACACAAAAAAGTCAAATAGTCTTTCCTAGGTAACAATCCCATGATGAAGTAGGAGTAATAATATTCGTGCCTTACTACCAACACAAGAAAGGTTGGTATAGATTCATTTGTGAACAGTATTACATAAAACAAAAACGAAACAAATTTGGTCGTATTTATAGTGTTTCTTAAATTTTAGAAACAAGAATAGTTATCAAATAAATCGACTTATTAACGTACGTGAAGTAATTCAATTGCGTTGATGCTTTGTGAGATCAGAAACTGTTGTATCCAATAAACGGCCATATATAACCAAAAAACACTCTTTAGAAGTCCAACTTTTTTTATGTACAGTGAATAAATCACAACAATCTCAATTAATCTATAATTTGTATGTGTTTACAGAAAGAGTTTGAAAGTTCAATGTGTCTAATATTTCACCTACCAGTGACAGTGGTATTAGACCAAGAGAGGGAAGTTGAACAAGACTGAAGAAAATCCTCAAATGTAGGATGCAATTTATTCCCAAAACCAACAGCAGAATCAGACCATATTCCTTGCGACTTCAACTTTTGAAGCAAATAAGCATTCATACTCTCATTCTCACTCTCATCCAACTCAACCTTCCCTTCCAAAACTTTCACAACTTGCCTCATCGTTGGCCTAGTATTCGGATCAGGATGCGCGCACACCAATCCCAAATGCAGTACTCTCACCACTTCCTCCTCATTCCACCCACCCTTCTTCCTCAGCCTCTCATCGAGCGCTGCTGTGAGCTCCCCTTCAACTACCAACCGCCGAACCCAATCCACCAACGGCGGCTTCCCTTCCTCTATTGGCCTCCTCCCGCACATCACTTCCAAAATCAAAACCCCAAAACCAAACACATCTGATTGAGCCGAGGCTCGTCCAGTTCGAATCAACTCGGGTGCAATATAGCCCATGGTCCCAACGACTCGAGTTGTGCTTGCCACTTGACCGTGGCCATGGACTCGAGCTAGTCCGAAATCTCCTAGTCTTCCATTCATATCCTTATCTAACAACACATTGCTAGCTTTTATATCCCTATGAAGAACCTTTGATTCCCATCCTTCGTGTAAATACAAAACCCCTGAGGCTACGTTCTTCAATACTCTGATTCGATCGTCGCAACTCAACATGTTTCTTTCCTCGCAATCAAATACCCTTTTGTCTAAACTTCCATTTTCCATGTAATCGTAAACCAATAAGAAATTTCCCCTCTCTTTTTTACACCAACCCTTCAAACTCACTAGATTTCTATGTTTTAATCTTCCTATGCTTGAGATTTCAGCTAAGAACTCACGCATCCCGTCGTTATCGTGAGAAATTCGTTTCACTGCAACTTCTGAACCTCCTCCGGCCAAAACCCCTTTATGAACTTTCCCATTCCCTCCGATTCCGATCACATTTTCCTCTGCAAATCCTTTTGTGGCCGATTCGATTTCTTGATATGTCATTCGGTGTGGCCAATACTCCAATTCCCAATCTTCCATTTCGGCTCTCAACCTCGCTTTCCTACGGTGGTCGGCGATGAAAATCCCCAATACCGTTACGAAGAAACAAACGACGAGGAATCCGCCGGCCGTCACTCCGGCGATGAACCACTTCGATTTGGTAATTGGGTCTTTTGGGAGAACGAAGGAGGGCAATCCAGTGGTAATTAAACTCTCACTCAATGAAAAATTAGAGTTACTGAAACTCCAAGCTAAAATGTTATGGCCTTGAACCAACTGCCCTGTGGAACTCGTGAATCCCACATACATTTCATCCATGAAAATTCCCGAGAGATTCAGAGAGGTATTAATCAACGGCCGCCGTGGCTTCTTCATCCCCGCCGGAGCCATCGTAACATTCATTTGGAAATCGGAATAGTCAATCCAGACTTGATAATTTTCGCCGCTATTCAGCCTGAACCTGTTGAACGAATCCGCGTCACCACCGTGGGACCAAAACCCAGCTTCTCCGGTGACGAAAGACGTCAAGGAATTAAAGTTGATTCCGACATGATTATCGTCGGGATCGTTGAATTCCTCATTAGCAAAAACATCAAACTCGATCCCAAAGACATGGTTATTGGGGTTCCCATTGAGAGTAAAGTTGAGAAAGCCCAAATTCTGAGCAGCGGCAGTTCCGTCGATTCCGGTGGCCGGGACGAAAATGAAAACCAAGCCATGCCCAGGAAGGACGTCCCTGTAAGGGGCCATGGCGAAGATGAAAGAAGTGGAGAAAGGGAAGGGGAGAGAGGAATTGGGGGATTTAGTGGGGATTTTGGAAGGGAAGAGAGCACGGCCGATGGAGAAACCGGTTTGGTTAGTGAGAGCGATGAAAGAAGATTCGATGGTGGCGTTGCCGTAGAGGGAGACGTCGGTGGAATTGAAGGCATTGAAGAGGAAATCGAGGGCGGAAACGGAGTGGAAAAGAAGAAAAGGGAAAGAGAGGAGAAGAAATTGGCGTTTGAGTACGGCCATTGGAGCAGAGAAAAACAGAGGAAAATGGAGAAAGAGGAAAGAGAGTAATAAAGGAGGGACAGGGAATCAGGTACGGTTAGTGGGTGGCAAGGGTACGTGTGGGTCGAATTTTCTTTGGTCAACTATTTGGCTTCAAAGCCTTGCGTTTCATTACTCTTTTTTTCCTCTAATCCAATCCACTTCCCCAACTTTATATTTCATTTTCAACCTCCTTCAATCAAATTTAATTAGCTTTTATCTCTTCGATCAAATGTCTTATACACACTTACAAATATCTATTCCTCTCCATCACTAACATTGATATTTTAATATTTCTAACCGTTATGTCATTTAAAACAATTATCTAGATTAAATATATGGTTCTATACTTTTAATTTTCATTCATTTTGGTCTCTACATTTTCAACTTTTATTTATTTTGGTCTTTTTATTTTAAAAATGCTCATTTCGACTCTTGTACTTTTGACTTTTGTTTATTTTCATTTTCCTTCATTTTTAAGAAATCAAAATGGCCACATTTTGAAAATTCAAGAACCAAAATATACAAAAACAAGAATGAACATTTTTAAAACAGAGGGATCAAAATGAACAAAAGTTAAAAGTATATCGATCAAATTTTAAAAATAGAGAGACCAAAGTGAACTACAATCAAAACTTTATGGATATAGTAGTATTTAAACCATCTAATTATTATTGAACCAGTTTTAATAAAATTCAATTTTGATAGATTAAATTTAAGATTTATTCAAAGATTAATATTAGACATTTTGAAAGTAACCATGACTAAACATATCTCAAAATATAAGGACTCAACAAAAATGGTTTTTTTTTTCAAGGTTGAGTTTCAACTTCTCATATAGTTATGTTGTACTTGAAACAATTGGAGAGATTTGTTGTCCTCATTTTAATTTTGAATGTATGAAGTCTTTTTTTTTCTTGAAAGAATGTAATCTCTAAATCTTATTATTTTGGTTGTTGAGAAATATATATTGAAGTTTCTTAGATTAGAATCTAAATTTCTATTGATATGTCGATATTTTTACGTTTTTATAGGTTTGATACCAACATGAGAAATGAATCAACAATTTCATTATACCGTAAAAAAATCCACGAAACATAAAAAATAAACGTCAAAACGCTACTAATATAAATAATAAACATATCAAATTGATCTAAAATCAAAAAAAAAAAAAAAAAATTACTAATTTTAATTTTTTTTTTTGATATTTTGTTTCTATAGTTTTTTTCAAAAATATCCATCGGTAAAACGATATTTCCATTAAAATTTTTATAAAATTATATTAACATTTGAAGCTTTTGTTAGAATAGATCCTAGTTGGTAGGTTAATGTACACGTTGGCACCTGGACACTAATTACAATGACTAAAATTTTGGAAGTTTTCAAAATATAAATTTTGAGAGTTAAAAAAGAGATTGAATTGGAATAAAGACAGAAGATTTAGTATTTAATTTTATATCTTTCAAATATTTAAAATTAATTCAATAAATTTCGTCAAGATTGTTGAACGATCAGACGGGTGTTGTCTTTGGGAAAATTTGCAATATAAAACTAAATTTCGAAATGAACAAATAGAAAAGACAAATAGAGATTAATTATGTAATTATAATACGAAAAGAGCTTAAAGCATTGAATCTTTTCAAACTTAGATTGTCCAATTTTGTTTGAACAACACAAGTTTTTTCTATTTTATTTAAAATATTAGGTGTTTTTTCCCCTCCAAATTAAACCAAAATAACTCTCTTTAATATTTAATAAATAAATCATAATAGGGAAAATTGCAATGGTCTCATGTAATAAAACATTATAATAAACAAGGGAGAGTTGGTAAACAAAGACACAGCCTTGTTTAATTTCCCTATAAATTTTATTTATTTATTTTGAGGAATTTATTTGTATTGGTGAAATTTTTAAGGTTTTTTCCCCCTAAAAAGTAAAGAATGAATTATTAGGTAATAAAATATACGCAATTGAGTTAAAATTAACTTTTTCCAAGTCAATTCAATATAATTTAGTAGATAAGATATCAATTATTATTCAAGATGAGCAACTTAATAATTAAAACATATTTTTTCTTTCTTTCTTGAGTATACTTTCAAATTATAATCTATACTTCTCTTACTACATATATTTATTTTATTTCTATTTTGAATGCATCTAGTATTTAAAATCTTCATATTTCAGTTGTTGAGAAACATGTTTTGAAGTGTCCGTTTGGATTGATTGAAGAAAAAATATTTTCCAAAAAAGTTGTTTTTATTTAAACTCTTTTGTTAAAAACCATTTAAAATACACTTTAAAAATGTTTCAAAAACTATTTTGAGTAGTTGTCAAACACTTTAATATTTTCCAAAATGATTTTAATCCAAAATTAAATACTTGAAAAATTAAACTAAATTCACCCAAACTTTAATAAAATATTACGAAAATGAGCATAATTCAATTGCTATATTATTTATACTATCAACTTTAAAATTAGATATTCGATTCCAAAAAGGTTAAATAAGACATTTACCGTTATTTGAACCCGATCACTCAATTTAATGAAACAAATTAACTTCGGTTGGTTTCTATTTTTTTTTTTTTTTATTATTTTGATTTGTAAACTTTTAAAATTTCTATTATAATTCTTAAATTTTTAAGTTTATTCTATTTTATCCTCTAAACTTTCAAAATATCCATACAAGTCTTAATTTTTTTTAAAAAAATTAATTAAATAAAAATTTTAAATATTATTTTTACTACCTTAAAAAAAATATATTCAACATTCATCTCTAACTTATTTGATTTGCATGCAATGTCTCCGAATGGACATATTTGTACACATACTTAAACCTTTGTTATTATTAAAAATTCAAGAAGTAAAATTGATAGCTTCAAAAAGTTTAGAAACAAAAATGAAAAACATTTAAAATTCAAAACTAAAGTGGAGATTTTCTAAATTTAGAGACCAAAATCAAATAAGTTTTAAAATTTAAAGAACAAATTAAAATAATAATAAATAAATCTAATATAAAATTCAACGTTCAGCCTACCGACCGTAGATCTTTATATTACTATAATCAATATCTTACTCAATGCACGGAACTAAAAGATAGAATTAAGATAGAGACCCATAGAAATTTTGTTAAATGTAGAAAAAGGCTTCAATTCCCACAATATTTAAATATATAATTATTAAAATAACATGGGAGAGGATTCAAAAGCAAAATCTGATTGAAATTACATATAATATTGTTACTAATTATTTAAAGGGTTATTTTAAATATAAAAAAATAAATTAAAATATTTATAAATAATAGTAAAATATTATAGTTGATAGACAGTGATAATTTGTTACTATTTATAAATATTTTTAGTAATTTTTTTATATAAAATAAATTTTTTTTATTAAAAACCAATATTTAATTAAAAAAGACGGCATCAGTATGATTAAATTATAAACATTACGTATTTAATTTATCATTTATTTTAAAAATACTCATATACTTATTGTTTAAAAAAGTTACCTCTTTTTAGTTTTTTTTATTAAAAAAAAACCCTCATATACTCAACTCAGTATCAAGGGTTTAAATTTTGTTTCTCGTTATGCATTTATTATAGGTAGATGGACTACGTCCAATGTTGAGGGATCTTTGGCATACGTCTCCTGATCTCTTCTTTTTATTGAGAGATCCTGAGTTGTAGTCCTTTGGGCATAAATAGGGGTGTTTAAAAAATCCGATGACCTGAAAAAATAAATCAACCCAATTCAATTCGTACTATTTGAGTTGAGTTATCAATTCATTTGGGTTAGATTAGGTTCAAATAAATGAAAATTAATTCAAACTAACCCGAACCAACCCAAGTTTATTGTTAACTTTGAAATATATTTTTTTTATTACTTATAACACAATTATTTATATATATATATATATATTGATTTTAATTTTATTCAATTTCAATATTTTTTAATAATTTATTCTTCAACAACTCTTAAAAGTAGTTTCATTGCACTTTAGAAAGAAAATTTTCAATATGTAAATTAAAATTGAGTTGTTAATCTTAATTTAATATATGAAAATAATTAATTAGATTTTAACATATTTATGTTTTACTTTTTTTAGAAAAAAAATTTAAATAAATAACCTGATTAACTCGAACCAACCCAACCTAAAACTTTCATGGTTGGGTTGGATTAGGTTCATTTTTTAATAAATATTATTTGGGTTGAAGAAATTTATAACCCAAACAATTGGGTTGGGTCTAAATAGTCTTGCAACTCAATCCAACCCAACCCATGAACACCCCTAGGCATGTATATTATCTAATGACGTTTGCTTTAAAAAAAAACTTATAATGTTATCATTAATCGTTTATAAATGTTTCAAGATTAGTATTGCTGTTGTTAAAGTCAAAATTCACATAGAGAAGAACACATCTGACCCTCACATAATAACTATGGGTAGTGCAAGGAAAGTACAAAAAACCAAGAAAACTGCTAAAACTGATTGAAACCGCTTTATTGGGTCGGTCTAGAATTGGTTGGTTTGGAGGTTTCAATTTGAGAATTGATAAGATCGAACACTTATGTTCGGTTTTAGTTTTGTCAAAGAAGAAGGAAAAAAAATCGAATCAGCCGCTTATTAATATATATTAGTGTTTGTAGGTGATTCTCAAGAGGTTGAGTTGGTGTGTGAGCGAATATGTTATATTGGAACCAACTACCCTCTGATGGTGAAACTTGATAGTAGCGAACAGTCAGGAACTGGCGATCGTCAGAAATATGGAACCTACAAAACAAAAACTTGTTACAGGTTAAGTTATGGATTTCACTCTCTTTAAGACGTTTTATGGCTCTGCACGGGTGTGCAAGCAGGTCAACGATATTGTCACGTCGTCCTCAGGATAAAACAACCCCAAAAAAAGGTCTAGATCAGAAATGCACCGTTAGCAACCAGAAATTCGCACTGTTCATATTGATTTGCTCGGAAAACGATCAAAAAACAAAAGTATAAAATTGGAAAAGGGTTGAGAGAGTAGAGAGTATCTGTGAGGGAATGAATGATAAGATGATATGAGATGGTTGAAGGCTTGCGTCTATTATAGGTGCAGAGGCTTAACAAGAAAAGAAGCAAGCAACGCTCGGCCACAAAACGTGCAAATCCGCAAATTGCATGGAGCCACTGAACATATGCACTGAAGACTTGATTGCATTCATCGCGACACGTGGAGTGTTGAAAAAATAATAATAAAATAAAAATAATTAATAATAATTTTTTTAAGAAAATAATCACACCCTCGCCACGTCTGGAAGGCGGTGGTGTGCGTGAGGAATATCTACCTTACCCATATTGGTCTATCTCCTCACTCCCTCTAAGATATGGGTACCCCTTGGGGCCGAAACCCAATGTCCAAGATGGGAGTATATGAAGGAGAATTCACTTCTCAACTTAACCGATTTGAGATTCTCAAAAGCCATTTTTCTTTTTAAAACACAATTTTCACCAACAATCCTTTGCTTGAAAATTTAAATACATAAGAAACACATTTTTCATCGAGCAGTTTCAATCTATACAACATTGTGCATAAGCAAAGGTGTCTTACGACTTAAACTTTTATGTAGTGTAGATGATTCGATAGAGTAACAGTTGGTTTTGAACTCTATCTCTAACAATATCTCACACACAGTATCATTAGGGTATAGTTCGAAAGCTGTGCTTTAAGGCCTAATACGTGTAGCCCGATTTAGTGAACGCTCTAGGAGTTTGCCTAAAAATTCTATAATAAGTGGCCCCCACTTCTACATTCACACAGGTGAGTTTATCAAGAGTACTCCAATAGCTAGGTACCCTACTTAACATCAATTATAGGTCTCATTAAGAACTGAATTCAAACTTTTTTACGCTTCAGGATATCATGCCCAAGTTCCAAGTTATAAAAAGGAAACTCTGTGTTCGTTTTAGCATGATTCACTATATATTACTTGTGATCAGTTATTACCAGTTGAACTTGTTTCTTGGGATCTCCAGTCTACAAGTTGGGTTTTCCTCACAGTGATTCATTTTTCTATAGGCATGAATCCCATCCTTTTTTAGGTTTCGAAAACCTTTTCTCTGGCCAGTCCTTTCATCAAAGGATCTGTCAAATTTTCATCATTTCGTATAAGATCTACTTTAACTGCACCAGTAGTGGGAAACTCTCTAATGGTATTGTGCTTATGACATATATGTTATCTCTTTCCGTTGAAATAATGATTCTGAACTTTTGCGATTGCTACAGTACTATCACAATGGATCAATGTGGCTGGTATCGGTTTTTACCATAGAGGAATCTCTGATAGCAGACTTCTAAACCAACCTACTTCTTCATGTTGGGTTATATGTCCTAAAACTCGAATATCAAACATATTCTATTATCAATAAAGATGTTATTGACATTTATTCAATAAAACTGTAATTGAATACGTGAATTACACTTGTAAAGTCTAAATCCAATAAACAAAAGTTCCATGACTATTATATGGGTACATGAACTTATGTGGAGATATAAGAATGGATCAAGTTCAGTAAATAGCCAAAATGGTCTAAAGTATACGAATAAGGCTGGGTACCTTATTCTGGTAACACAATTGGATGCGGCTCACTCTGTAGTTGTTACAATTTGTTGTAAAGTCCTACAATGAAGTGATCCTGATTTGTTCATGTGTTGATATGAGGAGCGAGGGCGTCTTATACGATGAGTTTGCATAAGATCGGACAAAGAATTAAGTCGCTCTTACTTTATAACGTTGTTTATTGTTCAAGATTGACTATTTCAAGTGATGACCTAGACAACTTGACCTTAATCCTGAGCTAACTATGAACTCTTGTTTATTCGGGATTATCCTTAATTTGCATGGGTGAGGGTTGGCTAAAAAATGCTGGCTCAATAAGCCTCTCATTTTAGGGGTAAGACGGGGTAGATAGCTGAGGACATATGGTGCAAGACGGAATTCACTCCTACCTACTTTTAGGGATAGTAGAGATGTTGTTCCCTTAAGTGCTGACCCCGAGCCTTGAACAAGGGGCCCCACCCTCTTATTGGCCCGAGAGGGACTGGGTTTAGTGATTGGATCACAAACCAATTGTTCATTAGATGATCAATGAGA
The DNA here is from genome assembly GCF_009727055.1 of Benincasa hispida. Classification (NCBI taxonomy): domain Eukaryota; kingdom Viridiplantae; phylum Streptophyta; class Magnoliopsida; order Cucurbitales; family Cucurbitaceae; genus Benincasa; species Benincasa hispida. The sequence continues at coordinate 45,193,833 of NC_052356.1, read as the reverse complement.
CTTAAGAAGCAAGAAGTAATCTCGGGGATAAAACAATTTTTGACCAGTCGTTATTACGAACAACTTGTGAAGGGTTAACTTACTTATCATGGTTATATCAAATGGACACATAATATATTTACGGTGAGGGGAGTGCAACTAAAGGCTATAGTGGTCAGTCCTGTTAGTTAACGAATGTTGATTAACTAGGTTAAAGAGTTTGATCGGTTAGTCTTGAATTGTTAGAGCCCATGATATGTAGGTCCATCGAGTCTCCTTGCTAGCTCGATACGGATAAAATTGAAGAACTAGATAAAGTAAGAATTTGTTCAAATGCGGGTTTTAGGAAAAATTATATTTTATATCAAATATAATTTACAATTAAATAATTAATTTATTAATTAATTATTTTCTAGAGTATACTTGATTATTAGCATGAAAATATTTTTTAAAATTTGATTAATGTGATTAATCAAAGCTAGGTGTCATAAACAATTTGATATGTGATATTAAATTTGTTTATTTTATTTAATTGAAATTGTTTTAATTAAATAATTTTTAAATTTGAAAAGTTATATTTCAATTTTTTTAATAAAAAATTAGTTAGTAGAAAAACCAATTGTTGGATTTTTCCACTAACTAAGTGGACTTTGAAGTGGCACTTTCCAAGCTTGACACTTAGAGATTATATGCTTGAGTTTGAGGTGGAAGACATGCAAAATTAGATTTTGCATGTGTTTTCTTTATAAATGGCTTTGTTTTTTAAATTTGCAAGACTAATGCTTCCACAACTTTTGACCTAAACTCTTCCACCTAAACTCTCTTTTACTCTCATTCTTTCTATAGTGAAATTCCTTTATTTTCACTAACATAACGGTTCCACCATCGTGTTCTTCAACTGGAGAATAGTGAGAATTTGTCATTAGTGGTGTCGATTGAGCTCGGGAGAGGAAGTTTGCTGTGGAGTCTTCAAAGGTTGTGTTTTCTATCCCTTTTGCATGCTTATTCTTGTTTTTGTTGCAATTAGAACATTTTCGATTTCATCGCTTCTATTGTGTATGCGTTCTTTATATTCCATCACTTCACTAGATGTTGCTAGTTCTATCATTTCTAATTTCATTGTAGAATGGGCTAAATTAGTCTATTTCTTGGACTTCTAAGAGACAGCTTCGCCTTCTATATTGAAGATATAGCCACTTGTAGCCGTTGAATCATCTGAGAGGGAGTTCCAGTCAACATCGCTGAATCCTTCCAAGACAACAAGAAACTTCTGGTAATGTAATTCTAGGTTCAGGGTTTTCTTCAAGTACCTCATAACCCTTTTTATAGCATTCCAATGCTCTATACTAGGTCTGTTTGTAAACCTTACAAAGTAATCCTACAGTATAAGCTATATCAGGCCTAGTGTAGTCAACAACGTATCTAAGATTGCCTATGATGCTCGCATACTTTGGTTATTAACACTGTCACCAGTATTCTTGAACAACTTAACACTAGGGTCATAAGGAGTACAAGTTGGTTTACATTCAAAGTAATTGTATTTCTTTAGAATCTTTTCTACATAGTGAGATTGATCCAAAGAAATTCCCTTTTTAGACCTAATCACTTTTATGCATAAGATTACACTCGCTTCTCCTAAGTCTTTCACATCGAAGTTTGCACTCAATGTAGATTTCATATCATTTAGGACGTGTAAGTTTGACCCAAAGATTAACAAATCATCTACCAACATAGAATGGTGTAAAGATTATTTTTAACCTTATAGTAGATGCATTTGTCACTTTCATGAACCTTGAAACCTTTAGATAGGATTAGGTTATCAAACTTTTCATGTCATTGCTTAGGAGCTTGTTTCAAACCATAGAGAGATTTATCTAGTTTATAAACATTAGCTTTTGACCATAGACTACAAAACTCTCAGGTTGTTCCCTGTAAATCTCTTCTTCAAGATCACCATTTAGAAAGGCGGTCTTTACATCCATCTGATGTACTACGAGGTTATAAAAGACAACGAGAGAGAACAAAATAAGAATTGAGGTAATTCTAGTGATAAGGGAGAAGGTGTCAAAGAATCTATGTTTCCTCTTTGTCTAAAGCCCTTTGCCACTAACCTGGCTTTAAACTTGTCAACTGTTCCATCAGGTCTAAGTTCCTTTTTTAAGATCAATTTACACCCTATTGCCTTGCAACTTGAAGGTAGGTCTACTAAGTCCCAAGTCTTATTTGACTCAAGAGAGTCCATCTCATAATTTATGGCTTCTTGTCATAAGTTGGCATCTACAGAGGACAAGACAACTTTAGGTCTTTATGATCTTCTTCTACATTATAGGTTTGGAAGTCATCCCTAAAATCCTTGGCGGTTCTAGTTCTTTTGCTTCTTCTAAGTTCTAGGTCGGCTTTCTCTATGGAGGTAGGGTTTCTAACTAGGGTTAGATTTTTGGACCCCGATCCCCCACTATTTCTCGATTTAAAAGAAAATATATCCTCAAAGAAGTCGACATCATTTGACTCAACTATCATTTTTGTTCTTCAGCAAATATACAAAAGTAAAATCAGAGCAATCATCAATAAAGATAATAAAATATCTTTTACCGTTCCTAGTCAAGATGTCATCAAATTCACATAAATCAGAATGATTGACATCTAGAGACTCATAAATCCTAAGTATAGATTTATGCAAAGTTTTAGTAATTTTAACCTGACTACAATACTTGCATTTATCAAATTCATTCATGGATAACTAATCATTTCTAGCCTAATCATTGGAAGAGTATATTAGCATGCAACGGAAATAACAAGGATTAATAAACATTCTAATTCATTATTTTGATAGAAACTAAAGCATGCTCATCTATTATAAGAGGGTTTGAAGTCATACCTTTATAGAACTCTTCAAGATCTTGATCCTCAGTAGTTATCGTCTCCAAAACTTGCCGTGAACCATCTCAAGATCTTCCCCACTATCCTCTCTGAGCTTTAGAATGAGTTGTGGGACTCAAGAACAACTTGAATGAATGGAAAACTAGGGAAAAGCTCACTGCACTAGCTTGTTTGAAAAACTCTTTCTTCAACACGAATTTTCCTCAAAAACCACTTTGAATGCCTGCCTCAATTCCACTCCAATCTTCTTTATTTATTGCAGGTGAACATGTAAAGAGGATGACTGTACGAGATGTAGCTGATAACGGGCAGAAATACACGTTATCATAGTGCTAAGTTCTTAAACAATGTTGGATTACGTTGATAGAATATGTTAAATTGCGTCCATTAAGCATAAATTCTACAATATTGCGGTCGCATGCATCCAACGCATTAGTTGCAGTTGATCTCTATATTTTTGTGCAGAATAATGCGTTAACGCAATGCAAAGAATGCAATCATAGAAATACATCGGTTGAGCGCAACTTCACCGAAAGACTTTGCATTGATTGTGCTCGCAAACATCCACCCAAGAAGAATTACCGCAATATGGTGGGCGCATCCGGACGAGAGGAAAATTAAGATCGATGGGATAGAAAGCTGATGGCAGTCGGATCCAAATTAAGTTGACAGCCGATAACGGTCACAAAGTACATCCAGCTTTATCGGTGACAACTATCCAGCGCATCAGTCAGGAATTAAAGTTGCCCCATCTGTACAACCAGGAGAGAGAAGCCGCCTTTCACCTTTGATGCTCTATAAATACCAAGTGCATTCTTCAGAGAAGGGGTTAGTAGTCGATTACTTCATCACTTTACAAGTTCACACCTCTGTTCATAGTTTTCTTTTCCATTTCACGGCGGAGCTAGAGAAGAGTGGTGATGCCAGAGATCGTCCAAGGCGGCTTGAGAGAGAACCTTGGGGAGTAAGAGCAGAGAGTGGGTTGACTCTCACGAAAGCAAGAATATCTTTAGAGCACGAGTAGAACAGTGTAACACCTAGTGGCAAGAAATTGCTCCAGGTTCTTTACTATACTTGCATTGTTATTATGTACTTCGTCTTTTATCTATTTAATGAAAGTTCTATTACTACATCTGCTCACTCTCTTAATACGTATGAGTAGCTAAACTAGTTGAATGGGTTGAGAAGAACTAAGCAAACATGATCTAGGAAGTTCATTGCTTGCGATTGTCTAGTTTTATGCTATGCAAAACATCCATTTAGAGTTACTCGAGAGAGAATCTAAAGAAAGAACCTAATGTCTTGAAAGAGCTAGGTTAGAAAATGGCTTGAAAGAGCAAGATTAGGCTTGCATAAACAAGAAAGGACAATTAAGATCGATGGGACAAAAAACTGACGGCTGTCGAATCCAAATTAAATTGACAGCCAATAACGGTCACAAAGTACATCCAGCTTTATCGGTGACAACTATCCGATGCATCAGTCAGGAATTAAAGCTGTCCCATCTGTACAACCAAGAAAGAGAAGCTGCCTTTCACCTTTGATGTCCTATAAATACCAAGTGCATTCTTCAGAGAATAGGTTAAGCAGTCGATTACTTTATCACTTTACAAGTTCACACCTCTGTTCATAGTTTTCTTTTCCATTTCACGGCGGAGCTAGAGAAGAGTGGTGATGCCAGAGATCGTCCAAGGCGTCTCGAGAGAGAACCTTGGGGAGTAAGAGTAGAGAGCGGGTTGACTCTCGCGAAAGCGAGAATATCTTTTGAGCACGAGTAGAACAATGTAACACCTGATGGCAAGAAATTGCTCCAGACTCTTTACGATACTTGCATTGTTATTCTGTACTTCGTCTTTTATCTATTCAATGAAAGTTCTATTACTACATCTGCTCACTCTCTTAATACGCATGAGTAGCTAAACTAGTTGAATGGGTTGAGAAGAACTAAGCTAACATGATCTAGGAAGTTCATTGCTTGCGATTGTCTAGTTTTATGCTGTGCGAAACATTCCTTTAGATTTTCTCAAGAGAGAATCTAAAGAAAGAACCTAATGTCTCGAGAGAGCTAGGTTAGAATCTGACTTGAAAGAGTAAGATTAGGCTTGCATAAACAAGAAATGGGACTTAGAGATAAGCTCTGTTTGTCAACTTGCATCGCATGCATCCTAGGAATAGGAATGATATTATGCAGTCGCATATTTGTGTGAATGTCATGTTGTCATTGCATAAATAGAAATAGAGGTTTATGTGTAAACCCTGTAGACTTATCGCATATTTATCGCATGCGTTCTAGCCTTAGAAGCCATGGCATTCATGCCGAAAGGTGGTTTACTATTGTATACATGTTGCATGATCGCAAGGCATAAACGCAACCTAGGGAGTATTAGCCGAAACCCTTCTCAACCCGTTCATCGCATATTCATCGTATTTCCTGTTGCCAACTCTTTTCGAACTCTGCCGCATTTATTATTATTTTCATTAATGCAACAACAACTCAACACTTATTTATTTAATCGGTTACCATAAGTTTTCATAAAAATCTATAACGCAACTATTTTCACAAGTCCCTGTGTTCGACCTTGGACTTACCAGGAAACTCAGAGGAATTTACACTTGGATTCCGCTGGGGAAACTTGAGTGCACAACGCTATCCATCAACACATATCATTCATATTTTCCACATTTCATAAATTTAAGCATCAACAGCTCATGTTTGGAGTAATTAAAGAGAATGTTAATGGGTTTTGAGTGAGCTAGTTGAAGATGGTGATGGGAAAACCCATTTTTCCATTTTGTGCAATTTTCTAATTTTTCTATTTTCATAAAAAATGATTTCAAAATCCACTTGATTTTAAAACTGAAAATATTATTAATTTTATAAAATTAGTTTCATAAATTAATTTTCTAATAAAATTAATAAATAATTATTTAAATAATCTAATTAATTAAATATTAAATATTAAATTAATTTTACACAAATCCATCTTCATATATTTAAATCATATTTAAATATAAATTCTCCTATTCCGTTTCATTCTAATTTGAACATTTCAAATTAACTTATCATACTACTCTAAACCTTATCCATTTACGAGCTAGTAGGGGGACATCGCGGACCTACAGATCATGGGCTCCAGCGATCCGAGATTAATTGGCTAAACTCATTATACCAAATTAATCACCATTCATTAACTAATGGGTCACTCCACTATAGCCCATAGTTGAACTCCCCTCACTATAGATATATTATGTCCACTTGATATAACCATAATCAGTAAGTCGATCCTTCACAGGTTGTTCGTAAACATAGCTGGGTCAAGATTACCGTTTTACCCATATGAATACATCTTGTTCCTTAAGTTCCTACTGACCTTCTAATGAACAATTTTGATTCATAGTACCTAAGAATCAAGTCCTTTTCTCTATCATGAGAAGGCAGGTCCCCGATTATTTAAGACCTGGAATCAGTACTTAAGAGAACAACCTATCTGCTAATCCTATATCAGGTAGGAGCGAATTCCATCTTGTAGGCTATGTCTCTAGCTATTCATCTGGTCTTATCCCCAAAATGGGAGACTTATTGAGCAGTGCTGTTGGACTACTCTCACCCATGTAGATCAAAGGATAATCCCGAACAAACAGGAGTTCATAGTTAGCTCAGGATTAAGATCGAGTTAACCTAGGTTACTTTATAAATGAAATAGCCAGTTTTAAGTAAATGGTTGTTGTAAAGAAAAAGTGACTATTTTCGTGGTCCAGTCTATATGCAAACTCATCGCATAGAATGCCCCTACTCACATGTCTCAACATGAATGATCTGTGGATCATATCATTTGTAGCACTTTACAACTTCTTGTAACAACTACAGAGTGAGCCGCATCTAATAGTGTTACTAAGATGAGATGCCCAATTTCATCCATATACTTATTAGACCATGATAGGTCTCCAATTATGTTGTAATATCAAAAAAGAAAGAATAGAGGAGATAAGGGAAAGTCGACGATTGAATCGGTTAAGGACTACTTTCAATTCTGTTGGAAGCAGTTGAGGTTTAAAAAGAAGAAAGAAACCGAAAGAGATGGCAGTGAAGTTTGAATATCTGGAGTGAGGAGGAGAGCTCTCGAAAGTGGGAGTTCGGAAGTCTCTATCGTGTAGAACGCGTCGTAGTGTGTTGCTCATTGTCTACCTCTTCTACTAAGCGATCGAGTAGAAGAGCCCAGCGATCGTGTAGCATTTGGAAGGCGATCGTATAATATTTTGTAAGCGATCATGTAATATCTACTAAACGATCGCGGAGTGTTATGTAAGCGATCGTCTAGTATTACTCAGAAATCGTGTAGAGACTGTAAGCGATTGTATAGAATTTGTAAACAATCGTTTAGAGTTTTATAAGCGATCGTCTAGTCTTTGTTTGACTCTTATCATTTAATGAAGAATTCATTCATCGTTTAGCTATTGTGTCAACCCGTTACGTTAATAAATTCTTTTAAGAATCAGTATCCTAACAAATTGGTATCAGAGCAACCACCTGGGTAAGCATGGTTCAGAAATGTTTTGAAGAGAAACTGGAGTTACTGGACCAAGAGATCTCTGGATTCAGAGTCGAAATGCAGAAATTGCCAACCATAGAGGAGAATTTGGCGTAGTTAGTGAATAGCATTGAGAGATTGGGATTGCAGGCAGAGAAACATCAACAAATGCTAATTTTTTATGTTACGAAAATGGCCAAGGGAAAGGCAAAGGTGATGAAAGAGGTAGAAGGATCGAACACCTATAATGTGTATGGAACAAATAGTTTAGTGAAAGTAATCGGTGAAGATGCGATTTGTGACCGAAATAAATCAAGAAAGTAGAAATGTCGGTGTTTAGCGGAAGTGATCCAGACGCGTGGTTATTCAGAGCAGACCCTGTCTCTTATACACATCTAGATGTGTATAAGAGACAGAGACGTGTGGTTATTCAGAGCAGACGTTATTTTCAAATTCATGAGTTGACTGAATCTGAGAAGATGACGGTGGCGGTTGTGAGTTTCAACGGCGCCGCATTAGACTGATACCAGTCGAAGGAAGGTCGAGGGCCGTTCAAAGATTGGGAAGACTTGAAGAAAAAGATGTTAGTATGATTCCGATCTTTAAGAGAAGGATTGATCTGTGGGAGATTCTTGGCTATTAAACAAGAAACGACTGTGGAGGCATATCGAAATCTGTTCGATAAGTTAATAGCGTTGTTGCCTTATCTATCGAATGAAGTTTTAGAGGAGACATTCGTGAACGGTTCGGCGTCGTGGATAAAGGTTGAAGTTGAATGTTGGGATCCTACCGGGTTAGCGCAAATGATGTTGTTAGCACAACGTGTTGAAGATAGAGAAAATGTGTGGGTCGAAGCGAGATGATTGCGAACATATCGAGGTAAGATCCAAAATTCAAACTCTTTGAAATTCAATATAGAAAATATGAGTAAGACAGTAGGCGGAAGTGAACCGAAAGAGGGAGGGAAGACCAGAGAGTCATTTTTTATGAGGACAGTCACGTTGCGAGGAACGTCGAATAACGATAACCGAAGAGAAATTCCGACAAGAAGGTTAACAGATGCTGAATTTCAGTCGAAGAGAGAGAAATGGCTTTGTTTCCGGTGTGATGAAAAGTATACTGTTGGGCATCGATGCAAAGGGCAGGAGTTGAGAGAATTGAGATTACTTGTAGTGCAGACGTCCGGTGAGGAATGTGAGTTGTATGAAGACGACAAGGTAAGGGAAGAGACGTTAGAATTGAATATGTTGATGTTGAGTGAGGAAATTTTGCCTATTGCTAAACTTTCTGTGAAATCAGTTGTGGGATTGGCGAACCCTTGAACAATGAATATTAAAGGGAAAATCAAAGAAGAATCAGTGGTGATACTAGTAGATTTTGGAGCTACGCATAACTTGATATCAAAGAGTCTAGTGAATCATCTACAATTGAACATTACAGACACGACCAATTATAGAGTAGTTTTGGAATCAGGAACCACAGTGTGAGGTAAGGAAGTATGTAAAAATGTGGAAATGAGGCTGGGTGATCGGAGAGTGTGTGATAGTTTCCTGCCATTGAAGCTAGGGAGTGTTGACGTGATTTTGGGGATGCAATGGCTACACTCTTTGGGAAAAATAGAGGTAGATTGGTAAAACCTAAAAATGACATTTGTGCATGAGGTTCGAAAGATTACTTTGCAAGGGAATCCAAGTCTGACAAAGGTAGGGGTTAGTTTGAAATGTACGATGAAAAAATGGGATGCTGCCCTGTAAGTACTTAAGGAGCATTTGAGGGTGGTTCAAGAGAAAATGAAGAAGATTGTAAAAAAGGTGGTTGGACAGCCAGAACTTAACCTTAAGGACAAGTTAAAGGTGGATGGAGGAGGTAATGATAGGCCTTAATTATGTTGCAATATCAAAAAAGAAAGAATAGAGGAGATAAGGAGAAGTCGACAGTTGAATCGGTTAAGGACTACTTTCAATTCTGTTGGGAGAAGTTGAGGTTTAAAAAGAAGAAAACACTAAAAGAGAGGGCAGTGAAGTTTGAATATCTAGAGTGAGAAAGGAGAGCTCTCGAGAGTGGGAGTTCGGAAGTCTCTATCTTGTAGATCCCGTCGTAGCGTGTCACTCATCTTCTACCTCTTCTACTAAGCGATCGAGTAGCAGAGTCCAGTGATCATGTAGCATTTGGTAGGCGATTGTATAGTATTTGGTAAGCGATCGTGAAGTATCTTGTAAGTGATCGTCTAGTATTATTCAGCAATCGTGTAGAGACTGTAAGCGATCGTATAGAATTTGTAAATGATCGTTTATAGTTTGATAAGCGATCGTCTAGTCTTTGTTTGATTCTTATCATTTAATGAAGAATTCATTCATCGTTTAGTTGTTGTGCCAACCCATTACGTTAATAAAGTCTTTTAAGAATTAGTATCCTAACAGACCATTTAGGCTATATACTGTTAACTTGATCATGTTTATGTCACCACATAAAGTTAAAGTATTCAGACTATAGCCATGAATATGTTATCGGATTTTCATAATAGAATGCAAAATCAATAACTTATTATTATTGATAAATAGAATGTTTAACACGAACTACGAGTTCTAGGATATTCCCAACAATCATGTTACTAATTAATTTCTTATTAACATGAAAAAGTCTAGTATGCCAAACATTCATAGAGCACAACATATACACAAATAATTTCATTTTATTAATGTCTAAATTTAATCTGAACATTCCCTCAATTGCATACCCCTTTCCTACGAATAAATTATTTTTGGTAAGGGTATATAAATTTGCCCCTACGGTTTGTGTAAATCTAACCTTATTGAGGAGATAGCTCGAGACCAAGTTGTTTCTTATCTTCGAAGTGTGTAGGACATCCTTCAACATGAGGGTCTTCCCGGAGGTAAACTTCAGCTTCACCTCACCGGTTCCAACAACTTTCGTAGAGTGATGATCCCCAACAAAAGATTCTTATCCTTAGTTTCAGTATAAGTTTTAAATAGACTATGGATGTGACAGATATGGTGTATGGTGCCAGTGTCTATCCACCACCCCTTAGTACCACTGATCACATTTACTCTTGTGATCATGACAACTAATGATTCCTCTGTCTATTTTGCCTGACAAGTAAGACGACGCATGTTCCTACAGTTCCTAGCTATATGTCCAGGTTTATTATAGTTAAAGCAAAGGAACTATACTGTTTCTCCCGAGGGGGGTTTCTGCTTCTTCTGTTAGTTTTGGTTGGTGGAACCATGGTTCTGACCTTTCCTTTTTATTCCCCATGTACTTTTGGTCAGACTTTGTCATAGTAGAGGCAGATCTCCTAGGTACGATGTTCACCTTCTCCCTCTGATCTTGCTTCTGAGCTTCCTCCTCAATCTTTAACTGAGTGATAAGGCTCTCCAAGGAAAACTCTTTGGTTTTATGCCTTAAGGTGTTCTTAAAATCTTTCCACGAAGGGGGCAGTTTGTTATAATAACAGTAACTTGGAATTGTTTGTCTAGAGGCATACCTTCAGTAATTATTTCATGGGCTATCTTCTGCAGTTCATGTGACTAGGCCTCCACAGATTTGTCATCTATCATCTGGAACTTAAGGTAACGGCTGACAACATATTTTTTCGATCCGGTCTCCTCGGTGTCGCATTTCTTTCACAGCACATCCTAGACTTCCTTTGCTATCTTCATTTTGCTGTAGTAGTCATAAAGATCATCGGTCAAATCATTTAATATAAAATTTTTACATAAAAAATTATTCTCTTCCCAATCAGCATTATTTGTTGTTCAGTTAGATCTTCTATCGGAATTTTGTTCACATAATCCTTGTTCATATAAGATGGGAGCAAATTTAATCAAGCCAACGACAATTTCTTTATAATTTTAAATTGAACTGGACCTTTGGTTTGATTGATTCTAGTGTTCACCCCTAATTAATAGCAATAGTAAATTTGTAATTCAAGAAAAATGCAACTTACAAAATATGGAGAATCTAAGCATCGATGTGGTACTTAACATAATACTTCCAATGTCTATGTTAGTATAATAGGCTTTAGGTTGTAACAAGAGGTTTAGGGATGAGAATATATCTATTTTAAATATTAATGATGTATATATAGGCCAATTGATCTTGGGTTTTCCTTTCTCCCCCTAGGATTCAAACTATGGGTGTATAGACTCAGTTTTGGAGTTAGATTAGGTTCATTCTCAAGCTAAATGAATTAAGGAACACATTGAGTATGACCTATTTATTAAATAGGCGATCCCGAGTAGGTAAGTTCGAGCCTTTAGCCCAAACTCTTTTCTTCTCTAGGTCCAGTTGGGCCCTAGGGTGTCGTTTTTTTACTCAAGTTATGTTCTTCTTGATTTGATAGTTTGCACTCTCCTAAAGTCAATTATGCTCCTAAGTCTAAATTTGTCCATAACATGTGAATTCTTTATGAATTTTGGAAAACATTTGGAACTAGAATGGTATGGCAGCAACTTAGGGCAATAGGGCTACCCAAATTTGTGTTCTAAGTCATCACCACATCATTTCAAGTCTCGACTTTTAATCCAAATTTTAATGAACTTCTACTCCATGTGTAGTTTAGAAAATTTTATGGGACAAAGATAGTATTCTACTTTTAAAAGAATAAAGGCATTTTTAATCAAATGAGCAAAATTTATGGGTATTTTTTTATAGGTTAGCCGAAATTTAAAGTACATGGACAAATTAATTGTAACATACTATGGACTAAATTATTACAAATTTTAAAATATAGAAATTAAATTATTAAGAACCAATGTTGAATGACTAAGTTATTACTCTCATAAAAATTAGTTTTAAACTTTTTCCCCATTTCAGGGAATAGGAAGGCCTTTTTTTGAAAGGTTCAAGGACACAATTTATACCCTAAACTAATTATGGTAGATAACTAAAATTCAAAGAGTAAAAAAAAAAAACCAAAATTTAGGTCATAATTGAAATTTATATCTCAAAGTTTAAGGACATTTTGTATAATAATCTAATATTATTGTACTTTATTTAAGAAAAAAACCATTTTAGACTATAAATTTGATAGATTATATCAATTTTAAGTCTCAACTTTTAATTTCGTAAACCTCACACTTGGTATATTACATCAATTTTGCTTCTTTTCAATCACGTTAAAAAGGCTTTCTACATATTTCTCTGAAAAAAATGGCTCTCTACATATATTCCAAGCCATGTGTTTCTCTATGACAAGTAGTTATTTGTTGTTGTATAAAAAAATTACAAAAGAGACTAAATTATTCCAAATCAAATTACCACAATCATGAAAACCTCTGACTTGATTTTCAAAAATAGGACTCATTAATGAAATGAAAAAAAAAAAACAACGACAATATATATGTTGATACCAAATTTTGGCTAAAGAAAAATGCACTTGATCTTCATGTGACATCAACGATAAATTTATAATTTAAGAAAAAAATGACCTATAAAACAAAGAAAAATGGCCAAGATGCCTAAGTCAGTAAAAGAATTAAAGAATGGAGAAGAAGTCGGAAGTTCAACTTATTTCATATGAAGTCATAATGGTCTATTTATAGGAGGATTTGATCTAGGGATTTATTTTAATCCTACTAGGATTTAGATATGAGATTTAACCCTCCTAGGATTAGGACATAACTTTTTTTTAATCTCAAACAAGTTGGATCAAATCATATATTATGTAACTTTATCTTGATTTTGATTCTACTTTATCTTGATTTTGGGTTTTATTCTATCGGGTCAAAATTCACCCATAACATTAGCCCCACTCCCAAGTTGGAATTTATGGATCACCTTTTTTGTTGCTAGCTGAACACTTGGAATTCAACTTGGGAGTTCAAACACACAATTTTTACAAAGAAAATCACAAAGGATTATAACAAAATAATTATGTCATGCATGTTTTAGATATTAATAAATAACATGAAATTTATAAACTCGCTATTAATTTTTCAATGTAGCATTAGAAATTTTTGAGTTGAGAATACTGCCTATCTTGAATTCCATAATTTGGTAGAAATCTTAAAAACATTGAAAGACGCTTTATTTTTTCTTCCAATCTAAGATTCCAGTGTCTCGCATTCTTTCTTGATCTTGTTTGTTCTAACCTTTAGGATTTGTTTTTTGATTTGTTTTTTATTATGGGTTGAAACTCTTCAACATCTTTTACCATAAGATACTTTTCCAGCGTAGGGTTTGTCAATCTTTTCTTTGGTTTATGATTATGTGGATGTGAAATTCCCAATGTCCTTTACCACAAGACTTTTTCCTTGGGCTAGATTGCAAACAAGTTTAACTGATCTTGGTTTCCTTAATATTTGGAATAGAAAAGTAAAGCACTCTCGTCCCCACAGATAGCGCCAACTGTTGATGCCAAAGGAAAATGCACCTGACCTCCCTATGATATCAATGTTAAATTTTTAATTTAGGGAAGAGAGGACCTCCAAAACAAAGAAAAATGGCTCTGATGCCTAAGTCAGTAACATAATTAAAGAATGGAGAAGAATAATGGAGAAAAGTCAGAAGTTTAACTTACCTCATATGGAACTTCCAGTGCCTTTACTAATTCACTTCGTATCTTTTTTAGAAAAACTTACCTCATATGAAGCCATAATGGTCTATTTATAGGAGGATTTAATTTAGGGTTTATTTTAATTCTATTAGGATGTAGATATGAGACTTAACCCTCCTTAGGATTAGGATATGGCTTTTTCCTAATTCCAAACAAGTTAGATCAAAATTCACCCACAACAATATAAGATAAGAAGTGAAAAACCTCGTGCCATGAAACTGAAAACACAATCGAGTCTACTACATTTTTCTTTAAAAAATATATATATATATTTTTTAAGAAAGTTACTAATAATTACACATTATAAAATAACATATGGTTTTGAACAATAAGAGGATTAATTTATTGTGAGCTCCAAATTTGTAAATCTGGAGCTTTGACAACTGTGGTCTTTAATTTTTTCAAACTTTTATATGGGTTATTCTCGATCCCGAAAAGGAGCAGTTGTGGCGATCTGATCATTATCCATATGGAAATGATTGAATTTACTCTTAAACTCTCAAAAAGGGGCGGTCTATCGATTGGACTCTAATCCATGAAAAGAGTCGGTGAATTTCTATTCATATACCAAGAGGATCTTGGAGATTGGAGTAGGCCAGTTGTACCGAACCACTATATTTATTTTATTTTGCAAAGGTGTTGAAATTAAAGTGTGAGGTGGGAGAATTGAACCTCTGACCTTGAGGTCAATGGTACAAACACTATGTCAATTGAGCTATGCTCATGTCGGCAACTACTCTAAAATTGCAAGTGTCAATTTCTCTCCCTATACTACTTTAATTTGCAGCTAATTTTTTATTATATTATATTTTATAAAATTAATTATTATATTTTGCTCTTAAAATTAATTGCTCATACTTGATTATTTAGGTTGATAGAATTTATTTTTCATATTCATTATCGATCTTGTTATGAAAATTAAGTTGGACGTTTGAATTTGTTTATATCAGTTTATTAGTCATTTTGTAGTGAATATTTATGTATGAAATTATTGTTTAAATTATTTGTTAACAAAATGTTTGTTGATTTGCTTGGCTCACATTAGAATTTTTTTTTAATTAGTTTGAATGAACTTTATTCACCCCTTTTGGGATTGTCATATTGATTATACTAGTGGTGTTTAAAAAATCACCTGAAAAACCCGATCAACCCAACCCAGCTCATACGATTTGAGTTAGGTTGGGTTCAAATAAATAAAACTTTTTATTGGATTAGTTCATGGATTCACTTAAAATAACTCAAATCAACTCAAATTTATTATTAATTTAAAAAAATCATTTTTTTATTCAAGATACAATTAGTTTTACATACATTAATTTTTATTTTATTTAGTTTTACAATTGTTTTGGTTAATTTTTTTTTTCTAACAGCTCCTAAAAATAATTTTTTTAATAATTTAGAAGAAATTTTTTGTAATATAAATTGAAATTAAGTCATTGAATATAATTTTTATATATTACTTTTTTAAAACAAAAAATTAAATAAATGACTCGACTAAATCCGAACCAACCCAATTCAAATGTTACATGGGTTGAGTTGGGTTGGGTTCATTATTTAATAAGAATTATTTGGGTTGAAAAATTTACAACCGAGTAATTGAGTTAGATCTAAAAAGTGATTCAACTCAACCAACTAAACCCACAAAAACCAATAGATTCTACATACATGAATTACTTGTCGGCAACAAGAGGAAACCTCATATTTCTCTAATTAGTTTGGTTACAAAAATACAAATATTAAGATTCAATCCATAAAATATAGATATCACATTTGTAAAACATAGAATTTGAACCTAACCCCAATTTAACTATCCAAGACAAATTTGGCATTCACATTTGCTAAAAGTTAATAATATATATCTAAGTATCATGAATAAAATATGACCTTGGATTTATTATATATCAATTTTGATGAAAAAGAAAATGTCAACTTCCCAACTAGATATGAGTGTGACTTGTTAATGTAGGGTACACTTTTTTCTTAAGATGATATATTAGATATTTCAAGTCAAAAGCAACCATACATACAATTACGCCCATATGATTGTGACCCTTTTTTACTCTCTTAAAAAATATATTAATTAAGCCTAAAACAAATATAAATATATTATTATAAATATTAAAAAAAATTTCAAGCCATTAGATGTTCATGTTTAGTGTCTATTGAACAAGTGTCATGTCCCAATTTTTTTCAAACTGTTGTCTATGTGTCTTATAAATACGCATTATTAGTGTCTATATAATCCACTCTCTACTTGCCAAATTGCCTATAAATAGTGGCATTTGATGGGTTCTGAAAGATATACATTGGGTAAATTTTAAAAAGTTTGAAAAAAGTGGAGAAATTCTTATTTTATTTATTTTTGTTATTTATTTATATATAATTTAAGTTTAATTTATTTTAATATTAACATCCATATTTCCATCCGGGTTTTCAAAGTCACCATATATATATATATATATAAATTTAATTTAAGTCTACTTTTCAATATTTTTCTCTTTATTTCACCTCGAAAACCTCCTTCACCGAATCAAAGAGGAGAGAGAGAGAGATATATGTCATATGGCTATATGTGTCATCATCATAAATAATAAATAATAAATAATAATAATAATAATAATAAAAAGAAAGAAAGAAAGAAAAGAAAAATATAATAAAGAATAAAGAATTGGTCATATACTCTTACCGAATAATTCCTAAACTAATAACAATAATAACACGACTAGTCTTGCTTGAAATATTAGTTTATCTTTTAAAGAATGAAGTAAGAAAAAGTGTAATATATATTATAAATATCAATTATTGGTGTGTTTGAAATTTATTTTCTAAGTGTTTAATTTAAAAAATAAATCATTTTAGAAAAAAATTTGTATGTTTGATAACCACTCAAAATAGTTTTTGGAGAATATTTTTAACAATTTTTTATCAAAAATATTTAAATAAAAATGAATTTTTTAAAAAACACTTATTTCTCATCGAAATTCAAATGAATCCTAAAGTCTAACTATGGATCCATAATTTTTGTTTGGATGCTTAGTTTAAAGCTTTTCTAATATTAAAATGAGTAAAAAATATTTAATTACAAATTCAGTTTGTGAATTTTTAATTTTGTGTAGTATAAGATCAAAGTTTAAAAATGTTTAATAGATCTATAAACTTTTAATTTAATATTTAATATACGTAGAAGATTAAACTTTGGCCTACTGATATGGGCTTAGCATCTAACTATTTTATTAGACCGTCATTTGATAACTAAGAAGACTTTATCTTATACTGATATAGAAACACATAAACGTTAAAACGTATTGAAGTTGAGGGGATTTGAGCTCCTAAAATATGATATATTTGTCCTTGATTA
Source organism: Benincasa hispida (assembly GCF_009727055.1). Lineage (NCBI taxonomy): Eukaryota > Viridiplantae > Streptophyta > Magnoliopsida > Cucurbitales > Cucurbitaceae > Benincasa > Benincasa hispida. The sequence goes on along the minus strand of NC_052356.1, from coordinate 45,176,510 downwards.
TGCTTTAATTTAATAAATATGATTTAGGAGATTTAAATATAATATTAAAGTAAGAAAGTTCTCTGATTAAATTAAATTATGGGTTGTTTGCAAATATAGTAAAATGAGCCAACTTATTTACAAATATAACAAAACAGTTATTGTCTATTACTAATAGACAATAACGTTTTGTTATATTTAAAAATATTTTTAATAATTTTATCATTTAAAATAATCTACTCTTAAACTTGGTAGATAATTAATTTATTAGGCAGATTTTCTTCTTATTATTATTGCTTTTAATGTGAGAAAATTTTATGATTTAAATTTTAATATAGTGTTAATATTATTTAAAAATCTAGCATGATTAATTTTCTTTTGATTTGCACATATAACAATTTTATATATATATTACCCAACCACATATTTATTATAGATGTTTGATTAGGTTTTGATATAAAATTGTACGATTAATTATTAGTTCAACCATTCCAATTAGAGCTTTTGAAATGAATATGTCTAATTTAAAAAGTCAAAGATTACAATTAATTGTGTTTGAACACCAAAAGCCCTACCAAATAAATTGTCTAAAAATACGACTCATTTAAATCTTTATATATATGAAAATGAGGATGAAATTGTTTGACCCACGAAAATTCAGAGATTGAAGCCGCCAAATATCTATCAAAAGTCAATACTCGACATCAAAATTTGTCCACCTTTATCAACAAGTCATAAATATTAATTCACCATGTCACACTACTTTTTCTTTGGATCAAGCAAAGTAGTGTTCGATGCAGATATTTTTAATTTGGGTAGATATCAATTTATTTCCTATATCAATTAAAACTCTGAACTAATATTTGTATATTCCTCCAGATTTCGTTCGGTCGATATCAGTTGAAACTTATAATATTTTGAGTCAATTAAATTCTTAAATTTTCATAAGCGTAGATCTTTCATTAAGATTGCCTTTGGAAATCATCATGCATTAATTTTCAAATGTTGGCTTTATAAAATAGATAAATAGAGTAAATGCATGTACGATTCGAAGAAAATTCTGAATAAGAGTCAAAATTCATTCATTTATGAAAGCTTAGGAATTTAATTGATACTATTACACCTTGTATGTTGGCAATATTTGTTTAAGTTCGACTGTTGTCATTAAGAATATCTCTGCATTTGATTTTGCTGAGTTACGGTTGTTATATGGCAATGTTGTCTCAGCAAATACTTTCCTTATGTTGAATATTCTGTTTGCAGTATTCTTATAGATCTTTTCCTTCTCTGTGCACAAGTATTTTTGGAAGTTAGGATTGGTCTTTTTGGTATCCGTTGTGTGTATATAAAGCATTTAATCTTTGGTTTAGGGTTGGTTGTTTGAACGAAGAGACTTGAATTGATGTTTTTCTTGTGACACTTTCTAGTCACAAGTGTTTTTGTTGTCAATCTTCAACGATGGAGAAGATTGTGTTGCTGTGAGATTGGAGACTTACTCTAAGCTATTTTCGTGCTTTATCAGTATACTACTTGAGAAGGAATTCTCAAGCTTAGGGGGAGCCTAAGCTAAACGAGTGAAGTGGTCTTTGCTCGAAAGGGAAAGATAGAGTGCCAGTGAAAAGGAGTCTCACAACTCAAGAAGAGCTTGAGTGTAGCCGAGAGGGAGTCTCAATCTTAAGGGGAGCCTAAGATATTCTTCATTGATATCATTGCTTAGGGGGAGCCTAATGTCGTGTTTTATGTCCTAAAAACTCGCAGTTTGTAAAATGATAAATATTTTCTATTATCAATATACTTGTTATTGATCTCATAAATTGTATGAAAGTCTAAATCCAATAAACTAAAACCCATGACTATTGTATGAGTACTTGAACTTTATGTGGAGATATAAGAGTGGATCGGGTTCGAGTAAATAGTCAAAATGATCTATGGTACATGAATGAGGTTGGGTACCTTATTCTGGTAACACCATTGGATGCGTCCTACTCTAAAATCTGTCTCTTATACACATCTAGATGTGTATAAGAGACAGGCGTCCTACTCTGTAGTTGTTACAAAGAGTTGTAAAGTGCTACATACGATGTGATCCTAATTCGTACATGTTATGACATGAGGAGTGGGGGTTTCCTATGCAATGAGTTTGCATAAGATCCGGACCAAGAAATAAGTCACTCTTACTTTATAACGCTGTTTACTGTTTAAGACTGACTATTTCACCTAGATGACCTAGGTAACTTGATCTTGATCCTGAGCTAACTATGAACTCCTGTTTATTCGGGATTGCCCTTAGATTTGCATAGTTAAGAGTTGGCTCAATAGCGCCGGCTCAATAAGACTCCCATTTCAGGGGTAAGACCGGATAGATAGCTGGGGACATAGGGTGCAAGACGGAGTTCACGCCTACCCGATTGAGGGATAGGAGAAAGGTTATTCTCTCAAGTACTGAATCCAGGTCTTGAATAAGGAGCCCCACCCTCTCACTGGGCTGAGAGAGTTTGGTTTGGTGATTAGATCACAAACCAGTTGTTCATTAGAGGATTAGTAGGGACTTGAGGAATAAGACGTAATCTCGGGGGTAAAACAGATATTTGACCCAACTGTTATTACGAACAACCTGTGAAGGGTCGACTTGCTGATTATGGTTAAATCATGTGGACATAATATATTTACAGTGAGGGGAGTGTAACTATGGGCTTTAGTGGAATGACCCATTAGTTAATGAATGGAGATTAATCTGGTCTAATGAGTTTAGCCAATTAATCTCGGATCGTTAAAGCCCATGATCTGTAAGTCCGCGATGTCCCCCTACTAGCTCGTAACGGACTAGCTTTAAAATAGCGTGATAAGTTAATTTGAAACGTTCAAATTAGAATTAAGGGAATTAGTAATTATATGAGATATAATTATGTTTAATTTTAGAATTAAACGGTATAGGAGAATTTATATATTTAAATATGATTTAAATATATGAAGATGATTATTGTGCAAAAATTAATTTAATATTTGATATTGAATTAATTAATATTTTATTTTAATTTATGAAATTAATTAATTTTTCATTTTTAAAATCAAATAGATTTATTAAATCAAAATTTGATTTTAGATAAAATTGAAAAAGAAAACAAAAACACATTTAAATGGAAAAATGGATTTTTCCATTATCCATCACTTAACTAGATCACTCATGAAGCAATCATATGGCATTGTCTTCTCCAAGCATGAGCTGCAACACATGCAGCTTTTCTCTTTACATGTTGATCTGCAATATAATGAGAAGACTGGAGTGAAAATCGGGCATGCAATCAAAAGGTGTTTTAGAGAAAAAAAAATTTGAAGAAAGGTTCTTCAACCTTGTTGCAACAATGAGCTTTTCTCCTTCATCCCTTGATTCAAGCTTGTTTTGAGTCCCACAACTCAATCTAGAGCACCAAGAGAATAGTGAAAAAGACCTTGAGGTGGTTTACAATAAGATATGGAGAAGATTGCAGCTGGAGATGGAGCTTTAAAGAAGTTCTTCAAGAGGTATGTCTTGAAACCCATTTTTCTACAGAAACATGTTTTATATTATGCCAAAATTAGTGAATGTGAATGCTTAGATGATCCTTGTTCTTCCACTGCATTTGATACAATCTTACACCTAAGTATCTTAAAGAGGGAGTCTTACATCTAGGGAGAGCCTAGGTGAACGACTGAGTTGTTAAGTGCTGCAAAGGTCACTATATTTAAGTTGTCAATACAAATAAGTACTATGTCATAATCGTTTATCATTTATATTAGTGAAGTTATCTTTGCATGAGCACACTGCCCCCAGAACGTAGGTGTTAACCATCGAACTAGGTTAACAATGTCTGATGTTATTTCTGTTTGGTATTTTTGTTTATTGAATGTTCTGTGAACTGCCATGACATAGTCCATAACATCCTTTAACGTGCAATAGGTAATTCCATATTCTTTTCATTTGGTATCAGAGCGGGTCACCATTATCTCTAGTGTTGTGATCTTATTGTTCAACTATGGAAGGAATCAAATAACGTGGCTTAACATTGCGTCCACCTATCTTCGATAGAACAAAGTATGCATATTGGAAGGTAAGAATGACAACCTTTCTGAAGTCCATTGACAAAAGTTCCTGAAAGTTTGTTCTCGTTGGCTAGTCTCACCTAGAAATTACTAAAGAAAAAGGTGAGAAGAAACTCAAACCGGAAGTAGAATGGTCCGAGGCAGAGGATGAAGCCTCTCTGGGAAATTCTCGTGCACAAAATGCCATATTTAATGGTGTAGAAAAAAAAACATCTTCAGGTTGATAAATACACGTGTCTTTGCAAACGAAGCTTGAAATGTTCTTGTTGTTGCTCATGAAAGGACATCAAAAGTTAAAATGTCACGACTTCAGTTGTTAGCTATAAAGTTTGAAAATCTTAAGATGTAGAAAGACGATACCATAGTTAAGTTTAATGTGAGACTACTTGATCTCGCAAATGAATCCTTTGCTCTTGGAGAGAAAACTTCATAAGAGAAACTCGTAAGAAAGATTCGCAGATCTCTTCCAAGAAGTTTGACATGAAAGTCACTATAATTAAAGAAGTACAAGATAACTTATCCATGAGAGTTGATGACCTTTTTGATTTGCTGCTCACATTTGAAATGTCTCTGGATGACAAGACGGAGAAAAAAGTCCTGGCATCACCCTACAATTTGCTGTTGAAAGTAAAGAATCAGAACGAGTAGAAAAATTAAAAAAAAAAACCTAGTTGATGCGATTTCACTTTTGTTCGAACAATTTTCTCATGAGCTAAAGAAGTTTGACAAAAGACCAAGCTTATTTTCTCCTCAGAAAACCAAGTCAGGAGGCAATACAGGGTTTGGTTCACAGAAGGTTCAGAGAACAAAGAAGGATATTGATAAAGGAAGGTCCTTTACTAAAGAGAAACTTGTTTGATGCAAAGAGTGTGAAGGTTTTGGTCACTTCCAACCTGAATGTTTGATCTTCTTAAATTGATAGAACAATGGGTATATACAGACTCTACCCAATGAGGATTGTGAATCTGCTAGAGATGTAAGAGCTTTTCTCAATTGCATTTCCCCTAACAGTTCAAAAGAAAAACTTCAAGAACATGACTTTCCAATTTTTAGTAATGAAAATGATGCTCCTGACTCATATGTTGCATCAGCTTATTGAAGGAATCAAATTCTCAATGCGGAAGTGGTTGATCACCTTTGTGTCAGTGAAATCATTTTTGGAACAAGTTAAAATGGAGAAAAATACATAACGTAAAGGATAAACATAAATACTGTCTAAGCATGCTTTCTAATTAAACAAAGAGGAAGGGAAGATTAACACATACCCTTAAAGAACTCTTTCTTCACATTTTTCCTCTCCCTAAAGATCTAGAACTCCTCTGCTCCTTATGATCACAACAACATACAGGAACTCTTGGATACTACCACCAAACCTTCCTCACCGTTATCAAGGTAAGAATCAAGATGGAGCTGTGGGCTCTTCTTGTTAATTTTGGTGAGGGAGAAGGGAATTCTTTGAGAAAGTTTTTACGAAGGAAGAAGATGAATTGCAGAGAGATTCAAGCACACTGTGGACAATACGTTCCAATCTCTCAACTCCTATGTGATCCTTGCATATGAGAGAGATGAGAGGAGTTATTTTCATAACTCCCCAAGGGAGTTATTTTACTTTTAGTTATATTAAATTAACATATTAAAACCAACCTTATATTATATCTCATATAATATAACCTATAGTGTATATTATATTATATATAATATAAACTAACTTCATATTCTTTCACATAACCTATATTTTTAATATGAATCATATTCATATTAATTTTAACCAATAGTTTTTAAATGTATCTAATTCATATCATTAATATTTGAATCATATTCAAATATTTATCTCTCTCATTAATCTTTATATTATAATGTATCCATATACATTATATTAATTGCATCTCATATAATTAATTCCCTTTAATTGATTTGAACGATTCAAATAATAATAAAAAAAAAATTGATTATCATTTAACCCTTATTGAGCTAGCAAGGGGACCTTATGGACCTACAGATTAGAAGCTCCAATGATACGAGATTAATTAATTAAACTCTTTAATTAAATTAATCAACATTCATTAACCGTCGGTCACTTCAATAAAATCGACTACTACTCTCTTTGTACTATAGATATATTTATGTGTCTATTGGATATAACCAACCAATAGTAAGTTCAACCTTCACAAACTGCTCGTAACTACAACTGGGTCAAAATTACCATTTTACCCTTGTAGTTACATCTAACTCCTTAAGTACCACTGATCCATCTAATGAACAATTAATTATAGTTTAACTATAAACTAGACCACTCTCTGGACAGTGAGAGAGTGAGGCGCCTCATTATTCAAGACCAGGAATCAACCCCTAAGGGAAAAATTTATCTATTTACCCTAACAACGGGAATGATTGAATTTCATCTTGTGTAGTTGTGTTCCCGACTCCCCACTCAGACGAATCCCCAAAATGGTAGGTATATTGAGTCAATGAATCTGGTCACTCTCACCCATATAGATCAAAGGACCACCCTTATAGGCAAAAGTTCACAACTCACAAGATTAATGTTGAGTCTGTTGGGCTTGGTTTCCTAATTCTCCCGGAATCTCGTTGTTTTGTAAAGATACACATTGTTCAATGAATAGAATAAATATTATTTAATTATGGCATTTACTCATATCCAATAAACAAAGCTTCTTGGTTATCTTATGTGAACTTAAGCATGTATATGTGATATACAAGTGAATCATGCCTTAAGTGATAAACTAAATCAGTCTGTAGTATAAGGATTAAGGTGAGATACCTAATCCTAGCGACACTATAGATACAGCTCGCTTTGTAGAGGTTTGCAAGTGTTGTAAACTACTATAGATGGTTGATCCTGACCATTCGTGTAGAGACGTGGAGTGGGGGTGTCCTATACAAAGAGTTTGTATAAGACCTAGACCACGAGACGACTAAACTCTGTATATAACGCCATTGATACTAGAAACTTGCATCTCACCTAAACGACAATAGGTGACACGACCTCAATCCTGAGTGTTTTGTGAACTTTTGCCTTTGAGGGCAGTCCTTTGATTAGTATGGGTGAGAGTGGCTAGATTGCCAACTCAACATGCCTACCTTTTTGGGACTTGTCTGATCTGGGAGCTGGGAACTCATTACACAGAATGGAATTCACTTCTTTCCCGAAGCAGATAGATAGAGGGATTCTCCCTTAAGGACTGATTCTGGGCTTGAACATAGTGGCCATTGACTTCTATTTGGAAGAAAAGACTCAGTCATAGTAGAACTATGACTTATGTTCATTAGAGGGGCAGTGGTACTTAAGGAGACAGATGTAACTAACAGGGGCATAACGGTTATGAACCAGCTATACTTACGAGCGATCTGTGAAGGGTTGTCGCACTACTAATTGGTTAAGATGGACACATAATATATCTGTAGTGAGGAGAGTTCAGTTGTCGGTCTTTAGTGGAGTGCCTGGCAGTTAACGAATGGTTGATCTCGTGACTAAAGAGTTTAGTCAGTTATTCACATACCGTTGGAGCTTCGGATCTACAGGTCCATGAGGTCCCTTTGGTAGTTTGGATTCTATTGAGGATCAGTTCTTGGTGTTGATTTGAAATGTTCAAATTGACAAGAGGTATTTTGATTATATATGTGATATAATCGATATGATGTATAGAATATTCTAGTGGAGGATTGATGTAAATGAAATTTACATTAAGCACCATAGAATAGAAAAAGAACTATGGTTATAGGTTTCATGAGATGAAATATTGAAACTATAGGTTATATAATATAGTATGATAAGTTGGTTATCATTTATGTTTATAATAATTTAATTATTAGATAATTAAATATTTTTTCTTTTAAAATAACCAAAGTAGTGGGTGGTTATTGGATCATGGTAACCTTGAGTTTAAAAGGAAAGTGGTTTCCTATTTTGAAAGAAGTTTTTACAAAAAGTTTGAAAAAGGTTTTGAGTTTCTCTCCGCGAAAAGAAACTCACGTAAGCCGTCAAGTAAATACAGATTTACTAAACGACGGTTGGGCGAGCTAAATGATCGTGCAGTACGAGCTAAACGATCGTACAGTGTTTACTAAACGATCGCATAAATTTGCTAGATGATCGCTGGCCCAAGAAACGAATCATGTAGAGTCTGTATGCGACAGACCAAGCTAAAGGACCACATAGCTTTTGCTAGATCGATCGCATATCTTTATCTAAACGATTGGGTATCGACCTATGCGATCATTGTTTTCTCCCTTCGTCTGCCTCACACCAAGTCCAAAAAGAGCCCACCCTCTGGATTCTCACACCGAGAATACCAAGGTTACCTTGTTGGTGGTGTCAGACTCAACTCGACATCGTCGAGGTTTTCTAGAGGCTGTTCGTGGTGCTATGGAGGCCGTTCGTGTCGCTGAGGACGAGCACGGTGTTCGTTCGTGTTGCGGAGGAGATCATGATTGAGAAGATCATTGAGAACGAGCGTGAAGTTTCGTGTTGTATTCGTGTGGTGTTGCGGTCGTGTAGATCGAGTGTTCTTGGTCGCTGTTGTTCGATCAGAGTCGTGCAACAGAGCGTGAAGACGTTTCTGCCGATGTTCATATAGAGTTTGATCTCTGTTCTTCTGTATTGTTCATGCTGTCATTTTTCTGTATAATTGCATAACCGTTTGTTTTGAAGTCGACGATAAATATATGTTGATTCATGATTGTAATTTGGAATAGTCTTGATTTCTCTGCTCATGAAAATTGTGATTTCGATTTCCTTTAGAGTCACCTATAGTTATCCTAGTGAAATGTAAGTATCTTCAAGTAACGGTGTTATAAAGAGAGACTAATCATTCCATGGTCCAGTCTTATACACACTCTTTATACAAGAAACCTCCACTCACATGTCTCCACTTGAATGATCAAGATCAGATCATTTATAATACTTTACAACCATTGTAACAATTACAAAGTGGGGTCATATCTGTAGTGTCACTAGGATAAGGTACTGGGTCTTATCCATCTACTACAAACCATTCAGGTTATTACTTAAACATGATCTACTTGTATGTCACCACATACATATTTAAGCTGACGATTTGTGAAAACCACAGACAAAAGCGAGATCGTGTCCCAATTTTCAAATTTACATAGAAGAATTAAAATTCGAAACTTATTATGTATTTCAAACAAATTGCAGCATGCTAAGAGAAAAATATAGAGAACATGAAAATAGGGTTCAAAGATACTAACCCTTGAAGAACCTAATCTTCACGAATTCCTCTCCAACAAATATCACAAACTCTTCTTGGATCATGAACAAGAATAGCAACACCCAATAAAGAAACCTAAATCTTGATTTGGTTGGGCACCACCAACAATTAGACCTTCGTATTCTCCTTAGGGTGAGAATATTAGCAAGAGTTGTAGGCTTTCTCTCAATTTTGGCAGAAAAAAAAAATAGACATGAGAGGATATTTTTCTAGGGAATTGTACGTTAGCTCTTTTCACAAACCCTGTGAATTTTGTTTTGGGGAAGAAGACCAAAATGAAAAACCACCTCCTCTAACTCCCACTCTCACGTTTTTGTTGAGGGAATTAAGGCGAAAGGAGCTATATAACTCCCTCCTTCAAATAAATTCAAAATTGAATTTAAAATAAATTTAATATATACATATGATGACCAACTTATCATATAGTATATATTAAACTATATGTCATATCGAATATAACACATAACCTATAGTTTTTATACTGTATCAAATACGACATAATCTATAGTTTAGATTCTCTCAATAATTTAAGATATTTAATATAAATCAAATTTATATTAGATATATATGAATCTAATTCATATAATTAATATTTGAATCATATTCAAATATTTACTTCCTCTTAAATAAATTTTATATTATAGTGTATCAAATACATTATATTAAATATATGACGTATAATTAATTTAAATTAATTATATCATATATAATTAATTTTCTCAATTGTTGGATGTTCAACACACGTGTTGGCTCAGAACCCAAAGAAGTTGAAACATCATTCAAAAGTATGCCTATTTGTAGGATACCCCAAAGAAACAAAATATGGTCTATTTTATAATCCTCGAGAGGATAAAGTATATGTATCGACAAATGCAACATACTTAGAAGAGAACCACGTCAGAAATCATCAACTTCACAGTATGCTAGTATTGAGTGAAATGACTAAAGAAACTACAGATAGATTAACAAAGGTCGTTGATCAGTTTGGTCCTTCAATAAGAGTTATTGATGAAGCTGGTCCGTCACACCCTTCTCAAGATTTGAGAAAGCCTCAACATAGTGGGAAGGTTATTCAACAGCTTGACTGTTACATGGGTTTAATAGAAACTCAGGTCATCATACTTAATGATGGCTTGGAGGATCCATTGTCCTATAAATAGGCAATGGAAGGTGTGGATCGAGACCAATGTTTCGCCATTTACCTCGAAATGGAGTCCATATACTTCAATTCAGTCTGGGAACTGTTGGGTTTTATGTCCTAAAAACTCGCAGTTTGTAAAATAATAAACATTTTCTATTATCAATATACTTGTTATTGATCTCATAAATTGTATGAAAGTTTAAATCCAATCAACTAAGACCCATGACTATTGTATGAGTACTTGAATTTTATGTGGAGACATAAGAGTGGATCGAGTTCGAGTAAATAGTCAAAATGATCTATGGTACATGAATGAGATTGGGTACCTTATTCTGGTAACATCATTGGATGCGGCCTACTCTGTAGTTGTTACAAAGTTATAAAGTGCTACATACGATGTGATCCTAATTTGTACAAGTTATGACATGAGGAATGGGGGCGTCCTATGCAATGAGGTTGCATAAGATTAGGACTAAGAAATAAGTCACGCTTACTTTATAATGTTGTTTACTGTTTAAGACTGACTATTTCACTTAGATGACCTAGGTAACTCGATCTTAATCCTGAGCTAACTATGAACTCCTGTTTATTCGGGATTGCCCTTAGATTTGCATAGTTGAGGGTTGGCTCAACAGCGCCGGGTCAATAAGACTCCCATTTTAGGGGTAAGACCGGATAGATAGCTGAGGACATAGGGTGCAAGACGGAGTTCAGGCCTCCCCGATTTAGGGATAGGAGAAAGGTTGTCCTCTCAAGTATTGAATCCAGGTCTTGAACAAGGGGGACCACCCTCTCACTGGGCTGAGAGAGTTTGGTTTAGTGATTGGATCACAAACGAGTTGTTCATTAGAGGATCAGTAAGGACTTGAGGAATAAGACATAATCTCGGGGGTAAAACAGATATTTGACCCAGCCATTATTATGAACAATCTGTGAAGGGTTTGATTATGGTTAATCATGTGAATATAATATATCTACAGTGAGAGGGAGTGCAACCATGGGCTTTAGTGGAGTGACCCATTAGTTAACGAATGGGGATTAATTTGGTCTAATGAGTTTAGCCAATTAATCTTGGATCGTTGGAGCCCATGATCTGTAGGTCCGCAAAGTCTACTAGCTCGTAACGGACTAGCTATAGAATAACGTGATAAGTTAATTTGAATCGTTCAAATTAGAATTAAGGAAATTAGTAATTATATGAGATATAATTACATGTTTAATTTTAGAATTAAATGGAATAGGAGAATTTGTATATTTAAATATGATTTAAATAGTTTAAAAATTAATTTAATATTTGATATTAAATTAATTAAGTTTTATTTAATAATTAATTTATGAAATTAATTAATTTTTTCATTTTTAAAATCAAAATTTTGATTTTATGATAAAATTGAAAAAAATAAAACAAACAAAACACATAAAATGGAAAAAGATGTTTTTCCATTATCCATCACCAAGTAGCTCACTCAAATGGCATTATCTTTGCCCTGTCTTCTCCAAGCATGAGCTGCAACTCATGCAACTCTTCTCTTTATATGTTGATCTGCAATATAATGAAAAGATTGGAGTGAAAATCGAGGATGTAATCTATAGAGATTTTTTAGAGAAATTTTGGTTTGAAGAAAGAGTTCTTCAGCTGATTTTATGCAGTGAGCATTTCTCCTTCTACCCTTGATTCAAGCTTGTTTTGAGTCCCACAACTCAATCTAGAGCACCAAGAGAATATTGGGGAAGATCTTGAGGTGGTACAATAAGATTTCGAGAAGATAGCAACTGGTGAAGGAGCTTTGAAGAAGTTCAATAAGAGGTATGTCTTGAAACTCACTCGTTTATGCAAAAGTATGTTTTATATTTTGCCTAAATTAGTGAATTTGGATGCTTAGATGATTCTTGTGCTTTCGCTATTGTTGAAACAATCCTAAAATGGCTATCAGAGCATAAAATAAGCATTCAATTCGGATTAATTTTTGTTTTGTGGGTGTTTTATATGAGAAATATGAAACTGGTGCACTGGTATGGTTTTCTGAGTTTTGGCTATTTAATTCTCTCTCATTTCTCGTAATTGGCTCTTGTTTCATGAACTTTTATGTGTTATAAAGAGTCTTTAATTTATTTGGAGTCATTATAGTCGAAATTAAGATGTAGTTGAAGAAACAAGTGAAGGAGGTCGAGCTGCTGTTCCAGTTTTTTAGCTTCTGCTCAGAATCGTTGTTGAGGTTCCAGTTGCTAAATGATCGTCTGGCTCCAAACACTGCATGTTGTGAAGAAAAGCTAGACGATCATATAGCAATGGGCGTTATTCGTCGTGGTGTTGAATGTTAGACGATCGTCTACTTTCTGGAGCTAAGTGATGCGTTGTATTGCTATACGATGACACTGCACGATCGTGTAGCTTTGGGTGGGAGCTAAGCGATGCAATGAAGAGCTATACGATAGCCCTGAGCGATCGCTTATTAGATCATTTACCTTTGATCGACAGCTAAACGATGTGTTGAGTTGCTAAGCGATAGCACTACGCGATTGTTTACCTTTGGCCAACAACTGGGTGATGCGTTGAATGCTATACGATGGCATTAAGCGATCGTTTATCTTTTCCGCGCGCTAAACAATCGGCTTCATGCGTTAGAAGATGGAGCTAAACGATCGTGTAGTAAATTGTCCGTGCTAAACAATGGACCTGTACGATAGTGTGAGACACTAAGTGATTGCATAGCTTCCTTCGGCACTAGACGATGACACTATGCGATAGTAAGAAAATACTACACGATCATGTAGCTTTGCTAAACAATCAAGCATTTACTAAGCGATCAGGAAAAATGCAAGACGATGGTCATCAAGACTAAACGAGAGACTTAGCGAGATGTTAAAAATGAGCAAGGGCTGCCGGTTCGATCAGTTCTCTTGTGGTCTGGTCCGATTCAGCTTTGAATGGTTCTTGGCTAGCTCGATTCAGACGGTTCGGGTCTGGTTCAAGCTACTTGAGTTCGTTTTGGAGCGATTCGAGAGCGGTTCAAAAGCTGTTTTGTAATAATTAGGTTTTGTTTACTTGTTTTTGCCAAAACTAAAACCATATCAATCTGTGTTTAATTATTTATGCATTTGATGTATATTATAATTAAATAAGTCTTGTATGTGCATATAGTATGCCATTTAGATTTAAAACCCCACCATAGGAAGCATGTAACATGCATTGAAAGTATGTTATAATTGTTATAATATCTAGTATGCATGTTAGGGTTTCTTGTATTTAATATAAATGTTATATTAAATTTGAATGCCTCATGTATGTTGTGGATGTTTAGTATGTCTAAAGTTTTATAAGTTATTATAAAATTGGGATAGACATTTAAAATCCATAAACAACAGTTGCATGCTCACGTAGGTTGACCACATGTTTTAATTATTAAAACTTATAAAACCTAGGTTACAAACTCAACCGATATATAATCCTGTCTAAGGCTGGGGGTTCTTAAGTTGACGATTTATGGAATACCTCCTACCTGGGGATTATGGTCGAATTATTGAGCGTCGATAACCAGTTTTATGAGCATACGTGAGTGATGTAAGGTAATAAAATGATTTACCACCTAGACATTGTAGGTTAAAATCTAATTATAAGAGTTATACTTGGATAAACCACATGGAGTTAGGGTTGTTTTATTAGCCAAAAAGAACCTAAGTATAAATCTACCCAAAATAGAACACTTCAGTGGCAGTTTAATAACATATATGTTACGTTATTTTTAGCTCCCACGTCTCTAAGAGTTCACAATCCAGATTTAAGTGGTACTTCGTGTCACCCTGTAAGTGACCTCTATTCGGAAAGTTTTTTTTTTTTTTTTTTTTTTTTTTTTTTTTTTTAATCTTAAATCTAGATTTCGGTGAATAAGGGGAAGTTGTTCAAACATAAGTCTATTATTCGATATATAGATTTCAACTACCACATCTCCACATAGTTTACGCCGTGAGATTCATATGACGCTTCGTGTCACCCTGGAAGTGGCTTCCATTCGGAAAGTGTTTTGTATGAGTCAATATCAAGGTAAACGGAGGAAGTAGTTTATAGTAAGTGGGTGAAGGATATGTGTCAATATATCCTACGGTCTCCTCCATTAGTTTGAACCATGAGATTCCTATGTTGCGCCTGTTGGTTTGTTTTATGCGGTCTTTTGCTAGTCGTTTAGTGACAGCTATCCCCTCAGAGGGTTGTAACATAGGATTCAGAACAACATAGGCTTCAGTAAAATGAATAGAGTCTTATAGTTCTGTCTTGGATGTTATCTTCTATTTCGGAGGCAAGTTCATACCGTTATATAGGATTTGAAAATGACGGGTCAAACTTACAAGAATTACTAAGTTGTTAGTAAAGATCTTGACTGAAAACGATAACTAAACGACTATAGGAATAAAAGTTATTCCAGAGATAGTGTTTGGTCAAAATTGTTTATTTTAGTGAAGGAATATTTGACTGCCCCTCGGTAGCACATATTCTGACTCACTAAAATATCGTTGCAAATAAATAATGATTATGGGTACATTATTACTTTTTGCTAAAGCTTATTTTTGGATTTAGTTACAATTTGCTAATTAGAATTTGTTTGAATTTTATCAGCATGTCAAATTCTAGTATACTTACTTCCTATCTACATAACAGTAAAATCAAATCAACAAACAAATTACTAGCGGTTGATTGTATCTTGAAAAAAGTATCTATGTCTCAACCAGAGGGGTTCATTAAACAAGGTCAAGATTAAAAGGTTTGCAAGCTTAAAAGATTCATTTATGGGTTGAAACAAGCATATCGATCTTGAATATAAGATTTGATACTGCGATCAAATCTTATGGCTTTGAACAAAACGTTGACGAGCCTTGTGTATACAAGAAAATTATCAACAAGACTATAGCTTCTCTAGTATTCTATGTTAGTGATATCTTTTATATGTTGATGATATCTTACTCATTGGAAATGAGTTAGAATTTCTTGCTGACATTAAGTGATGGCTAGCATCGCAATTCCAAATGAAGAATTTGGGAGATGTACAGTATGTTCTTAGAATCCAAATAGTTCGGAATAGCAAGAACAGGACGTTAGCATTATCGCAGGCATCTTACATAGACAAGATGTTATCTAGATATAAAGTACAAAATTCCAAAAGAGGTTTGTTACCTTTCAAGCATGAAATTCATTTGTCTAAGGAATAATGTCTTAAGACACCTTAAGAGGTTGAGGTTATGAAACGAATTCTTTATGCATCGGCAGTTAGGAGTTTGATGTATGTCATGTTGTGTACACGTCCAGACATATATTATGCAGTTGGAATAGTGAGCAAGTTCCAGTCTAATCCTGGATGATCGGACTACTGTTAAGAACATCCTCAAGTATCTTCAGAGAATGAGGGACTATATGCTCGTGTATAGTGCTAAGGATCTGATCCTTATTGGATATGCTGATTCTGATTTTCAAATCTATGTGGATTCTAGGAAATCTACTTCAAGATCAGTATTCACTCTAAATAGAGGAGCTATAATATGGAGGAGTATAAAGCAAAGTTGTATTGATGACTCTACCATGAAAACAGATTATGTAGATGTAGCATGTGAAGCAAAAAAAAAAATAATATGGCTAAGGAAGTTCTTGACCAATTTGGAAGTGAAGGAACTCTTAACTAAGAGCATCCATGAGTGCGTTCAGATCTTTCCTATTTCATTGTGACCAAAATACAACACATACATTCTAACAAATAGTTATGCAAATTAACACTAATTAACGACATGCTTTGATAAATAAAATACAAGGGAAAGAGTTCTCATACCAGTTGAAGACTCTCATCAAAATCGAACTCAAACGCATCGGAAGAACCTCTACGAACTTTATCACCCAACAAATCAATCGGTTGCGGCAACACGATCGTCTAAACAAACGTGTTGGGGTTGATGCCCTAAAGTCTCGTGTCTTGTAGTTTGTAAACAGTTTGTACGAACGCTTGTGTTGTATAATATATGATATTTTACTTCACATCTTGTATTTTGCTCAGTTGCATGTTTTATTTGCTTTACTATAAACCAATAAACTTAAAATCCCTAGTTATCTGTATGTAACACAAGCATGTATGTGGTGACATACAAGTGGATCATGTTTTAAGTGATAACCAAAATGGTTTGTAGTATATAGATATAGGAAGGAAACCTTATCCTGGTAACACTACGGATGCGGTCCGCTTTGTGGAATGGTCACAAGTGTTGTGACTTGTCACAGATGGTCTGATCCTGATCATTTGTGTTAAGGACATGCGTGCGGGAGCGTCCTATACAAAGAGTTTGTATAAGACCTGACCACGAAGTGTTAATATCTCATTATATAACACCGTTCATGACAAAGACTTCACTTCACTAGAATGACCATAGGTAACATGACCTCAATCTTGAGTGAGTTGGAAACTCCTGCCATTGAGAGCGGTCCTTTGATTTGTATGGGTGCAATGGCCAATTCGTCGATTCAAATCTACCATTTTGGAGATTCGTCTAATTTGGGACCTGGGAACTCATCTACACAAGATGGAATTCACTCCTTACCCGAGGTAGGGGTAAGTAGATAGATTGCTCCCTCAATGGTTGATTCCAGGGCTTGAACGATGTGGCGTCACACACCTTCTCTTGGTCCGAGAGGTGTTCACACATAGTTGGACTATGTTGTATTGTTCATTAGAAGAATTAGTGGTACTTAAGAAGTGAGATGTAACGACAGGGAAAAAACGTTAATTTGGCTCAACTGTACTTATGAGCACCTGTGAAGGGTCATCGTACTCATGATTGGTTATATCTGATGGACACAGAAATATATCTGTGGTAAGAAGAGTTCAGCTGTTGGTCTTTAGTGGAATGCCTGATAGTTAACAGATGGTGGATCTCGTGGCTAAAGAGTTTAGTTAGCTATTCACGGACTGTTGGAGCTTCGAGCCACAAGTCCATTAGATACCCTGGGTAGCTTGGATAAAGTCGAGAATCAGTATTTGGGTTAATTTGAAATGTTCAAATTGACAAGAGGAAGTTCGATTATATATGATATATTTGGACTGGTTAATTATATATGATATAATTGGCTAAATGTATGTCATACATTATTTTTGAGGAAATTAGATATAAATATGATTTATATCAAGTAAAGGAGAAATTACTATAGTAGATATGTGATATCAAACTATATGGTAAGAATATAATATGATTATATTTATTAATAATTAATTGGTTAATTATATGATAATTGGCCGAAAATTTTTCTCGGGCGTGCGTTAGTGGAAGCAGCCGTGTCAGTCATTGTAACCGAAGAATAAAATGAAATTTTGTTTCATTTTGCAAAAGTTTGAAAAAATTTGGCATTGGTGTGGAAACGTTAAATGATCGCATAGTCGAGAGCCTATACGATAGTCGCTCAGTGCCTAAACGATCGCACACCTCGAGCCTAAACGATCACACGCTAGTTCCTAAACGATCGGATAGCTTTCCTAAACGACTGTATAGTGTGTCGTGTTTCCTAAAAGATCTTCTACCTTTTCCTAAATGATCGTTTAGTAAAACCTACACGATCGTGTAGCTTCTTCTAAACGATAAGCATTTAGCTATATGATAGCTTCCTTTTTCCTCCCACTTGCTTATCGTCTACACGATTTGTTCTTCTTCCTACCTCTACCAAACTCACCAAAGACCACATTTTGGATTCTAACTTTGAGAATACCAAGCGCTCCTTTTGGTGGTGTCATCCCCGTTGCATTCTTTTGTTCGTGTTGCTACCGTTTATGTAGACTTTCGTGTTGCTATGGCCGACACATTTGTTGGGCGATAGAGATCGCGTAGAGGTCTTCCACTGCGTCGAGTTCCAAAGCATGAAGAGGGTCTTCAATTGGTATGAGAACTCTTTCCTCTTTTTTTAGTGTTCAAAGCATGTCGATAATTACCGTTTATTTGCATAACTGTATGTTAGAATGTATATGTTGTATTTCGGTCACGGTAAAATCGGAAAGATCCGAATGTGCTCGTGGATGCTCTTCGTCAAGAGATCCTCCAGAACGACAACAACACGAATAAGCACGAACAAATAAGAAGCAGGGATGATACCACCATGTGGACCCCTTGGTATTCTCGGAGTGAGAATCCAAAACTTGTCACGTTGTTTTTATATCTTTAGTCTTTATGGATACTACTTCTAAATATGCGTTGTTAATGATATGCTTGTAGTATGCGATAGAGTAATGCGAATCACAAGTTTCCTTGCATTGAAACCAAGTATAATTCCAACGCAAGTTTCTTAGAATAGTCCGAGGTCGAACATAGGGATTGTTTTCGTTAATGCGTTACTTTTGTGATACATGCGACCGGTTTTTCAATTAATAAAGAATTGGTTTATAAAAGAATCTAAAGTACGATGAAAATAAAGTTGCGTTGATAAAATAAAATTGCGTTGAAAATAAAATCCTAAACTAAGATGATACAAGATACAAGATATATGATACATGATACTGAGTTCGAGACTGGCTGTAAAGTTATGCAAAGGATCGTGGTATACGATGGCAAGTCTTTATGGATGAATCAGAAATAGAAGGAATAAATAGTAAAAACATCGCAAGTTTGTTAATTACGTTAAAGATGCAACTAAGTTCCGCTTTCCCATGGCGTACACCTCTCGGTGATCGGCTGTGTTCCCATATCTCTATGGTGAAACAAGGATGAACGTGATGAACACAAGGTTGCTTCCATCTCTGGAAGTACTTCTCGCTTTAGTTAATGCGTTCTTCCAACCTTCTTTCGATAGCGGAATAACATCTTCACTTCTGCTCTCACAGGTGAAGATGCCATCGAGCATGCTTTGACGAAAAATAATTATTTCCTTAACACAAATTAATTTGCTTGCTTAATTCTTGCTAATTAACCAGGGAATTAGAAAAACATCATAGAGAAAATGGATTATGGATGAACGGAAATAGACAAAGAGATAATAATGGAAATGATCATCACAATTAATACTAAGATTAAGCGTTCGATACATGGTGTGAATGATAGAGTGAAGAAGATGAATACAAGTGATGAAATAGAGATTTAGAGACAAATACAGAAGGAGTGTCAACGTCTTGACACAGATTCTGAATAGAGGTTTTGCTTGCTGACGTGTGGTAGAAATGGAGAGGAAAGCTTCCCTCTCAAGCTTGCTCTTCTGGTAGAAATGACCTTCGTACAGAGCTTCAACGGCGGGGATTAAAAGGATTCTTTGCCTGAAGACTCACCTCTCGGCCTTGTCTCTTGATTATCCCGGATCTACTCTGGAAATCGCTTCAGACCAGTCTCTCTCTTAGCTCAGTATATACACGTTTCTATGTATTCAAGTATATTTTTCAATGACATTTCAGAAGCTATTTATAGGCGAAGCTCGACTCTTTACATTATGGTCCCCACTGTATGGTTAAGGTAGTTCCTGAAATGGTAGAGTGAATATTCTTTCTGTTACGCAATCACCCGTCAGAAATGCACAACTGAAAGCTGTACATTTATCCGAATCCTCTGCAAATGCATTGCTCTTTACATCTTTGATCCATGGCCGCATGCGGTGTTATTTTCTATTACCGCACACGGTTGAATTTGCGTTGATCGCTAAGCTCTTGATCGATTGTCGCATGCACCGTCATTGCGTTGATCATCTCATCGTTCTCGATTGATGGGCGCAATGCGACGTAGATGTGTTTTTCTTTTATCTTTGAGCCATGAACGCATGCGGTGACTTGATTTCCTGCAAAACAAAACTGAAACATTCTTTTCTACTATCGCAATGGTGTTAGTGGGTGTATTAACGACAATTTATAATTCTCGCATTTCTTAGCTAATTTCTATATATTGACGCAACTTTTCTTTCTTTTTGCCGCAATATTTAAATAAAACAGTATAAATAACTTGTATTTCTACAAGTTATCACACCCCAAAATTTAGATATATGCTTATCCTCAAGCATATCTTCTACTAAGGCAATATTGTTCAGTTCTTGTCCTAAATTTTGCGTCGATTGGTTGCTCCGAATGCTCCACCTAGGCAACATTACTTAACAACGCAATTTCTTTCTATCCTTAATAATTCATAAACATTCCCTACTTTATTCTTCTATACAACAACTCTTTACTCAAAAATTCTCTTCTAGTTTTAAAAAGAATGTTTACCTCTTCTTGCAAAAACAACTTGATGTGTCTTGAATGCGGTGGTCGGGCTGCGTTATTTTATTAGAGACTGTTGATCATGGTTACACCCTTCGTTTTGGTTTGTTCCCACGGGTGTCATGCGAAAATTCAACTACGGTTGTGTGTCATTCCTAACTTCATATCTTGATTGGTGAGATCATAAACCAATTGTTCATTAATAGATCAGTGGAGACTTAAGGAGCGAGATGTATTATAGGAGTAAAACGATAATTTTGACCCAACTGTAAATACGAACAACATGTAAAGGATCGGCTTGCTGATCATGGTTAAATCAAGTGGATAGAAATATGTTTACAGTGAGAGGAGTGCAGCTACTAGGCTTTAGTGGAGTGACCCAGTAGTTGACAAATGTCGGTTACTTCGATTAAAAGAGTTTAACCAATTAATCTCGGATCATTAAAGCTCATGATCTGTAGGTTCATTAGGTCCCTCTATTAGCTCACAAATGGACTAAACCTTAGAATAGCGTGATGAGAAAATTTAAAACGTTCAAATTCTTTTTAAGGGTTTTATTAATTATATACGATATAATTAAACATTTAATTATCTAATTAAACAAAATTGGAAAGTTGAAGAATATTTAAATATGATTTAAATATTAAATTGAAGAATATTTAAATATGATTTAAATATTAATTACATGAATAGAGATTCATGTTTGGAATAGGTATTATATTAATTTAATAATTGATATTAAATTAATCTAATTTTTTATTAAGAATAACTTTTATTTAAAATTAATTATAGAATAAATTTTATTTAAATATTAATTATTGAATTAATATTATATAAAATTAAAATTCAATTTTTTGATTTGGTTTTTGAAATTTGGAATTCAAAAGAAAACCAATTAAAAAATTGGTTGAAATAGATTTAGTGGGAAATTCCCACTCAATCAACCTAAATTCCTACCCAAATTAGTGAGGTTGAATGTCAAGTTATGGTACAATCTAATTGCATGCTGAAACTGATTAAAAATCAAATTCACTTGACCAAATTTAAGGACATGCAAACTGATCTATTGATGAAGAAGAGTTCTTCATCTTCTACACACCATAACTCTTCATCCCTTCATAAGATCGTAATTGTTTCTACTTGTTGATTGTCAACACCAACACATGGTTGGTGAGTTGACATATTTTTTGGGATTTCAAATTAAACAATTGAAAGATAGGATTTTCATTTCTCAAAGTAAGTATGTAAAATCTATTGTAAAGAAATTTGGCCTGGAAAATGCTAATGTCAAGCGTAGTCTTGCTTACACATGTAAAGTTACCTAAAGATGTTGATGGGGTAAAGGTTGATGAGAGTTTATATCGAAGTATGATAGGAAACCTTCTGTATTTCACTACAAGCAGGCCTGACATTGCCTTTGCTGTGGAAGTTTCCGCTAGATACCAAAGTCAGCCTAAAAATAGTCGTCTACTGAGTGCTAAGTGAATCATCAAATACATTAACGGCACCAGTGAGTATGAAATTTTGTACAACTTTGATACTAATAGCTCACTTGTTGGATATTATGATGCAGATTGGATTTGGAGTTTTGAAGATCGCAAAAGCACTTCTGGAGGTTATTTCTTTCTTGAGAACAACTTAGTGGCCTAATTCGAATTGTGTTTTCCTATCTACTGCAGAGGTTAAATATATAGCAGCGGCTAGCAGTTGTTCTTAACTCTTGTTGATGAAACAGATGTTGAGTGAGTATAATGTCTCTCAAAATTCTATGATATTATAATGTGATAACTTAAGTGCTATCAATATATCAAAAAATTCAGTCCAACATTGAAGAACTAAACACATAGACATTGGACATCATTCTATTAGAGACTTGGTTGAAAGCAAATAGTTTGTTCTTGAAAATGTTCAAACTAATAAATAGATAGCTGATATTTTCACAAAGGCACTGGATGTGATTCAATTTGAAGCCCTTAGAGCATCTTTAGGCCTATGCGTGATTGATTAATAGCAGTTAATCAAAGAAGGATTGTGGGTCTCTAGGGAATCAAGGCCCATTCAGTGTCATTATGTGACGTGGCACTTATTTATGGCTAAGCTTAGTGCATGTTGATGTAAGATGAAAATTTATTACCGTGAATTGATCCTTTTTATCTCATGTCAGTTGTGTTTTAGTAAGAAAATACTTTTTCAATTTTTAATTTCCTTCCCCTACGATCTTTTCAACTTCTCCGGTGATTGTGTCTCAGTTGTATACCTGATTCACAAATTGGTTAACACGTGCTAAGGAATTGATACTGATGAACCAAAAATGGTGAGATAGAAACAAAAAGCAAATAGGTAAAAGTTTGTAGAGATTCATGAAGAAGAAGTTCCTGGCATGTCTGATGAAACGATCTACAGTAAAGATCACGAGAGTGCCAGGACTTTTCATGAAAATGATGCTGCTAAAATCTTGCATTTAATATTGCTCTTTCCCCTGTTACCAAAATAAAGAGGATTACTCAGGTTTCTAAAAAGAAAGGGAAGAGGAAACATGGTGAAACCTCCCTTGCTCTTAAAATGGAAAACCTTGTTGGTCCATGAGTTGTCATTGCATCTCCTTCACAAAACGGTAAGTCCTTTTAATCCTTCTACTTATAAGCCTATTGTTTAAAAAAATATTAGAGAAAATGTTGAATTATTGCTGGATGAAACTATTGTTATCTTTGTTAATCCTAGAAAATTTGTGCGAAACAAGAAATTAGGGTTTCTGATTTGCCTAAATCTATGAGTTCTGCTGGTGAAAGTTTAAGGGGATCTTTCTAACCCTAGTTACCAAGATCAGGAGAACCTGAATGTTGTAAATTCTAAAAGGAATGATCATCCACCTGGTGTTTTATCAAATGTTGTTACATCTGGGATTTTAAACGAGGATGATATTGCTCAAAATCAGTCTAGCCTTGAGACTGTGTTACCCTTTAAATGTGTTGAAATTGAGAATGAGGAATAAAATATTCATCCTAATGAGTCTACTGATGTGACAGTTGATGAGACTGAGGAGAAAACCCTTTATGATTCAGATGAAGAACATGAAAGTGAAGATGTGTCAAATTCTGCTGAGGGCATATCAGATGATAAGATTCCAATTAACCAGTTACGTCAGAAAGGAAAGAAAAAAAATGAGTGATGTTGGTCTAAGCTCCTCTAAACCAAGGGATGATAAAAAAGAGTTCTAACTTTGAGTGGGTTGATGAGCAAAATGAACATCCTGAGTCTGAAAGTCTTCCTGATAGTCCTCCTAAATCTCAAGAGAAGCAACCAGCTAAGCAGACTAAGAAAAAGTCAACTTCATGTTCTACTTAAGTTGTTCCACTAGATGGAATCTCGTTTCAAAATGAGGACAATGCTAAGATGTAGAAATTCATTGTGAACATAAGAATATCCATCGAAAGAAATTTGTCTAACAAGCTCAAGATTGCCTTGAAATTATGGGTCTGTTGGTGAAGACTGGTTTGGTGAGAACTTTTCTAAATCTTAGTGGTTACTATCCACGCTATGTTCGTGACTTTTACGTAAATTTACCTAATTAGTTTAAGATGGCTGACAATCTAGAGTTCTACATGAAGAAATGGTGAAGTTCCATTATAGAAGTGGGGATATTCCTAATTTTAATTTTAATGCTGAATGAAAATTACAAAATAAAAATAATTATGCAATTAACAAATTAGTTTTACAACATGCTAGAGAAGGGGAAAATAGGGTTTAGAATTTTTACTTACCCTTGATGAATCAAAACCTTATTCGCGAAATCCTTTCTCCAAAATGATCACTAATAATTCGTACAGTCACGAATAGCCGAAGATGACACCACCAATTGGAACCTTCTAGATTCTCTTTTGGGAAGAGAATCCTCAATAGGTGTGGGCTCTAAGATTTTTGAAGAATGGGAAAGTAATTGATAGGAAAAAATAAGTTTTTGAGAAATTACAGAGAGATCTCAAAAATCCACAGAGAGTCCTCTGTAACAAAAAATATTATGTGAAGAAGATTATCACCACTCTTAAGCTGCCCTCCACTCAGTACGTGAGTTTAAGAGAAAACTAAGGGGAGGGAAGTTATTTCCCTCCCTTTAAATTTAAATTTAAAATTAAATTAGATTTATTTTAATTTAAATAAATGTCTTATATATATGTGTGTGTGTGTGTATTATATCATATATAACACATAACCTATAGTTTAATATTGTATCAAATACTATATATATATATATATATATATATATATATATATAACACATAACCTATAGTTTAATACTGTATCGAATACAATATAA
The DNA here is from genome assembly GCF_009727055.1 of Benincasa hispida. Lineage (NCBI taxonomy): Eukaryota > Viridiplantae > Streptophyta > Magnoliopsida > Cucurbitales > Cucurbitaceae > Benincasa > Benincasa hispida. Next base: position 45,151,553 of record NC_052356.1, on the reverse strand, counting down.
CCTATAGTTTTAATTCTCTTATTAATGCATAGTATTTAATATAAATCTCATTTATACTAAATTTAATTATATGAATCCAATTCACATAGTTAATATTTGAATCATATTCAAATATTTATTTCCTCTCAAATAAACTTTATATTATAATGTATCAAATACATATTAATTATATTATATATAATTAAGTTAAATTAAGTATATCACATATAATTAATTCCTCCAGTTGATTTGAACAATTCAAATTAATCCAAAATTGATTCTCATAAATTTCTGTTGAGCTATAGAGAAAACTTTATGGACCTGTAGATTGAAACTCCAATAGTACTTGAATAATTAATTAGTTTAATTAAATTATTCAACATCCATTAATTTCCGGTCACTTTACTAAAGACCGACAATTGCACTCTTTACACTACAGATATATTTCTGTGTCCATTGAATATAACCATTCAATAGTTCAATGAGCCTTAGAAAATTGCTCGTAAGCACAGCTGGGTCAAAATTACCGTTTTGTCCCTAAAGTTTCATCTAACTCCTTAAGTACCATTGATCCCTTTAATGAAAAATAAGTCATAGTTCAACTATGACCAAACCCCTCTGAGTTAAGAGAGAGTGTGGTATTACATTGTTCAATCCCCGGAATCAACCCTTAATGGAGCAATTTATCTTCTTATCCCGACATAAGAGAAGAAGTGAATTCCGTCTTGTGTAGCTGTGTTCCCAGATCCCTAATCAAACGAATCTCTAAAATAGTAGGCTTATTGAATCGACGATCTGACCACTCTCATTCATACAAATCAAAAAACCACCTTCGTAGGCAGGAGTTTACAACTTACTCAGGATTCAAGTCATGTCACCTATAGTCATCCTGGTGAAATGTAAGTCTCTATTATGAACGGTATTATATAATGAGACTAGTCATTTCATGGATACAAACTCCTTTGTATAGAACATCCCCACTCATATGTCTCTAAATGAATGATCAGGATCAAATCATTTGTAGTACTTTATAACAACTGTAACATCTACAAAGAGGATTGTATTTTTAGTGTCACCAGGATAAGGTACCCAGCCTTACCCATCTACTATAAATCATTTAGGTTATCACTTAAACATGATCCACTAGTATGTCTCTACATACATATTTAAGCTAGAGATGATAACCTTGTATGTTAGTTTATTGATTTGTGGGTTAATTCTACTAAATGAGTAAAACCTTTCATATTTTATTAAATAAATAAATTGTTTGTATATTACAATTACAAAATACAGGATCCACGAGATTTAGGGCAACAATCTCAATACTAGAAAGTTCATGTGAGAGGTCATTGCTTCATTTTTACTACTGCTTTGATAAATAAATATCTTGATCGTTGTGTACCTAAGAATGATTTTAAACTAAGACCTTTTATGTTTGATTTGGTATTTGAGCTAATGGGAGGAGCGAAAAGATCTTAGCCTTTAAAAGGTCAATTACCATGTGCTAATTTGAGTATAAAGTATGTGTTGCTTCACAAAATTGGCATTGAAAACTGATGTCCCCTCTCTCACAAATATGGTCTTTCTACCAATCTTGCCAGTTTGCTTTATCATATTGGAACCGGTGATAAATTCAACTATGGTACTTATGTGGTTAATCAGATCAAACGACATAGTGGTTATGATGCCATCAAGGTCCGCTTATGCTTTCCACGTCTTATTTATGGGTTTCTTTTAGCCCAAAAACCTGATATCTTAACTGATTTGGATGTTCTTAGTCTTGTGCCTTCTTCCATCTCCTCCAGCTACCGATTACATTAAGACAAACATGTGTCTGACCTGATTCACACTTAGCAACGTCTTCTTAAGGAGTTTCTTCAAAATCCTTATGGCAACAAGATAATAAATGTATTAGAAAATGAGTCCAGGGAACTTGAGGTTTTGCTTCAAAGAGTTACTACTAGAAAGCTTGAAATTGACGATTTGTTAATTTTTCTTCTTGGGTCTTCTGTTGATCCTAATTAGGGGAACTAGCTCTGAAGCACAGGATGTTAATGTTGCTAATGATGATCAATGATGTTTTTTCTGTTGTTTGGTGGTCTCTTATTTTTTTTAAGCATGTTAAAAGGGAGAGTAAGGTGTGTAGTTGTTGTCTTTGTTGTTAGACTTCTTTATGCTATGTATTTTATAGTTTGGTTGATGTGTTGCTTGTTTCTTCTCTTCTATTTTGTGACTGTTGTTATATTTTTCAATGCTTAAAAAATATTGCCAAATGAGGAGCTTGTTACACTTTATGTGTTGGCAATATTTGTTTAAGTCTGACTTTTGTTATTAAGAATGTCTCTGCATTTGATCTTGTTGGGTTACGATTGTTATATGGAAATATTGTCTCTGCAAAATACTTTCCCGATGTTGAATATTCTGTCTGTAGTATTATTACATATTTTTTCCTTCTCTATGCGCAAGTATTTTTTGAAGTTAAGGTTGATCTTTTTGGTATTTGTTGTGTGTATATAAACACACTTAGTCTTTGGTTTAGGGTTGGCTATTTGAATAAAGAGATTTGAATTGTTATTCGTCTAGTGACACTTTCGGTCACAAGTGTTTTCATTGTCAATCTTCGATGGTGGAGAAGATTGTTGCTATAAGATTGAAGACTTACTCTAAGCTATTTGTATGCTTCATCAATATACTACTTGCGAATGGATTTTCAAACTTAAGGAAAGCCTAAACTAAACGAGTGAAGTAGTCTTTGCTTTAAAGGGAAAGATAGAGTGCCAGTGAGAATGAGTCTCACGACTCAATGGAGTCTCAGTCTTGGGGGAGCCTAATGTTGGGTTTTATGTCCTAAAACTCGTAGATAGTAAATGTAAATAATCTACCGGCATCAATAAAGAGTTATCGATGTTATTCCAATAAATGTTGTTTTATTCTATTTTTTATTAATAACCCTAAAATCCAATAAACCAACATCCTAGGTTGTCTCATGAGCTTTGCAATGTTCAAAATACAGTCTAAAGGGTCTATTGTATAGGGATAAGGTTGGTTACCTTATCCTAATGACACGATGGATACAATCCACTTTGTATTTCATACGAATGTAATGGCCTAATATGTTCGTGTAGGTGACATGCGGGTGGGGGTATCCTCTGCAATGAGTTTTTAAAAGACAAAATCGCGAAATAGTAACCACTAGATGTAACACTGTTAACTAGATAGGTTTCTATTTCAATAGGATGACCTAGGCGAATTAGTCTTAATCCTTAGTGTATTATGAACTCTTGTTCACGAGGAATTGTCCTTTGAATTGTATGAATGAGAGTGACTAGTTTTTTGACTCAATAAGCCAACTATTTTTTGGACAAGATTGAGTGGGGAGCTAGATAGGTTCTTGATTTTAAGGTAAATAGATGAGTGTTCCCTTAAGCGGTGTCTCCGAGACTTGAACAAAGAGCTCTACTCTCTTATTGGCCTGAGAGGAGTTTCTCTTTAATGGTTGGACATAAATAGGTTGTTCATTCGAGGAACACTGGTACTTAAGAATACAACGGTAACCTAGGGGGAAAACGGTAGTTTGACCCAGTTGAGATTACGAACACTCTTAAAGGACTAACTTGCTATTATTAGTCTATATCTGTGGATACAGAAATATATATACAGTGAGAAGAATGCATTTGTGGGTCTTTAGTGGAGTGTACCCATAGTTAACGAATATTGATTAATTTGGCTAATGAGTTTAGCCAATTAATCTCATATCGTTGGAGCTTCTAATTTGTAGGTCTATGAGATCCCCTTCCTAGCTCGTAAAGGGAATTGAGGTAACTATATCTTGAATTGAATTTGAAATGTTCAAATTCACTTAGGGAAATAATATAATGTATAATGATACATTGTAACAAAAAGTTTATATTTTATTTAAACTTTATAATATAAATTTAATTTTGGATATGATTCGAGATTAATTTCTGGAAGAGTTAAATATTTGAGCAAGTTCAACTTAATGTGAATTGGCTTCATATTAAAACTATAGGTTAAAAATTAATTTGCATTTGATGCACATAAAAACAATAGGTTATGAGAGAAATACAATTGAATATGATTCAAGTATGGGCGAAATTAAATCTTTGATATTTAATTTGGTAATTAATTAACTGGAGAATTAATTATTTATTTAATTTAATTTGACTTAATTAAATTAATTGAATTGAAACTATAGCTTATGTGAGACATGTTTCATTTAATATGATTTAAATGAAATCATTAATTAAATTATATTTAATTAATTATTAATTTAATTAATTAATCAGATAACTCCCCGGGGAGTTATCTGAAACGTCATTGCTCCCACGTTCATCTCTCTCTGTTGATCAAAAGCACTGTTTTTTTATCACATAGGAGACAGTTGATTATAGAAGAGTTCTGAATATTTTTTTCTTAATTTTTTCCTCCCTCTTCAATCCCAATTCAATTGGTTCCCACAAACCAAAATCCTCAAATCTCACAGAATAGGATTGTACTCTTGTGGTGGTGTTGAATTCATTCCAATTGGTGAATTGGAAAATTCTATCAAGGTTTCTACAAAGGTAAGGTTTCCTCTCCTTTTCTCTGTAGAATTGTAGATTTATTATATGCATGCTTAACTTAGGGCAAGTTTATAGTAGGCAAGTTATTTATTTTGGTCTCTATAATTTTCTATAATTGCTCAGCGAATGGGTATTTCACAAAACCCAAATTAATAATGAGTTAGGTTCTGTGAATTTCGATGCATTAGGGTTTTCATCCCTGCACCTAAGACATTCTTCACCGATATCATTGCTTAGGGGAAGCCCAAGTATCCTAGAAAAGGAGTCTCACATCTAGGGGGAGCCTAGGTGAAAGTTTGAGTTGTTAAGTTCTACATAGGTCATTGTATTTAAGTTGTCAATACAAATAAGTACTATTTTGGAATCGCTTATTATTTATATTAGTGAAGTTATCTTTCCACAAGCACACTACCCCCCCGGACATAGAAGTTAATCACCGAACTAGGTTAATAATCTCTAGTGTAATTTCTGTTTGGTATTTTTGTTTGTTAAATGTTATGTGAACTACCGTGACATAGTTCGTCACATCCTTTTGAAGGAGATCAGAAGCGAGATTTCCATGAGCAGCGAAACAAATCTATTCCAAATTACAATCATGAATGAACATATATTTACAGTTGACTTCAAACAAGCGGTTATACAATTCATACAGAGAAATTACAGCATGAATAATCTCAAATGCATAAAGAGAAAACTCTACGCACAATGGCAGAAGTGTTTTCACGCTTCGTTGCCGCACTCTAATCGCTCGAACAACAGTAACCACGAATGCAAGATCTACACGACCGCAACACCACACGAACACTTCGCGCTCGTCCTCAACGATCTCCTCGATCACGAACTCCTCCGCAACATGAACGGCCTCCAAGCACCACGAACAGCCTCCAGAAAACCTCGACGGTGTCGAGTTGAGTCTAACACCACTAACAAGGCTACCTTGGTATTCTCGGTGTGAGAATCCAGAGGTGGGCTCTGTTCGGACTTGGTATAAGGCAGGCAAACGAAGGAAACACCGATCACGTACACAATTGGGCAAGTGGGAGGGGCGGAGATTATCATAAAGGTCGATGCCTAATCGTTTAGATAAAGTTAAGTGATCGTTCTAGCAAAAGCTATGCGATCGTTTAGCTCATCGTTTAGCTCGATTTGTCGCCTACAGACTCTACACGGTCGCTTACCTTGGGCCAGTGATCATCTAGCAAAACTATGCGATCGTTTAGTAACTTTTGCAAGATCGTTTTGCTCTACTCTCCACAACCATTTAACTCACCCAACTGTCGTTTAGTAAATTCGAATTTACTTGACGACTTCGTGAGTTTCTTTTGCGCGGAGAGAAAACTCAAAACATTTTCAATGTTTTGAAAAAACTCTTTTCAAAATAGGAAAACTAATTTCCTTTTAAACTCACAGTTTCCATGATTCAATAACCACCCACTACTTTGGTTATTTTAAAAAAAGAATTAATTATCCAATAATTAATATTATTATAAATATAAATGATAACCAACTTATCATACCACATTTATAACCTATAGTTTTAATATTTCATCTCATGAAACATATAAACCATAGTTCTTTTTCTATTCCATGGTATTTAATGTAAATCTCATTTACATCAATTCTCCACTAGATGTATCTCATACATCAAATCGATTATATCATATGTAATCAAAATACCTTTTGTCAATTTGAACATTTCAAATCAAACACAAGAACTGATCCTCAACTGAATTCATTAAGCTATTAATGGAACCTCATGGATTTGTAGCTCAAAGCTCCAACGGTACGTGAACAACTGACTAAACTCTTTAGTCATGGGATCCACCATCCGTTAACTGTCAGACACTCCACTAAAGACCGACAGCTGAACTCTCCTTACCATAGATATATTATGTGTCCATCTTAACCAATTAGCAGTGCGATAACCCTTCATAAATCGCTCGTAAGTACAGCTGGGCCAATAACCGTTATGCCCCTATAGTTACATCTGTCTCCTTAAGTACCACTGATCCCTCTAATGAACATAAGTCCTAGTCCTACTATAACTGAGTATTCTCTTCCAAAGAGAAGTTGTGGCCATTATGTTCAAGTCCCGAAATCAGCCCTTAAGGGAGCAATCTCTCTATTTATCCCTGCTTTGGGAAATGAGTGAAGTTCATCTTGTGGATTGAGTTCCCAGCCCCGAGATTAGACAAGTCCCCAAAAAGGTAGGCATGTTGAGTTGGCAATCTGGCCACTCTCACCCATACTGATCAAAGGACCACCTTCAAAGGCAGAAGTTCCCAAAACACTTAAGATTGAGCTCGTGTCACCTATGGTCATTTAGGTGAGATGCAAGTCTCTAGTATCAACGGCTTTATATATAGAGTCTAGTCATCTCGTGGTCCAGGTCTTATACAAACTCTTTATATAGGACACCCCACTCCACATCTCCACATGAATGGTCAGGATCTACCATCTGTAGGAGTTTACAACACTTACAAACCTCTACAAAGCAGGCCGTATTCATAGTGTCACCAGGATTAGGTATCCCACCTTAATCTTTATACTACAGACTGATTTAGGTTATCACTTAAGGCATGGTCCACTTGTATATCACATATACATGCTTAAGTTCACATAAGATAACCAAGAAGCTTTGTTTATTGGATATGAGTAAATGTTAGAACTAAATAACATTTATTTTATTCATTGAACAATGTGTATCTTTACAAAACAACGAGACTCCAGGAGAATTAGGACACCAATCCCAATACCTTTAACGTGCAGTAGGTACTTCCATACTCTTTTCAGATATAATTATAAGTTTAACATGCAATTTTCCCAAATGGAATTTAATGGAGAGCTTAAATTGATATAAGTTTAAAGTTTAAATTCATACAATTATTAGTTCATAGTTTAAATTGATACAACCTCTAAAGTTTAGAGTTAGAAGTTGATAGTTTCCCTTTTAATTATATTGGGTTTTATGTCCTAAAACTGGTAGATGGAAGATGTTATTAATTGACCGTCATCAATAAAGAGTTATGAATGTGAATGCAATGAAAGTTATTGATTGTGTTATATTCTATTTTGTCTTAATAACCCTAAATCCAATAAACTCAGGCTACCTTATGAATCTTGAACTGTATGTGGAGACACATAGGGATCAGTATTCAAGATACAACCTAAAGGGTCTATAGTATAGGGATAAGGCTAAATATTTTATCCTAGTGACACTATGGATACGACCCATTTTGTATTTAATATAAACACAACGATCCAACTGAAGGAACTCGTATGAGGAGAACCTTGAATGGAAGCGGATCGACCAAATTCCATAAATTATCAAATGTAAAGTTTACAGTAAACATACAACAGATATGCATTTAAAATTAAATTATAGCATGCTTTAAAAAAAAGAGTTCAAAATACATTACCTTTGAAGAACCTTTCCTTCACAAATTTTCTTGAATAATCACGAACTTCTTGAAGACCTTCTTCAAGATAACCTCAAACCAGAAAACCTGGACACTACCATAGTGAAACCTCGGTATTCTCAGGGTGAGAACCCAGGAGTAGTGGGCTCTGAGTATTTTGGTTTAGAGGTGAAGATTAATGTGGAAGAGGAAGAAGATTGAGCACTCTTTCTCACAAGACAAACTCACAAAACACTTCTGTAAATTTCTCTCAATCGTTCAACACACAGGAAAAAGTAGAGGAAGAAGAAAAACAATTTTTTTTTTATTCCTTTTGTCATAAAAGATAACCACCACCCACTAATATGGGTGGAGAGAAAATATGTTCCTTATTATTTAAATAATAATAATATAATATAAATAAATATGATAACTAACTTATCATATTATATTTATATTAAATTATAAGTTATATCAATATAGCATATAACCTATAGTTTTAATATTGTATCACATAAAATTTAAATTGTAGTTTCTTTTCTCTATTAAATGGCATTTAATATAAATCATATTTATATTAAATTTAATAACTATGAATCTCATTCATAGAAAATATATTTGAATCTCATTCAAATATTTATTTCCTCCCATTAAAGTATAATATATCAAATATATTATGACAATCATATCATATATAATTGAAACAAATTAATTATATCATATATAATTAAATCTCTCTATTAATTTGAACAATTCAAATTAATCTGAACACTAATTATCAACTAAATCCTTTTGAGCTATCAAGGGGACCTCATGGACCTGTAGCTTGAAGCTCCAACAGTACATGAATAATTAATTAAACTCTTTAATTATATTATTCACCATCCGTTAACTGTCGGACACTCCATTAAAGACCGACAGTTGCACTCTTTGCACTACAGATATATTTTTGTGTCCATTGGATATAACCAATCAACAGTATGATAACACTTCACAAATTTCTCGTAAGTACAGCTGGGCCAAATTACCATTATTCCCCTGTAGTTACATCTAACTCCTTAAGTACCACTAATCCCTCTAATGAACAATAGATCATAGTCCTACTATGATTAAACCCCTTTCGAGCCAGGAGAGGGTGTGGTGCCACATTGTTCAAGACCCGAAATTAGCCCTTAAGGCAGCAATTTAACTATTTACCCCTACTTCGGGGAAGGAGTGAATTTCATCTTGTGTAGCCATGTTCTCAGCTCCCCAATCAGACAAATCTCTAAAATGGTAGGCTTGTTGAGTTGACGATTTAGCCTTCCCACCTATACAAATCAAAGGACCGTCCTCATAGGTAAGAATTCACAACTCACTCAGGATTTAGGTTATGTTACCTATGGTCATCCTCGTGAAATGTAAGTCTCTATTATGAACGGTGTTATATAATGAGACTAAACATTTAGTGGTCCGGTCTTATACAAATTAGTTTGTATAGAACATCCCCGCTCGCATGTCTAATATATGAATGATCGAGTTCAGATCATTTGTAGTACTTTACAACAATTGTAACACCTACAAAGCGGGTCATACTCGTAGTGTCACAAGATAAGGTACCTAGCCTTATCCATCTACAACAGACCATTTAGGTTACCACTTAAACATGATCCACTCGTATGTCTCCACATACATGTTTAAGTTACAATGATAACCTTAGATGTTAGTTTATTGGTTTGTTGTTGATGTAACTAAAATATCACATATTTTATAGACAATGAGTAAAATATCACATATTTTATTAAATAAAAAATGAGTTTGTTCATACAATGTTTACAAACTATAGGACCCTACGAGATTTAGGGCATCAACCACAACACCAACGCGTTCGTGTAGGTGACACGTGAGTGGAGGTATCCTATGAAATGAGTTTACATATGATCGGACCACGAAATAGTAACCACTAGATGTAACGTCGTCAACTACTTAGGTTCCTATTTCAATTAGATGACCTAGACACCTTAGTCTTAATCTTGAGTATATTATGAACTTCTGTTCACGAGGGATTGTCCTTTGATTTGTATGGGTGAGAATGACCAGTTTTCCAACTTAATAAGTCTACTATTTTGGGGACAAGATCGGGTGGGGAGCTGGGAACATAATAATACAAGATGGAATTCACTCTTTCTCGATTTTAGAGTAAGTAGATGAGTGGTCCCTTAAGTGGTGTCTCTAGGACTTGAACAAAGGGCCCTACCCTCTCATTGAATCGAGAGGGGTTTCTATTTATTGGTTGAACTATAAACAGGTTGTTCATTAGATGAGTACCAGTACTTAAGGAGTTAGAGGTAACCCAAGGGTAAAATGAATTTGACCCAATTGGCATTATGAACACTCGTGAAGGACTAACTTGTTATTATTTGTCTATATCAGTGGAAACATAAATATATCTACAGTGAGAAAAGTGCAACTGTGGGTCTTTAGTGGAGTGTACTCACAGTTAATGAATATTGATTAATTTGGTTAATGAGTTTAGTCTATTAATCTCATATTGTTGGTACTTATGATCTGCAGGTTCACCAGGTCCCCTTGTTAACTCACTGAAGGATATTAAAGATGAATGATTTAAATTGTTCAAATCAAATGTAGGAAATTATATATTAACGTGATTAATATATAACTCATTATGAATATAATCTATAATTTAAATTAAGTTGGAGAGAAATATTTGAATGAGATTCAATTATTTAATTCAAGCGAGTTAGATTCATGAAGAATTTATCAATTAAATTAATAGAGAGGTGATGCCTATAAATACATGATGTTTATTTATGTTAATTAAATACATGTGTCAAATTGGATTTAAGGTATAGGTGGTTATTTAATTAATATACTAATTAATTAAATAAACGTTATTTAATTAATATACTAATTAATTAAATAAACGTTATTTAATTAATTGAACACAAAGATAAATTGGGAAAGACTTAGAGAAGGGGTTAACTCTTCCCCATATAAATTCTTCCTTATGGCCATTTTAGGGCATGAATTCATTTGGTGAATTTTAACATAGCCACCAAAAGAAAATCCTCTCTACTCTCTCCAAAGAAATCTCTCTATCTCTTCCTCTTCTAATAGTTGGATACCACATATCCTTCTATTGAAATCTTAGATAATAACAAGGTTATTCTCGTGATAGTGTTCAAGATTGATTGAGGAGAGGTTTGTTGGAAAATCGAGAGGATCTTTATAGAAGCTTGGGAATCTTCAAAGGTAAAAAATAGTTCTCCCTCTTAGTTTTCCTTCTCCATGCTATTTCATACATTTATCCTTCATATGTTTTCTTTTAGAACATTGTTTTTGTTTCTTCAAAAATCAATTTTCGAGGTGCAAAGCGTTCACATGCTTCCACGCGGGATTCGATCTATACAAATTATATGAAGATCAAATGTCACTTTGAGAATAACTCAACTGGTTGAAGCATTATCACTTGAAGCAAAAGGCAAAAGGTTTGAATCTCCACTTCCACGAAAGATTAGTGTTAATTTCATTTGCATGCATTTCTTCCTTTCGAGTTGGAAATTTGACTCCCATCTTTGCAATTACTGTACTCAAAGAAAAAGACATACATTATATATTGTTTACAATTAATGTACAGAATATTGAGACTTTTGCTATTATTTTAGCTAAAATTAAAATTTTCAAATCATTCACTTGATAATTTTTTTTGTTAAAGTATAAATTTTGTCCATATGATTTAAAGAAAGTTATAATATTTTAGTACAAAAAAGAAAGTTATAATTTAATTCTTATAATTATAATTATAATTTAATTTTTATGGTTTGACAAGAATTCCATAAACAATCCCTAATATTTATGAGAATTTTATCAAATCATAGAGAGTATCATGAGTTTTATCAAACCATAATAATTAAATTTCAACTTTCTCACAACCATAAGAAAACAAATTTACAATTTAAGCTTAATTTTTACGTATCCTATGCCACATCAATTACTTGAGTGATTTCATAAATAATATTCATATATCCCTTTCAATTAGTTGTTACATCAATTTCACCTTACTTTAACTGGTAAAAAGAAAAACAAAAATAAGATAAAACTCTGCAGAAACAACTTTTGAAACAAATTAATGTTGGGATGAAAAGTTTCTGAATATTTTGTATAATTTAACCTTAAAATCTATTTTTAGTTTTATTGAGATGGAATTTCTATTCTGTCCACACGTGGCAAAACAGATGAAAAAGATGGATCACTTGGTAAGATCGACTGGCCCAAATAAGTGGGCCTTCACGGGCCCTATAACTTACTCATCGAACAATACCGGCCCAGTAAACGGCCCACAACAATATGAGACTGGTAAATATTGAAGGAAAAAAAAGGTATATAGACTAGTAAGAAGAAAAAGAATAATAGTAATGTGTGTATTACAAAATCTGTAGCAAGAAAGACTTTATTTATCCTTTTTGCAATTAAAATTAGTTTTATTTGTGGTAGTTACTCAAGATGGTTGCTCATGATTGAAGATGATAATCCTTTGTCTATTCTTTTTGTATTTGACGATTTATCGTTGTGTTGAGTTTGAGGAAAGATTTTAGTTTTGATTTTATTTCTTTTTTCTTTTGAGATTTTGTTGAATTTTATGTATTATCTTAAAGCTTTAAACTATGTTTGATTACTGAGAAAATTGGACAGAAATTTGACAGATGGGGAAAAAAATGAAAGTATATATGAATAAAAAGGATCTATACTAACCACAATAACATTTCAAAACTATTTTAATAAAATTAAGAATACTAATAGATCTTTTGAAAGTTCAAAAATATTTTTGAAACGATGTTACTAACAGTTTTGTCTATATACTATGTAAAGGTATTTTTAATTTTTTTCCAAAAATTTAAGAACAATAATGAAATTTAAAAAGGTTAGGGTATTTTTTTTTTTATAAATAAAGTAGTAACAATTTTTATCCAAAACTAATGACAAGTGTATTTTTTGACATATCCTTAAATTTTAAGGATATTATGGAAACTTTGAGAGGATATTCGGCCTACCAATTTCATAAGTTGGTATTAAATAACTAAATTTCAATTTCAAGGGTGAACATTATTGAAATTTGTACATTTATTTACAAACTTCAACTTCCTTTCTTTCTCTATTTTGCATATTTATCGATAAATTTCATCTTACAACTCTGCACTTAAATATAGAATCCTTTAACTTTAATATATTAACTTCTGATTTCATAATTCAAATATCCAAAACACCCTTTTTCAGATATTTTCAATAACTTAGCTATCATTTTAAAATTTAATATTTACAATGAAGTTAAAATGCTTGAAATAATTTTAAAACTAAAGTCCATTTTGCCGTTCCCATTTTAAAAGAAAAAGTACCTTTTTTGTCCTTAGTAAAATAAAAATAACTTTTTGTGCTTATAAAACTGATGTAAGGGTCACAAAATTAAATGATTTCTATTTTTTTTAGTTGAACAGTAAGGTGTGAGATTCAAACTATTTGATTCTTTGGTCGATGATATATCACATATGTCTTGATATATTGAAGTTAACAAAATTTATTATTTCTTATACTTAGAGAAAAGTGTAACCTACGGAAGATTTGAAACTTTTTTTATAGTTTAACCAATGATGATGAGAAATACTAATTATAAATCAATTGATGACAAATACCTTAACAAGAAAAATTATGCTTAGTTTCACAAACAAATGAAATTTTCAATACTTTGAATCAGAACATTTGAATATTGTTTGGTAACAAAAGGAAAGAAAAATCATTAATTAAAATGAATTTATAGTTTAAGTTACTAGACTTAATTAAATCTTCTCGAATTATAAGAACCATAAACTATGTTTTAGACGTTGATTTATCTTTTAAGGGGTTGTTTAAGGTACAAAGTTGATAGGATGTCTAGTGTTCATATCTCTATGGAGTTCATATCTCTGTGGAATTCATATATATGTGACATATGTCTATGTTTGGGGTGAGAGTTATTTGGTCTGAGTTCATATGTTTGTGTTTAGATGCAGAGTTCATATATTTGCATATTGATGCATTTTTTTGAAACTTTTTTATTCGATAATATGCTTTTATGATTACTGTTTTTATTTTGAAACTTTTTTATTCAATAATTGAATAAAATATAGATTGCAATTTTTCTTTCTTTCTTTCTTTTTTGGGCAATGAACAACAATTAACTCATTACATTTATTGTACAAATATATCTAAATAAAACGAAAAACCAAAGCGAAAGCAAAACTTTTTATTCTAGCTATTTTTTCTCCATGAATTTCATTATCATTTTCTTCTTTTTTTTCTTCTTCTTCCTATTGTTGCTCTATATTTTTACTATGACGTGATTTTTTTAATTAAATCTCACCTATCATTGTAACAACCAATAGAATATCATCACATTTCTTAAAAAATTTCACTTTTATTTCCTCTAAATTTTGAGGGTCATTAGAAAACAAATCTCTATTTTCACTAATTTTTACTGGAAAATCTTCTAGATTTTTTTTTTTTCATTTTATGGTTTTTTTTTTATATGTTATTGTGAACCCTGTACCATAATTTCTCTACTTGAGTATGTTTCCTACTGAGACCAGTATGGTGAGTAGGTTGATGTGGGAACTAATGTGTAATTGTAGAGAAAATGGTGAAAAATTAGAAGAAAAGTGTGAATTTGAAAGCTTGACTCTTGGGAAAAACTTGGAAGCTAGAAAATTTACTAAGTGTTGTCCATGCGTTAGTGTGTGCCATGCGTTGGCCATTAAACTTTGAGAGGTTATTTGAGGCATTGAAGGAAGCCAAAGTGTGGTCAAGAGAAATGCATGCGGCAACCAATGTCTTGAGAGGTTAGAACAACGCATGCGGTAGCCTCGAGTTGCGCATCTAAGGGCACTGGACGTTGAACACGATGGTATGTGTGTATGCGGCCGAAGGAAATGCGTTGGTAGTATGGGGTGATGCAGTACAAGGGCATGCAGTGATGCGGTGCGAGGCATGTGGCGATGGAGGCATACGGCGATGGACGTGGCAGTGCTACGCGATGGACACGGCAGTGTTAAGCGATGGCATGCGGCGATGGATGCGGCAGTGCTACGCGATGGTATGCGACAACACTATACGTTGGTGATGTTCTATACGTTTGACATCCGAGGGGCATGTGGCGCATAAGACAAGCTAATAGTATGCATTGAAGGAGTATTGGTCATTATCCTAGTTGAGCGCATAGAGCAAGGGTAAGCCATGCGAAAGAAAAGGATATGCGGCCAAAGATGAGCATGCGAGCATCTAGCATATGTGACTAAGTTGCATCGATTAGATGTACAAGGTAAGATTGAATGGACGCATGCGCCGATTGGGTGGTGCCCAGACATAGTTAAGTTGCTGCAATTGGATGGGCGCATTTGTGGTTAACGCATATGAGATTGGATAGACGTATGCAAGGTCGTCATCTGGACATGTGGCTTGTTGGGAAGAAGTCTTAAGCCTTAAGCAAATGAGGTGGTTGCACAAGAGGACATGCAAATTTAAGCATCTTGTGTTGGCAAAGGAAGAAGAAGACACCTTAGATTGCGGTGATTGAAGGTTGTGTTGATAGTGTGGGAAAAAGACACTTGGACATACGGCCAAGTAGGAGGTATCGACCTTGGAGAATTTTTGGACGCCTATAAATAGAACTAAGGACTTCTTTTCAGATCATAATTCAAAATAAATTAAGAAGAGTGGGAAAGCTGATTAAACTTTTCGTTGATAGTAAATCTATGCATTGATCATAAAGCTTTAAGATGAGACGTAGTAGGCAGTGAAGTCTGGAAACAACATCAACTTGGGACGAGGAGTTCTCCCAATATACTCGTGCGTTTGGAGTGATTCCAAAGCCACCTGAAAGCTCCGCGAGTTTAGTTTTCAGGATAGGGTTGCCAGAGAAGAAGCTCTAAGGGATCGAGCTAGAAACTGAGAAAAAGACAGAAGGGTAAAGCTATCGGGTAAGCTTGGGTCAATCTTGAAGATTTGAAGATTCCAGCCAAACCACGAGGAGTTCTGAGCTCAGATTAGGGTAAGCTTCCTGATATATTTTAGAGCTTGTTTGTAGAAGAAAGTATCTCAAAATAAGGCTTAGAACTATGAGTAATCTGAGTTTTAAATTGAATCTAGATTTTAGGGGTTTAAAAGGGAGCCCGAGGTAAACAAAGAACTTTAGAAAGAAAAGTTCCTAGACGATCAAGGTGAGTGACTAAAATATTTGACTAAATATTTACAATGTTTTAAAGAAAGATTATTCTCATGCCAGCTAGTTTTACAAAGTGATTTCTAAGCAAACCATGAGTTATGTTTTAAACGCATGCATGTATGAAAAGTTTATTGAAAAGCTATTTATGTGTGTTTAAATATACCCAGCATGCGTTAGTATCTTTAAAGACTTGTTTTCTATACGTTATGCTTTACATGCTTTAAAGAGAATGTCATTTGTGACTAGTTCTACTTAAAACATGATACTGAAGGACAGTTGAGAAGGTATTCGCGCAGCTCGATACTGAAGGACAAGTTTAGAGAAGGTATCTGAGAAGAAGTACCTAAGATATGACGGTACTTAGTATGGCCACGTGCACGTAGGGAGTCAAAGTAAGAGATTGAGCAAAAGGATTCTCTCTTGACTAGCAATCAAAGATTGAGCAAAAAGGTTCTCTCTTGACTAGCAGTTGATGTTAGAATTTAACCACAGCAGGGTTATTCTCAACTAAGAAACAGTTTTAATGTTTTCTGATAAAAACAGCTTTATATGTTTTATGCTTGAAAAATGTTTATACAACAGTACAAGGTTACTGAAGAAGTTTATATTTCAGTTTAATCTCTTTATTGAGACTATTGCATGAGAATCAGTTATCTTTCTTAAGTCACTCACCGGGCTAGCAAGCTCACCCCGTTTTCAAATGTTTTTCTTTCCCCCAGGTAGCGGTCAAATCCTCAAGAGATAGCTCTGCATTTGCTCTGCTACTACAGGACAAAGATATTGTAACCCGTCTGTTAGGTGATTACTGTGAATATTGTACACATGTTACAGTTGTTCATATAGGGACTAGGGTTTTGGGCATCGAGACTTGTGAAACTAGTAATGTAATTACTCTAATTATGTTGTGTTTTTTAATTAATAAATTTTGGCCATAGAGGCATCTGCTGTATATGAGTTTATATATTGGTACCAGAGTTATTTCCACAAGAATTATTAGACAGTAAGTGTCAACAAAAGGTTGATAACTGCTGCAATCATGTCCTTTCCTAGGCTCAGAGAGTAGTCTGAGATGGGGTATGACAGTTACATACTTCCTAACTACATATATACTTTTCGTCTAAATATTCTTAACACTCGTTTGATATGTGAATTCAATTAAATAAAAATATTTTTTACAAATTTTTATGTATAAATATTGCACTTAATGTAGACAAAATACTATTTTATATATAGTTAACAACCCTACAACATATTTTAACAGTCATCAATTTTATAGTAGTCGGAAGTAGTCATCGAAGTTGATTATCAAAGATGATTTTTGCTGGAGTTCATAGTCGAAGGTGGTTGTTGGAGCCTGAAGTTGGTTGTATAAAGGTGTATTGGAGTTGGTTGCCGAAGTTTGTCATCGGAGGAGGTTTTCAAATCCCAGAGTTGGTTGGACAAAAGTGGTCATCAAAGTTGATCATTGAAGATGATTTTCGTTGGAGATTGTAGTCAGAGGTGACTGTTGGAACCCAAAATTAGTCATATGAAGGTGCTATTCTGTCTCTTATACACATCTAGATGTGTATAAGAGACAGGTGGATGTCGGAGCACAAAGTTGTTCGCTGGAGTTGTTATCGAAGGTGGTTGTCGGAGTCCGAATTTTGTCGTAAGAATTATCATCGAAGGTGATTGTTTAAGCCTAGAATTTGTCGCCAGAGTTGTCATCGGAGGTAGTTGTCAAAGTCCAAAGTTAATTCTCAAAATATGACAATGACCGATGGGTAGAGCCACTGAAAACATAAGGAAAAGGGAAAGTTTGGTGAGTTGGTAAAATATACCAACTCAACTCCACCAATATTTAAGATTGGTGGATCAAACAATGAGTTGTTAAATTATCCCAACTCAATTCAACTCATGTTGGTAAGCCAAACACTCCCTAAATATGGAGGTTGGTCAAGCCCGTGTGAACCACCAATTACAAAATGGATATTTTTTTGTGAAAATTTTGAAACTTGGATTAACTCAATTTAAATTGCATTTCCCCTAAAAAAACACACACAATAGTAAATTTCTTTGGATTGCTAAGATTGCATTCTGAATTTTTTTTTGGTTGATTTAGATATCATAATTTTTTCCATAACCAACTAATTCCTTTAAACAATATATTATTTATGCATATAACATATTTCTCCTTTAATTTATTTAATTCCATTGCATTTCTATATCTTTCTGTTATCTAACAACTTTAGAATCTTTAAGGGACGTTTGGTGTCCACTTTTGGAAGTCTGAAGAGTTTAGGTAACCTGAGTTTAGAAAAATTATGTTTAGAGTTCAGGTTTTTGAAGTCTGAATTTAAGAATCTTGTGTTTGAAGTGAATAAAGTACAAATTTATAAAATTTAGTATGTGAAATATTTTCTTGTATTTAACCGTGGTTAGATTTTAGATTAGTTTAGATTTGTCATCCTAATTATTTTAATATGGTCAAATTTAAACTAAATAAAAAATTTAGAAGAATATCTGTTTTTTTTTTAATTTATTGTTTTAATAATATTTTGATTTTACTAGGATCCAAATAAATATCATAGACTTTTGTGACTTTAATTAATTTGAAATATTCGATTTTTTACCGTAATATGCTAACTTCAAATTGAAATAAACTAGTATTTTAATCTTAAATTTAATTATTGAAAACTTTTAATTCTTTTTTATCAAATTAGATTTGAAGAATAAAAAAATCATAAAGCCTGAGTTCTAATTTTTATTTGGCGCTAAGGTATTTCCAACATTTTAATCCTTTACATTTAAAAAATGATCTGAAAAAAAATATTAAATTAAATTAAGGTTTTCTATAACCTAAATAAATATACCTAATTATATAATTGCACTATTATTTTACACAATAATATGGCCTAGTTTACCTTTTTCAACCCTCTTACTATATAATAATAATAATAATAATAATAATAATAATAATAATAATAATACCAAAAGAAGCATGTAAGAGAATGTTTTATGGTTATAAACTTGCCAAAACAATTTTCTTTTTGAATTAATATAATTAAGGAAAGTTTATCCAAAAAATTCTAAAATTGTTGTCCCCATAAATGCAAATAAGAATAGACAAGAAGTTTTAAAGTAGAAAAGAAGGTACACTATATAATTGAATTTTTTAAAGAATAAATCAGTGCATGAACAATACAATTTGTATAATATATCGTATTAAATATCGAACAATATATTCGATGTAGATTTGCATTTTTCACTATATTACTAGGATATTCAATATATAAATGAGATATCAATAGATGTTTGATTTAGGAAAAAAATGAACAAAATCTAAGGAAACATTTCTTTAAACAAAGAAGTAAGAGAAAGAATTAAAAAAGATAATCTAATAATAATAATTATTAAAAAATCCAAAAGAAAAAAGAATTAGAAAAAAGAGAAAGTATATTTTAAGAATTATTATTATAATTAAACTAAGATATGTTTGGAATAATTTAAAAAAAATGTTTTTCAAAAATTTATTTTTATTTAAAATCTTTTTGATAAAAACTCATTAAAATAATAACACGCATGTATTTGACAACTCTTTCTTAAAAGTATTTTTATATACAAATTTGTTTGGTTTGTTATATACTAAAAATATTTTTATTAATATTTTTCAAGGTTGGTCGGTGGTGGTCGCTGGAGTTAGTGGTTGGAAGTTTGTTGGTGGGGGTCGTCGGAAGTGATGGTCGGAGTTTTGCGTGCGACAATTGTTGGAGTTATGGCCAGAAGTGACGGTCACCAGAGTTGGTGACTGCATTTTTGTCGGGGGATTGCTGAAGGTGGTGTTCGAAAGTTGACCAACAAACTTTCTAGATTAAATTTAAAAAATAATAATAATAAAGTGTAACCCATAGGTTTGAATAGTGTTTACCATTCAAACCCATGAGAAAGAGGTGTAGAAAACCAATATTTCTTAGATCCTTGCCTTGGGCTTAGCATGTTTAACTCATCCAAATTCAACCATTAAAACAAACGTCCCTAAATTAGGCTGCCTTAGTAGGACAAGAATAATTAAATCTACCTTAGCAAAAAAAACAAAAACAAAAAATTAAGTCAAATTTTTTTTTTTTTTTAAAAAAAAACCTTCTTTGAGCCATATATTTCATAAATATCCTTAAATTTGAATGATTTCTTTAAAGTCTTTTAGCTATAATTTTGGATAATTCTAATCTTTTTTCAATTATTTTAATGTATCCGAAATTATTAATTATTTCCTTATTGAGCCTTTTTCGAAATTGACTTATATTGTGAAAATATCCATTTAGAATTTTAATGCATTTAATAAGAAATTAATAAGATTTAGTTTTCTTAATTGTATGGGTGTTAATTCGTCTTCTTCAACCACATATACCGAATCCTTGACCTTCAAACTGTAGTCAACATTTTTCATCTTTCACTCTCCATTGGAGACAATTTATTGAAGGTCTTCGTCAGTTTTTCTAGGTTCCTTGGTCTTCGGCCTTTGTTTTTATTATTATTATTATTTTCAAATTTAATTCATTCAATATTATAGTCAACCGGTATATATTTTTAGCTATGTTTTTGTTCATTTTTATGCATTATCTCTACATTTTATTCATCTATTTTTTCTGCAGAATTCAATAGTTTTTGTTAATATATGTTATTGCTTAATATTGTTTTGGGTAAGTGACAGTTCTATCTATTATGTATATACATGAATATATTTAGGTATATTATTTTAGAGATACAATAATTCATATGACAATATGTGATACAAATATCTAGATGTACATTCAGAATGTGCATTTTTCGTTATTACTTTTGTTTTTATACCATATTATATATAGTGGGGTAGATGTTTAGATATCAATATGTATATATAGACCGTGGATCAAAAAATTGTTTAAGTTTATAAGATATGATATGTTATAAGGTATATTGGTAATAAACTAATCCATGTATTGTATATATTATCTGCTTAACACATGTACTGCATAATATAGATAACGATATTGTTCCAATTGTATATAATGCAGTAGTATTTAGTATACATACACGAGTATATTCATCACATACATGGTCATTTATTTAGATTGTTGCAGGTTAATCCAGTGATAATTCTATATATTTTGTGTATACATGAGCATATTTACGTGCCATACTTTAGAGATATTGTATGATTCAAGTTTAGTGTGTCATATAAGATATTCAGTTGTATGTACATTATGTGCGTTTTTTTCGTTATTACTTGTCTTTGTTGTATACCAATGTATATATAATAAGTTAGATATTTAATTATCATTCTGTATATATATAGAGCATGCATTAAAGAATGGTTTAAGTTTATATGGTATATTATAAGGTATATCGTTCATAACTAATCAGTATATTATATATATTATCTAATTATATGTGTACTACATTATATAGATAACATTACATATTATATAAACATAGTACAACATAAGTAGATTTCATATGATCTCCAATTTATAAGAGTAGTAGATGTCATCATTACATATACAATAAAGACAATACATGTCAGTATATAATATAAATTGCAGCACACAATAGACAGAAGACCAATAGACGAGGGAATTAGAAGGAGTTTCGATTACATTTGCAATATACATCTGTACATGAAAGACAATTAGAAGGTATGAAATCATTTGCCATGTTTCCGAGTAAGTGATCGTAAAAGGCCGATGAAGTTGGCACTCCCATGTTTTTCTTGTTTCACTTGTCTCATTTTTTGTAATTGTCCTTCATCCTGTAAATTTAGAATGCAATATATACAAATTTATGTTAGATATACAGGCATGCATTTGAAATGTAGGTCGACAACAATATTTTGTCATATTTCTTATTTGATCCCGGTCTACTGGTTGATGCCAAAAGCCTATCACTTTGTATTCAATTTAAATATTTTTCTGATAATTTGACACATACAATTATCATACTTTTCCAAATCAAATTATCAGATAAACCTTAAACTTTAGAGATCTCTTCAACATTAATAACGTGTATTAGTAATAGGAATTTCTAAAACGCTATATTTAAACAACCATATATATGTATTTGGTATTGGGTTTGACAAGATGTGGAATCCCGCATCGGTAAAATTTTGAAGGAAGACGTTGGTACTTTAGTTATAAAAGGAGATAGGCTCCTTTGTTTTAAATCATCTCAATTAGCAAAATATTTTAAGTTTTTTTATGCTAATTAAATTCTTTTTTACATTTTCTACTTCGAGAGTGGAAAAAAGAAAAAGGATGTGAGTAGACAAAAGTTTTGAAGAGAGTGATTTTTGTAATTGGGGTCAGGGAGAGATTTTATTTTTCTAGTCTGTGGTTTTTCTCCAATCGGGGAGTTTTCAACGTAAATTCGTTGCAGCATTGTTTGATCTTCCACATCAAAAAAGAATTATAGGTTGTAGTATTGTGAATAGTGTTGGTTGTTCAGAGACATCCAGCATGAGCGATGAAGATTGGGAGGAGATGGATTTGAGAGCGGCAAGTGCAATCAGGCTAAATTTGACTAAAAATATTCTTGAAAATGTGCATTTTGGTTAAAAATGTTCTTGAAAATGTGCATGGAATTTTGACAGCCAAAGAGCTTTGGGAGAAGCTTGAAGCAATATATCAGGCAAAAAGCATCTCAAATCGGTTGTCCTGAAAGAACAGTTTCACATGCTGCTAATGGTGGAAGGTACAAAAATCTCAGATCATCTGAGTATTCACAATGGCATCGTTTCTGAACTAGAGGTGATAGGAGTGAAGATAGAAGATGAAGATAAGGAACTCCAACTCATTTGGTCACTTCCTCCTTCTTATGGACACATGAAACCAATCTTGATGTAGCAAAGAAACTTTGATTTTGCTGAGGTTACTAGTAAACTTTTGTCAAAGGAAAAAAGGTTGAAGAGTGAAGGGCATACTTCACAAGAAAATTCAGCACTGCTAGCTAGTAAATGTAAAAGGAAAGAGTTCGTGTAGAAAAGGATTTTTTGGGAATGTAGACAATATGGACACATGAAAAAGGATTGTCCTAACAGAGCAAGTTCGTCAAAAGGCTCTGAGTCAGATGCTAACATTACCTTTCTCACTACAGGAGATAGTGACCCCCTTTGAAGAGAAAAAAATCATCCTCATGGTATGTCTACTTTACCATGATAGAAGATGTGACGTTAGTGGCTCCATAAGTTTGCACACGAGACATTGACTTGGTGACTATGTAAGGTGTGTGATGGAAGTTATGTCAATAGATGAGGACTTCCAGATGAGCCAAATAGGTGGAAGTTGCACCATAAATTTCAGCAAGGTTTTATCGACATATGACGAAAAAGGAAATTCTTGGAAGATGGTACTCCAAGTGGTCTACTCATTGTGGTGGAGTGATCTATAATTCTCTAAGTTGGGGATGATGATTGTTGGTGAAGATAATGAATGTTTAAGAAGTGGATTCTTCAAATATCTTGCCAAGGTGGATTTTGTTAGGTTCAACAAGATGTGGAATCCCACATCGGTAAAAGTTTAAGGAAGAGGTTGGTACTTTAGTTATAAAAGAAGATAGGCTCCTTTGTTTTAAATCATCTCAATTAGCAAAATACTTTAAGTTTTTGTATGCTAATTAAATTTTCTTTTGCATTTTCTACTTCGAGAGTGGGAAAAAGAAAAATGGTGTGAGTAGAGAAAAGCTTTGAAGAGAGTGATTTTTGTAATTGGGGTCGGGAAGAGATTTTTGTGTGATTGTAGTAATTTGTCACATAGTAAATTTTTCTGGTTCGTGGTTTTTCTCCAATTGGGGAGTTTTCCACGTAAATTCTTGCGTTCTTATTAATTGCTTTCCTTTAATTTCTATATTATTTTTTGTTCATTTCTTGTGGTAGAAGTGGATTTTTTTTTCCCAACACTTGGCAATATTAGTCCAAACTATATTTATACGATCGATTATAACAAACCAACTAGTATATATTCAGAACCCAACTGGTAACAAGTTTATAAATAATATCAAAGGGTGTATATCAAATTTACATGCTACATACTAATGGCAGTGGCTTTCAAGACTACTAAAGTAAATATCTCAATTACCTATAATGTAATTCATAAAAAAAATTAGCGTATATTCAAGCTTAAAAATCACAAATTTTCAATTCTTGAACAAAGAGTTTTACATGTGAGGTTTTTTAAGTAGACAAACAGACAAAAAAAAAAAAAAAAAACATTGTGCATAACAAATATAGTGGAGATAGTTTACGTAAAGAATACTCAAACATATGGACATAAGAATCAAACTATTTTAGCTATCAGAACCACCAAGCAATCTATCTATGTATTTCTAGGACTCGATGAAGGAGCAGAATTGATTAGAGCATAAACAAAATAGACCTATGGAACATGCAGAACTGAAACTTAGTCCACAAAAATTTTGGAAAAACTATTACGGTTTATATAGAATCCTAAGGACATTTTTTTGTGAATGAAAAATTTGTGGAAAAAAATCAATACAGAAGCAAATGAAATCGAAGAATCAATAAAATATGTTAAATGCATAACTAGTTAATCTTTGTGGTTATGAAGGTTAGAGACTTTAGAGGGGTTGGTTGATGTCTATTCTTAGCCTATGAAGTTGTATTTATACTCAGCAACTCCTTTATACAATATACTTGTGTGAAATACATTTGAACATGGTATCAGAGCCCAACTAGGGAGCCATCACCACCATCCATTGGCCCCTACTCATCTGTCTCAGATCCAGCAACCCAGATCCAACCTCTGGCTGTCATGCCTCGTCTCTGTTCATCATCTGGCGACTCAGATCTACTCTATTTCTATTCCATGCAAATTCGGCAACTCAGACCCCAGATCCGTCCGTCCATGCCTTCGTTTCTCATGTTTGTCCACCCAAGCGTAAGCTCCGATCGATCCCAGATCTGTTGAGCACTCGAGCACCAGAGTTGACCCAAATTTGTGCACCCGAGTTGTGCGTCAGCAACCAAACCCAGATCCCT
The DNA here is from genome assembly GCF_009727055.1 of Benincasa hispida. Taxonomy (NCBI): domain Eukaryota; kingdom Viridiplantae; phylum Streptophyta; class Magnoliopsida; order Cucurbitales; family Cucurbitaceae; genus Benincasa; species Benincasa hispida. The sequence continues at coordinate 45,126,332 of NC_052356.1, read as the reverse complement.
GCTCGACAAGCCAAACAATGTCAGTCCCAATTAAGAAGATAATCCCTGCTCGGAAGATCCTAGTTGTAGATCTAGTTGACTGAGCTGAGAAGACGAGTCGAGTCGATCTTGCCCAAGCCACTGAGGAGATCTATTGTGCATCGACTTAGCTGAGTCACTAAGTCGAGCCAAGCCGCCAAGATTCAGCCGAGCCATCAAGATTTGGCCGAGCTGAGCCACCAAGCCACTTAGTTTGAGTCGGGCCAAGCTTTTTTTTATTTTTTTTTTCTCTCTTCCCAGTTAAGCTAAGCTCCCCTTGCCGTCGAGTCGTATAGAGAAAGATCATGTGTTTCGCCCTATTAGTACAGTCCTTGATGGGACAAATTATCTTATCTGAGCCCATCAAATGAAGAGTTTTCTAATAGGACGTAAGTTATGGCGCATTGTCACAGAGGATATTCCTAAACCAGTCAAGATACCTACTGAAGATTATGTTAAATTTATTGAACGGTTAGAGGATTGGGATAGTAAAAAACACCAGATCATCACTTGGCTCGGTAATATACCTATATCTGTCATCTATGTTCAATTTAATGTGTTTGATGATGCCAAGAGTTTATGGGATTTCTTGTCTACACGTTTTTAGTCTGTTGGATTAGCTCATTTTTATCAACTGCACAACACTCTTGTTGGTCTCAGTCAGGAGAGTGGTCAATTCGTTAACGAATATCTAGCCACGCTTCAGCCAATTTGGAAACAATTAGATCAAGCTAAAATCAGTGCTGATCATCTTCATCTTATCAAGGTTATTATAGAACTTCGTCCAAAATATGAATCTATTCGTGCAACTTTGCTGCATCGCAATCATCTTCCCTCACTGGACACGTCAATTTAGGAAATACTGTTTGAGGAAAAACTTCTTGACATTACTTCTTCCAAGCAATCTAAGGTGGTGCTTGCAAGCAGTCATTTTCCTAGTGCCTTTGGAGCTCTCTTCTATAAAAACTGTAAACTTACTGAGCACAAATTTGTTGATTGTCCAAAAGTTGAGTATAGATATTGTCACAAACGTGGGCATATTTTGGATAACTGTTCCACACGACCACCTCGACCACCAAGACATTCTTCAAAGACAAGACATGTTAGTAAGCCTGGTTCTGCCTCTGCTGCTGCTGCCACCTCCTCTATTAATTTTGAACCTTCTCAGTCTAATTTTTTAGCTGAGTGATTTGCATGACTTACTTAAATAGGTGATTTCGTCCAATTCCTCCGCCCTTGCGGTTTCTTTATGTAACTGGTGGCTTTTTTATTCCACATGTTTTAATCATATGACTTCTGATTTTTCCCTTCTGACTGCACCTACTCCTGCCAAATCTCTTCCTCCCATTTATGCTGCTAACGGTAATTGTTTGACCATATCCCATGTTGGATCCGTTGACACTTTCACACTCTAACTTTCCAATACTTATTGTGTTCCAAACCTAACCTTTAATCTTGCCTCAGTCGGACAATTGTGTGATCTTGGCTTAACAGTCTCATTTTCTTCCACTGGGTGTCAGGTTCAAGATCCATGGACGGGACAGACAGTTGGTACAGGTCGCAAAATGGGAAGATTGTTTGAACTTACATCACTTTAGCTGCCTGCTTGTTTTCTTTCTGCTCCTGTCACTGACTCTGCTATATATCAGTGGCATCTTCATCTTGGTCATACGTCTCCTGACAAACTTCGTCATTTGATTTCTAGTAAAAATTTGAATAATGTTTCCAGGTTTATTTTCTTTGATTGTGTGAATTTCAAACGCTAAACAGTCTGCATTATCATTTTCTCAACCTAATTTTATATGGAATCAACCTTTTAACCTAATTCACTTTGACATTTGGGGTCCTACTCCTACTTCTACTGTTACTGGATATCGCAATTTTGTCCTGTTTATTGAAGATTACTCTCGGTTCACCTGGATATATTTTCTTAAACATTGTTCTACCTTGCCTCAAATATATATTGATTTTTCTAATATTGTTCACACTCAGTTCTCTCGTACAATAAAAGCTCTTCGTACAGATGATGCTTTGGAACATAAAGACTCTAGATTTCTTTCATTTCTCACCCAGCAAGGTATTCTTGTCCAGCGCCCTTGTTCTCATACCTCTTAACAGAATGGGCGAGCAGAATGTAAACATCGCCACATTCACGATACTGTTTGAGCTCATCTTCTGTCTGTCTCATGTCCTACCAAATTTTGGGGAAAGGTCTCACTTTCTTCTGTTTACACGATCAATCGTCTACTTTCGCCTGTCCTTCACAATGTCTCTGCGTTTGAACGTTTATATGGTACTCCTCCTGATTACTATTCCCTTAAAGTCTTCAGTTGTTCGTGCTTTGTCCATATCTATCCCCATGAACATACTAAATTAGAACCACGTGCGTGATGGAAAAGTCGGCATGCGCAGCGGAAAAGAGAATCGATTATATTCTAATTGCTCAAATTAAACATGCAACCTTAAATGAATTTATTAGGGTTATTTTGAAATAATACCTTTGAAGCTCCCGAAATTCCTCTATCGCCGCTTGAACACGAACTGGAAAACCACTAGAGCTGACCTACTATCATCTGGACTCAAAATCGGGTTGTGGGATTCGATGGATGAAGAACCCGAGAGAGAGAAAGAAAGAGATGGAAATAGAAGAAGGAATTTTGGGTTGGGTTTGAGTTTTTATTTTTTTTTTTAGCCCAATTTTAGAAAACTATTTGACAAAAAGTCCAAAAGTTTTTAATCCAAAATCACAAGTCATATTTATAGAAAAGGGCCATGCAAATTTGCATGAAATAATTTCATAAAATCCCAACACCTAGAATCCACTATCTAAGTGGGCTTAATGTCTCCACCATAAGCCAACACCTAACACACTATTTTGTTAGTGGAATTATCCAACAAAAGTTTGGATTTTTTCACTGACGGGGAGTTTGAAGATACTAATCTAATATCGGGTAATTTTAGTCAAAATAGTTATTTGGTCAAAGTCAAACTTTGACCAAAAAGTCAACATTTTGACTTTTTATGATTTTTTTCGTATTGACTAATTTTGACCTCCCGAGCATGAATCCGCATTTATTTTCTTGAAATTCAAATCACATTTGAATATAAGATCGGTCAAAGTTTGACTTTTCAAAGTCAAAAGTCAACTCTTTTACTTTTTACATATTTGACCATTCCATTATTTTCAAGCTTCCGAATATGAACGTATTCATATTCTTGATATTTAAATCACATTTAAATATTAAAGCTGTATCTCTAAACTGAAAATCGACTACTATATCATATATACTTGTTGGTTTCTCTCTCTTCACCTATTTCGAACAATTCGAATCATTCTATCATACGATTCTAAGTTTATTCCATATGACCTAGTAGGGGAACCTAATGGACCTATAGATCATGGGCTCCAACGATCCGAGATTAACTGGTTAAACTCTTTAGATGGAGCTAATCAACATTCGTTAACTAACGGGTCATTCCATTATAGTCTCGTAGTTACACTCCCCTCACTATATATATATTTGTGTCCATATGATATAAACATGATTAGTAAGCTAATCCTTCACAGGTTGTTCGTAATCTCGGCTGGGTCATAAAAACCGTTTTACCCCCGAGACTACATCTTGTTCCTTAAGTTCCACTGATCCTCTAATGAACAATTGGTTTAAGGTCCAACCTTTAAACCGAATCCCTCTCGAGCCAATGAGAAGGTAGGGCCCCTTGTTCAAGACTTGGATTTAGTACTAAAGGGAACAACCTATCTACTATCCCTATAATGGGTAGGAGTGAATTCCGTCTTGCACCCTATATTCCCAGCTATCCACCTAATCTTACCCCTGAAATGGGAGACTTATTGGGCCAGCGATAATGAGTTGCCCTCACCTATGCAGATCTAAGGATAATTCCAAGTGAACAGGAGTTCATAGTTAGCTTAGGATTAAGATTAAGTTACCTAGGTCATCAATTAGCGAAATAGTCAGTTTTATACATAAAACGGCATTTAGAACGTAAAAAGTGACTATTTTATGGTTCAGTCTTATATAAACTCTTTACATAGGATGCCCCCATTTTCATGTCTTCACATGAACGGTTTAGGATTACATCGTTTGTACTAACTACAAAATGGGCAGCATCCATAGTGTCCCCAGAATAAGGTGCCCAATCCTATTCATATATTTTAGATCATTTTGGCTATATATTTGAACTTGATCCACTTTTATGTCACAACATAAAGTTCAAAATATATTAAATAGCCTCAGGACCTTAGTTTATTGGATTCAAGATTAAATAATTTAAATTTACTAAAGATTTTCAATAACAACTTTATTGAACAAGAATATGATATTACAAACTACGAGTTTTAGGACATAAAATACAACAAACTCCCACTTGGACTAAAACTCCTAGTAGGATCAAATGATTCTGAATTTAACTATGAGAAATTAATATTACATATGAGTACAATAAACATATGAATATAATAAACTAGGGCATATACCCAAAAGTTATCCCACTTGTCCTAGTTTACAAACACCGTAGACCTAAATGTTGTAAGTGACCCTAAAAAACTTTAGCCGTGAGGGTTTTTCTAAAAGGATCAACAATGTTTTGCTCAGAAGGTATCTGTGTCACTACAACGTCACCACAGTGTACGATTTCCCGAATAAGGTGGTACTTGCGTTCGATGTGCTTTCCCCGTTTATGGCTTCGAGGTTCTTTTGAATTGGCAACTGCACCGCTGTTGTCACAATACAAGGTGATGGGTAGATGCATATTTGGAAAAACTTCTAAATCTATCAAGAATTTCCTCAGCCATACTGCTTCTTTTGCTGCTTCGCAAGCAGCTACGTATTCAGCTTCCATTGTGGAGTCAGCTATACGGGTCTGTTTTATGCTTCTCCACACTACTACTCCTCCATTAAGAGTGAACATTGATCCAAATGTAGACTTTCTAGCTTTTTTATCAATTTGGAAATCAGAGTCAGTGTATCAAGTAAGGATCAGATCCTTAGCACTATACACGAGCATGTAGTCCCTAGTTCTCCTAAGATACTTTAAGATGTTCTTAACAGCAGTCCAATGATCATGTCCAGGATTAGACTGGTATCTACTGACGATCCCTACTGAGTAGCATATGTCAGGTCAAGTATATAACATTGCATACATCAGGCTTCCAACTGCGGAGGCATAGGGAATATTTCTCATATCCTCAACTTCTTGAGGTGTCTTAGGACATTGTCCTTTTGACAGATGAATTCCATGTCTGAAAGGCAACAGACCCATTTTGGAATTCTGCATTTTATATCTAAACAACATTTTGTCTATATAAAATGCTTGAGACATGGCTAGTGTCCTATTCTTGCGATTCCGAACAATTTGGATCCCAAGAATATACTGCGCATTTCCTAAATCTTTCATTTGGAATTGTGTATCTAGCCATTTTTTGACCTCAGTAAGATATCCTACATCATTTCCAATGAGTAGAATATCATCGACATATAAAACTAAGAACGCTATAGTAGAATTGACGATCTTCTTGTAAACACAAGGCTCGTCAACATTCTGTTCAAAGCAATAAGATTTGATCGCAGTATCAAACCTTATATTCCAAGATTTAGAAGCTTGTTTCAACCAATAAATGGATTTTTGAAGCTTACAAACCTTTTATTCTTGACCCTGTGCAATAAACCCCTCTAGTTGAGCCATAAGATACTCTCCTCAAGATCGCCGTTTAAAAAGGCTGTCTTGACATCCATCTGCCAAATTTCATAGTCATAAAAGGTGGCAATGGATAAGAGTATTCTAATCGACTTAAGCATGGCAACGGGAGAGAAAGTTTTTCATAGTCCACTCCCTCTCTCTAGGTATAACCCTTTGCTAACTATGAACTCCTGTTCACTCGGAATTATCCTTAGATTTGCATAAGGGAGGGCAGTTCATCATCGTTGGCCCAATACCCCTCCCATTTTAGGGGTAAGATCAAGTGGATAGCTGGAAACATTGGGTGTAAGACGGAATTCACTTCTACCCGTTATAGGGATAGTATATAGGTTGTTACCTTTAGTACTGAATCCAGATCTTGAACAAGGGGCCCCACCCTCTCCTTGGCCCGAGAGGGGTTCGGTTTATAGGTTGGACCATAAACCAATTGTTCATTAGAGGATCAGTGGAACTTAAGGAATAAGATGTAGTCTTGGGGGTAAAACAGTTTTTATGACCCAGCCGAGATTACAAACAACCTGCGAAGGATTAGCTTACTAATCATGGTTATATCAAACGGACATAAATATATCTATAGTGAGGGGAGTGCAACTATGGGACTATAGTGGAATGACCCATTAGTTAACGAATGTTGATTAGCTCCGTCTAAAGAGTTTAGCCAGCTAATCTTGGATCGTTAGAGCTCATGATCTATAGGTCCATTAGGTTCCCCTATTAGCTCATATGGAATAAACTTAGAACAGTATGATAGAATAATTCGAATTGTTCGAATTAGGTGAAGTGAGAAAAACCGACAAGTATATGTGATATAGTGGTCGAGTTTTTCAGTTTAGAGATACAGCTTTAATATTTAAATGTGATTTAAATATCAAGAATATGAAAACGTTCATATTCGGAAGCTCGAAAATAATGGAAATGGTCAAAGATATAAAATGACAAAGAGTTGACTTTTGATTTTGAAAAGTCAAACTTTGACCCACCTTATATTCAAATGTGATTTGAATTTCGAGAAAATGAATGCGGATTCATGTTCGGGAGGTCAAAATTAGTCAAAGGTGTAAAAAGTAAAAATGTTGACTTTTTGTTTAAAGTTTGACTTTTACCAAATTACTATTTTACCCTTTGACTAAAGTTAGTGGGAAAATCCAAACTTTTGTTGGATAATTCTACTAACAAAATAATGGGCTAGGTGTTGGCTTATAGTGGAGACATTAAGCCCACTTAGATAGTGGATTCTAGGTATTGGGTTTTTATGAATTGATTTCATCCAATTGTTGCATGACCTTTTTCTATAAATATAGGTTTTTGAATTTGGATGAAAATTTTTTGCTTTTTTGCCAATTTTAGTTTTCAAAATGTTGCTGGAAAAATAAAAACCCAAACCACAAAATTCCATTTATTTTTTCATCTTTCTCTCTCTCGGTTTTCTTCATCCACTGGGCCTACAACCCGGTTCTGAGTCTATAGGATAGTAGGTCAACTCTAATGGTGATCCGAAAGAGTTCGGGTCGAGATTCAGCGAGGAAAAACAGTTTTCGGGAGCTACAAATGTAATTTTAATTACTTTTTTTCCTTGAATTGCATGCATCTTTTCCTTTAAATTAAAAGTAATTAGAGTGTATTAGGTCCTTATTCCACTGTGTATGTCTCGAGTTCCATCATGTGGTATCAGAGCATGCTTTAATTACGCTCAATTACTTTTGGTGGGTGTTTTTTTCCTTTTTATTCAAAGGTTGAATGAAATGTGGACTAAAGTGGATTTATTATGATTTTGGCATTGTTTTTCTTTAAATTTCTGGTGAAAATTTGTAATTGCTCACATTTTTATGAGCATTAATGTGTAAAAAAGGGTCTATAAATTTGTTGGAATCATTAGAGTTGAAATTAGGCTGTAATTTCTTGATTCCGGGAGAGAGGACAGCAGCCAAATTGGAGAAAAATTGCATCACAGACCCAAATTCTGCCTCCAGACCCGATAGAAGGCTCCCAGACCCGACCCGACCCGGTTCGTCGCCCCAATTGCTCGTACGCGCACCTGGCTAGCACGCTGCCCCCCCGGATCCGACTATCACGACCCGTGACCCGCACCTCCCGCCCCGCACGCCTATGCGCTCGGCTGCTCTGCGACCTACTCTTCGTTCGCCCGACCCACCCGCACTTCCGTTGACTGCGCCAGCGAACGTTGACCAGCCAGTCCAGACGGTCTGGACTAGTCTGTTTGACCTGGTTAAGTCGGTTTAACCGGTTCAACTTGGTTTTTGGAGTTTTTGGGCCAGTTCGAGAGCTTTTTGGCCGGTTCGAGATGGTTCAAAGTGTTTGAAGCCGATTCCGGGAAGTTGGTTGCTGATTTATGTAATAATTTAGTTATTTATTTGTTTTTAATGCCAAAATCGGTCCGCTTTAGTGTTGTTTACCTATTATGCATGTGACGTATAATGTTGTTTGATTATGTGTGCATATAGTATGCCATATAGTTTTAAAACCCCACCATAGGAAAAGCATGTGACATGCATTTGTTATATGTTATAAGTGTTATAAAATATATACGATGCATGCTTAGTTTTAATATAAGTGTTACATTAAAACATCTTTGTTTGAAGGAAGCATGTTATAGATGAATGCTCTAGGGTTATAATTGTTATAATTTATTTTATAATTGTTATAAAATAATAGACTTCTAAAATCTATAACAAAGATAAGATGCATGTTCATTTAGGGTTAACCATCGAGAAACCTAATTTTCATAGAAAATAGGTCGATATCTTGTAAAACCGAAGTTATAAAAAAAACTCACCCAGCAAGATCTTGACAAAAAGCCAAATAAGATGACTAAGGTTGAAGGTTTTTAAGTTGACGGTTCACAGAACACCTACTACCTGGAGATCGAGTCGGCATCTGACTTAGGTTAAACCGGTTTTATGAGCATGCGTGAGCGGTATGAGGTAATAAATTTTGTTTATCACCTAGACATCGTAGGTTAAGAATCCAGTATAAAAGTTATACTCGGATGAATCACCTAGACTTAGGATATGTTTAGTTAGCCGAAATGTATCGGTAAGTAT
>NC_052356.1:45113950-45115266 GCF_009727055.1 Benincasa hispida | reverse complement strand
CTAGCCATGTCTCAAGCAACTTATATAGACAAAATGTTGTCTAGGTATAAGATGCAGAATTCCAAAAGAGGTCTTTTACCTTACAGATATGGAATTCATTTGTCAAAGTATCAATGTCCTAAGACACCTCAAGTGGTTGAGGATATGAGATGCATTCCTTATGCTTCCGCAGTAGGGAGCCTGATGTATGCAATATTATGTACTAAACCTAACATATGCTATGCAGTAAGGATAGTCAGTAGGTATCAGTCCACTCCTGGATATGATCATTGGACTGCCATTAAAAATATCCTCAAGTATCTTAGGAGAATGAGGAACTACATGCTCGTGTATGGTACTAAGGATTTGATCTTTACTGGATACACTGACTTTGATTTTCAAATATATAAAAATGCAAGAAAATCTACATCGGGATTAGTGTTCATTCTGAATGGAAGAGCAGTAGTGTGGAGAAGTGTGAAGCAAAACTGTATTGCGGACTCTACAATAGAAGCTGAATACGTAGCTGCTTGCGAAACAGCAAAGGAAGCAGTATGGTTGAGGAAATTCTTGACAGATTTGGAAGTCGTTCCAAATATGCATATGCCTATCACCCTATATTATGATAATAGTGGTGCAGTTGCAAATTCAAGAGAACCAAGAAGCCACAAGCGCGACAAGCATATTGAGCGCAAATACCATCTGATTCGAGAGATTGTACATCGTGGAGATGTTGTAGTAACCCAGATATCTTCTGAGAAAACATTGTTGATCCTTTTACAAAGGCCCTCAAGGCTAAAGTGTTTGAAGGTCACCTACAGAGTGTAGGTCTACGAAGTTTGTAAACTAGGATAAGTGGGAGAACTTTTGGGTATATGCCCTAGTTTATTGTCATCATATGTTTATTGTACTCATATGTTTCTCACTTAAATTCAACATTGTGATACTCCACTAGGAGTTTTAGTCCAAGTGGGAGTTTGTTGGATTTTATGTCATAGAACTCGAAGTTTGTAAATTAATAAACATTTTTTTTTTTCGATAAAGTTGTTATTGAAATTGTAATCTTGAATCCAATAAACTAAGGTCCTGAGGCTATTTAATGTAGTTTGAACTCTATGTAGTAACATAAATATGGATCAAGTTCAAATATATAGCCAAAATGGTCTATAGTATATGAATGAGGTTGGGTGCCTTATTCTGGGGACACTATGGATGTGGCCCACTTTGTAGTTAGTACAAACGATGTGATCCTAAATCGTTCATATAGAGATATGTGAGTGGGGGCATCCTATACAATGAGTTTGCATAAGACTGAACCATGAAATAGTCACTTTTTA
>NC_052356.1:45111677-45113320 GCF_009727055.1 Benincasa hispida | reverse complement strand
ATGAATACGTTCTCAGAAATAATGGAAATGGTCAAAGATGTAAAAAGTCAAAGAGTTGACTTTTGACTTTGAAAATTCAAACTTTGACCAACCTTATATTCAAATGTGATTTGAATTTCGAGAAAATGAATGTGGATTCATGCTCGGGAGGTCAAAATTAGTCAACACGAAAAAAATCATAAAAAGTCAAAATGTTGACTTTTCGGTCAAAGTTTAATTTTGACCAAATGACTATTTTGCCCTTTGACTAAAGTAAGTGGGAAAATCTAAACTTTTGTTAGATAATTCCACTAACAAAATAGTGGGCTAGGTGTTGGCTTATAGTGGAGACGTTAAGCCCACTTAGATAGTGGATTCTAGGTGTTAGGTTTTAATGAATTGATTTCATGCAATTATTGCATGGCCCTTTTCTATAAATATGGGCTTTTGAATTTGGATGAAAATTTTTTGTTTTTTTGCCAATTTTAGTTTTCAAAATGTTACTGGAAAAATAAAAACCCAAACCACAAAATTTCATTTTTCTTTTCATCTCTTTCTCTCTCTCGGTTTTCTTCATCCACCAGGTTCCACAACCCGGTTCTGAGTCCAGAGGATAGTAGGTTAACTCTAATGGTGGTTCGAAAGAGTTCGGGTCGAGATTCAGCGAGGAAAAGTGATTTTCGCGAGCTACAAAGGTAATTTTAATTACTGTTTTTCCTTGAATTGCATCTTTTCTTTTAAATTAAAAGCAATTAGAGCGTAATTAAGTCCTTATTCCACTATATATGTCTCGAGTTCCATCATTATTTTTTTTAGAATGATAAAACAGACCACTCCTTGTTTCCTTTGGATAACCTACAAATAGGCATAACTTTGAACGATGTTCCAATTTCTTGGGATTTTGTACCAACACATGTGTTGGGCAACCCCAAATTCTAAAGTGACGTAAACTACTTTTACACCCTTTCCATAGCTCATAAGATGTTTCTGAAACAATTTTAGAGGGAACTTTGTTCAAAATATAGACAGTAGATTCAAGTGCATATCCCCAAAAGGAATCAGACAATTGAGCATAGCTCATCAAAGAGTGAACCATATCTAATAAGGTTCGGTTTCTTCTTTCTGATACACCGTTCTGCTGAGGCGTACTAGGTGCAGAGAGTTGTGACTAGATCCCATTTTCTATCAAATAGTCTTGGAATCGTATGTCCATATACTCTCCACCTTGATCTGATCAAAGTGTCTTTATTGTTTTACCTAATTCATTCTCAACTTCAGCCTTATATTCTTTGAACTTTTCAAGAGAATCATTCTTGTGATGAAGCAGGTAAACATGACCATACCTTGAATAATCATCAATAAAACTGATGTTATATTCATACCCACCTCAAGTCTCGACATTCATTGGTCCACAAAGTTCTGAATGTACGAGCTCTAAGGGTACTTCGCTCTGAGACCTTTTCCAGTAAAAATTCTCTTAGTCATCTTTCCTTCAAGACAGGATTCACATGGAGGTAAAGAGTTATCTTCTAACTGACTTAAAAGTCCACTCTTGACCAATCTCCCAATCCTATTGAGATTTATGTGACCAAGTCTAAGATGTCATAGATAGGTGTTGGAAGAAACCTTTTGTTTTTTATTCTGAGTTTCTAATGTTCTAAACA
>NC_052356.1:45039881-45111652 GCF_009727055.1 Benincasa hispida | reverse complement strand
CCTTTACGATTTTAGGGAAAAGAGAGATCGAGAGAGAGACCTATGGAAGAAAGAAATAAGATGTGACAAAACATAGTAAGTACAGGAGAGAATGACTACCAAAGAATTTCAAGTTCAAAAGTTCGGACCCGTGCTATAGGACGAGGAGTAGCCCCTTGAATAATGAACAAGAAAGAAGAAAATCTTGAGATCCTTGTATTTGGTTTTTCTTCTAAATTCAAAAATTTTAAGAGAATAAAAGGAGAAAAGTGAACATGGAAAGGATATGTTCTTGGTCCAAAAAGGTCAGAAACTTGTTCTAGGGGTCATGTTCAGGAGTCCATAGGAAAGGAGTAAAAATCTTGGACACTGATCTTGCTGCAGTTTATTTACTTGTAACTTCACTTTTAGTTATCACATTCTTTTTTTTTTTTTTTTTCAAAGGCGACTATATATTTTACAGGATTGGGTTCCTTTCATGTAAACTATTGTTAGTTAAATGTGTGGAAAGTTTGTTGGTTCAGGCATCTCTACTTTAGAGATTGTTTTTGATCTGTCAGGGTTCCCATTTGGTAATCTTTTCTTGTTTTTAGTTTTAAAATTAAACCTATTTTCTCCACATTTTCTACTATAGTTTTGCATGTTTCCTAAGTAAAAAGTTCAATATCTTAATCAAATTTTAAGAAGAAAAACAAGATTTTTATAAGTTATTTTTTTAGTTTCAAAAATTTGACTTGGATTTGAAATATGGATAAAAAGTAGATAACAAAACAAAGAAATGTAAAGGTGGTAGGGCAATTTTTGGCTAAACTTTTTAAAAACCAAAACTAAAAACTAAGGGTCGCGTTGAACCATTTATTTATTTTATTTTATTTTTTTGAAAAATTAGCCTATATCATTCATATTTCTTGTACAATGATTGCATTTTTTCTTAAAGGTATAATAATTGAACTTAGCCAAATTTTCAAAAATAAAAAACACTTTTTTAAAAGCTATTTTTTTTTAGTTCTTAAAAATTTGACTTGGTTTGGTTGTTTAAAAAACCCATTGATGAAAAAATAGATAACAAAGGAAGAAATTTGGAAGTTGGAAGTAGAATCATAGGCTCAAGTTTGAAAAAACAAAAAACAGGAAACAAAGAAAAAAATAGTTACTAAATGAAGTTAATTAATAAACAATAGGAAACGTGGAATCTGTACTCACTGACTGGTATCAAGTCCTTTTGCTACCCAAATTCTGTTTATGTTCTACACTTATCTGAAGCGGAGCGAATATTGCGCTCCCCATTCAACAGCATTTCCGCTCCTTCCCCTAAACTGTTCTAAGCGAAATTTAACATAAATTTCTGTGTTGTCCATCTGATCATTGATATTCATAAGGCCAATTTGTTGATCTGGCAATAATCTAGTTTAGATATTTGTCTGATAAAACAAGTTGACAGTGGAAAATTTCTCGCCGCACTGTAGGTTTTGCGCTATAAGGTCGACTGCATACCTCCCGTGGTAGAAGCCGGCAACCCGCTGCAGAATAAGTGTCTCGGTGGGCACTCCATTGTAGACAACAATATTAGATTGTAACAATACATTCATAGTTTCTCAATCATCTCAGAGAGTTTGATCGCACGTTTGAGATCCTATTCTTTGCAAGATTTGCTGATGATGAATCTTGTAAGCAATACAATTAACCCATGAAAAAAAGGAGAGAAGCCATTTGTAATTATGAAAATACGTCATTTTTTTTGTATGATGCTGTCGGAATCAATCACCTTGTTGAAACGCCTGTTCTCTCGTCATGAATGTTAATAAAATTAATGTGTTTTCATATGTTTTACACGATTTTATATTTTAAAATTTAATTTTCTAATGCCTTTCATATAGGTGAGATTTTAAAGTAGAATTAATATCAGCTGATGTTAAATACTTGATAGATTAATTAATAGATCGAAATTAGTATTTTGTATTATTTTAATTTTTTCACGTAAATAATATTAATCATTTAAACATGTTAAATATGTCTATACTTATTTAATGTTTTCAGAAATTAAATTAATTTTAGTTTAAAAATATTCATTTGTTTTTATTTTTATTGTTGAGTGATTAATAATTAATTATATGAGACAATAATCTTATAGTACTAAATTTAAATTCGTACTAATCTTTTAATTTTGTTTCTGTATACAAGATGGTTAGTTTTAAACCTTAATTTTTCTGCCATATTTAAAACACAAACATAAAGTATTTCTAACATTAGATTTTTAGTAAATAATATATACCCATAACAAAAATAATGCCAATACATATTAAAAGTTTTTTCTTATTAAAAGTATTTAGGTTAAAATTATGTCGCATTTTATACATTAAATATATCTTAAAAGGGGGTTAATTTTTACAAATTAGTCGGTTAATAATAATTAAGTCATTTGAGAAATTATATTTCCAACCATTTATGATAAAAAGATTAATAGAGAATTTTTTAAAAAAAAACCAAAAATAAAGAAAGATTTAGTTAGTATCATCATTTTGACCTCAAAATTTTAAAAATTTGTTCAACTTTTGATTCTTAATTCTCAATACTTTAGATAAATTTTAAATTTAGATCCTAAAATTAAATTTTCGAATAAGTTAAATAATAATACTATATTTTCATGAAGAAATGAAAGGAAATATAAATTGATAGTCAAATTTATAGTAAATACTAAGAATAACAATTTTTTTTTTTTAAATCATTAAAAAAAAACTTTTTGTGGAGAACTAGATTTAAAGGTTTGTTAAAAATATAGGGATTAAATTGGACATATTAAAATTATAGGCGGAAACCTAACCAAAGTGAGGAGAAATGAGTTTATCATGTCACCTTTCAGTTAAATTAATCAATATATTAACCTTGGATAAAATCAGCTTTAAAAAATTGTTGGTTTTCAGGCATGTTTAGTAACCATTTATTTTTTATTTATTTAAAATTAAATTCTATAGGACACTACTTTCACTTCCAAATTTGTTTTTTTTGTATTTAGTTTTTACACTTGTTTAAAAATCAAGGTCAATTTTGAAAACTAAAAAGAATAAGCTTTAAAAAGTAGTTTTTTGTTATTTGGAATTTGTTAATTAATTCAACCAATTGTACCCAAGGAAAATATAAATCATTGTAAAAATGTGAATAAAAATATGCTTATTTTTTTTTAAAAAAAAAAAAAAAATCTAAAAAAATCAAATGGTTATCAAACCAAGACTTTTTAATTTTTAAATTTAAGAATTAATTTAATTTAAACTGTAGAGATTAGAAGTGCAATTATTTAGAAAGAGAGGCATAGGAAAACTTAAAAATATAGAAAGAAGGTATGGGGAAAAGTTCAACTCGTTCAAGCCTCTTAAGTTTGATTGTTCAGTTGAACCAATTCCAACATGAACAAGGTCATTTGATTGCTACAAACTTCTTACGACCCACCAACAGATGAATGTGTCAATGAAAACCAAAACCACAGAAAGAGCACATCATGTCCAAATAAAATCGAGTTAAGTTAAAGGTTAAGTGCTTCGTTTTGGCGGATTCAAGTGTGTTGGAGTAGAGCATAGCAACCCGTCCACAGGTCCGACTCCGCGGGGACTGGTGTAATAGCAGATGCAAACCTTGATGTGCCTCTTCGTAGCAAACATCTCCTATTAGTCGATACCCATACTTCACAGCTAGGATTCCTGGACAATCCGTGGTGTGAACCGTTAGGCTTAAAAACTGGTCTAAAATAATGCAATCTCCAGTTTTTTTAACCATGTCATAATTTGTGAAAGAATCCTTTTCAAGAAATTGTTTACATCTATGAAATTTAAGGTAACTCAAAATAAATTAATATTTGAATAATTTAAACCACGATAGCCATTTTGATTGTTCATCGTTTCTATTTTAAAATTTGTTCTTTCCTTTGCAATTTCTTTGTCGAGCTTTCTAAGGTAACACTGGGAATTCTCAAACAAATTCCAAAAAAAACATGTTTCTAAAATTCTTTCTTTTGTTTGATTTTCAAAAATGGACTTGAATTTAATAACATTTAGAAAACAAATGTAGATTTACACATAACAAAGAAAATTATCAAGGAAAAGTTTGTGAATTATAAACTTAATTTTAAAATAAAAAAAAACAAAGTCCCGTTTAATAATTATTTGATTATTTTTTTATTTTAAAAATTAAATTATAGATATTAGATAAAATGAGATTTCATTCTCAAAACCAATTTGATAATGAGGGGGTAGTTAACCCATCTTCATTTTATAAGGAGTATTGGAATCCCTTTGATTTTTTTCAATGTATAAAATTCTTCAACAATAAACATTATTTTGGGACTCGTAAGTTTCTACTTTCTACTGTAGGTTTCAAAACTTAAGGGTCCTCGCCCAATACCCATTTTGTTTACAGTGGAAACATTTTTCCTTTATCTGTCATCCTTCTTTCCCCTTTTATTCTTGGGAGCCTGCCATTTTTCCCTTCTTTTTCATTGAGCTTTTAAGGGTCCAGCTTTATTTTAGAGGACTATCCTCTTATAAATTTTTTTCTGTAGTGGTAGCAACATTGCTCCACTTCTTTTCCCCTTACCTAAAGTAAAGGATTTAGAATCGCTGGAAGTCTCGCTAAGAAGGGTTAGTAAGGTTAAATTCTATCTATTTAAAACGTCATTTGTTCTCGAAAGAATAAAAACTTTCTTGGAAAGATTGCTAAGATAAAGCTACCTGGTTAGGCCTCATCAATGGGTCCGCCATTTACTTCAGTCATATTGAAGTACATCATCATGTCCAGACATGTCTCTAACAGAAGGTCCCCTCCTTCATCCGCTTCGTGTAAATGTGCTTAATTGCCTCGTGTCTAGGGACCATGATGGTTGCCCAAACATTTTCTCTTAATGAATCTATTATTCTCTTTAGTCATAGGCGTTCATGAGGATTCATGTTTCTTTTGCCAAAACATTCAACATGCTAGCAAGAAGTAAACATGGGCCTTTTTCATTGGCTTTGACCCATCGATCAGTATGCTTCCTCAACATTTTGGTTAGCATTGAGCCGGGGCTTAAGGACATTCCTCAGTTAAGACAAAATCTAAATTCACAAACTTACCAATATGTGTTTAGATTTGATTTCCATGCCGAATAATATATCGCCGTTTAGTTTCTCGGACTTAAGAGTTATATTTATCGAGCTATTCATGTTAAAAGATAAACATATCCTTTTTTAGTAAAAAACATTAATCTTTTAAATCCAAATCAAGTTTAGCAAAAAAAAAAAACTAATAAATGTTTACCCTTCATTATTATATTTCGTAACGATATTGGGTTCAAAAGTTTAGAGTAATTCCACCGGAGGGCAGTCGATATCCTCTTTGAACCAAGACAATCTTGACTTAGATGCTAACCCCAGAAATAACTCTTTATTCCCTATAGCACTTTAGTTATCACTACTCTTGATGCGAAATTATATAAACATCTTAGTAATTCTTGTAAGTGTAACCTGTCCATTTTTGGATTCAGAAACCAGAATCCAACATACTCCCGAAAGTGGAAAAGTCAATAGGAACTGATCTAAGAGAGTTTATCCAAGATTTGGATTTCGTGGTGTTCCTGAATCTTATAATACAACCTCCGAAGGGAAAGGTCGCTCCAGGTTAGACTGCAGGCGCATTATAGGAATTCTCACGGTGCACCTAATGGAAGAGACCGTGGGGATATGTTGTTACATTACCCCTCACCCACTTACCATGAACTACTTCCCCTATCACCTTGATATTGATCCATGCAAACACTCTCTGAAGGGAGTCCGCTCCGTAAGCACTCGACCCAAAGCCCCTCATGTACCTCACGATGTGAACTCTTAGGGTGATGCTAGAGCTAAAAGTACGCTTACTTCTCTTTTAGGTTGAAGTGTTCTATAACGGTTAGGGTATAAAAAAATATTTAGAATATATTTCGGCTAAATTAAACATATCCTAAGCTAGTGATAGAACACTGTTATAAAAACTCTTATACTGGATTTACACTATGAATGTTCTAGGTAATAAACAAATTTATACCCTCACATTCTCTCACGTATGCTCATTAAAAACTAGGATTATTTGACTTAACGCCAGTTTGATCTCCAGGTAGGAAGGTGTTCCCTTAAACCTCATCGTAAGAACCCCCAACCTTAGACAAGATCTCCCCGTAAGTAAATAACTCTTTGTATTAACCAATAACGATCTATTCTAACTCTTTAGAAAAAGCAATTTGAAATTGTTACCAATTTAATCCTAGGTGAGCATGCAATTTTTCCCTTTGTTATAGATTTTAAAGTCTAAGGTTATTTTATAACAATTATAAAATAAAATTATAACCATATAACCTAGAATCATACATCTATAACATACATATATACTTTTGATGATCAGTTGTTGAATATAAACACTTATTATTAAAAAAAAAACACTTAACATTCATGCTATATACATTATAACAATATAACATATTAAATTCATTGTACATGTTATCTATGGTGGGATTTTAAATCTATATGGCACAACTATATGCACAACAAGATTAAAAATTTATTTAAAACATACATCAACATGCATAATTAATTAAACACTCTAAAATGGATTAGTTTTGGCTCTTAAATTAAGCTAACAACTAAATTATTACAATAATAATTTGGTGTAGTACAAACAAACCGCTCTCGAACCAGCTTCAAACACCTTTGAACCAATTTGGGAATCGCTTAGTAAAACGACTCGAACCGGCCAAAAACAACCAAACAACAAGTTCAACCGGTCAAACCGGTTTCAACCAGGTCAAACGGACCGGTCCAGACAAAACGGCTGGACCGGCTGGTCAACGGGCGCTGGCGCAGTCAACCGGAAACGGACGCAGGGCGGTCTGACGGAGCGACAGGCACTCGGGCAGTGAACTGTGGGTCGACTTCACGGCGCACGACGTGCGGGTCTCGAGCGGGCGGGTCGCGCTTAGCTGGATCTGGACGGGGGCAGCGTCGAGTAACCGAGTCGAAGCCTTCTCTCGGGTCGGGTCTATGCAATCTGTCGGGTCTGGTGGCCAAAATCGGGTCTGTGAGCTTTTTTTTCCTTCATTTTGAAGTTGTCCTCTTTCCCCGAACCGAGTAATTACATCCTAATTTCAACTCTAATGACTCTAGAAAATTTACAGACCCTTTTTCACACATTAATGCTCATAAACATGTGAGCAATTACAAATTAATACTACAAAAAAAACTTAATTTAATTGCCAAAACCTAAAAACCATTTTAGTTTCCAATCTCAATTTTATCTAATAAATTGATACCCACCACATGCAATTGAGTAAAATTAAAACATGCTCTGATACCACATGATGGAAAAGTCGGCATGCGCAGCGGAAAATAGAATCGATTTTACTTTAACTGCCCAAATTAAACATGCAACCCTAAATGAATTAATTATGGTTATTTTGAAATAATACCTTTGAAGCTCTCGAAATTCCTCTATCGCCGCTCGAACACGAATCGGACAACCATTAGAGTTGACCTACTATCCTTTGGACTTAAAACCGGATTGTGGGATCCGATGGATGAAGAACCCGAGAGAGAGAAAGAAAGAAATGGAAATAGAAGAAGGGATTTTGGGTTGGGTTTGAGTTTTTTTTTTTAGCCCAATTTTAGAAAACTATTTTGGCAAAAATTTCAGAAGTTTTTAATTCAAAATCACAAGCCCATGGGCCATGCAAAATTGCGTGAAATAACTTCATAAAATCCTAACACCTAGAATCCACTATCTAATTGGGCTTAATGTCTCCACTATAAGCCAACATCTAACCCACTATTTTGTTAGTGGAATTATCCAACAAAAGTTTGGATTTTCCCACCAACTTTAGTCAAAGGGCAAAATAGTCATTTGGTCAAAGTCAAACTTTGACCGAAAAAGTCAACACTTTGGCTTTTTATGATTTTTTTCGTGTTGACTAATTTTGACCTCCCAAGCATGAATCCGCATTCATTTTCTCAAAATTCAAATCACATTTGAATATAAGGTCGGTCAAAGTTTGACTTTTCAAAGTCAAAAGTCAACTCTTTGACTTTTTACATCTTTGACCATTTCCATTATTTCCGAGCTTCTGAATATGAACGTATTCATATTCTTGATATTTAAATTACATTTAAATATTAAAGCTATATCTCTAAACTGAAAATCGACTACTATATCACATATACTTGTCGGTTTCTCTCTCTTCACCTAATTTGAACAATTTGAATCATTCTATCATACTGTTCTAGGTTTATTCCATATGAGCTAGTAGGGGAACTTAATGGACCTATAGATCATGGGCTCCAACGATCCGAGATTAGCTGGCTAGACTCTTTAGACGAAGATAATCAACATTCGTTAACTAACGGGTCATTCCACTATAGTCTCGTAGTTGCACTCCCCTCACTATAGATATATTTATGTCCATATGATATAACCATGATTAGTAAGTTAATCCTTCACAGGTTATTCGTAATCTCGGCTGAGTCATAAAAACCGTTTTACCCCGAGACTACATCTTGTTCCTTAAGTTCTATTGATCCTTTAATGAACAATTGGTTTAAGGTCCAACCTTTAAACCGAACCCCTCTCGGGCCAATGAGAGGGTGGGGCCCCTTGTTCAAGACCTGAATTCAGTACTAAAGGGAATAACCTATTTACTATCCCTATAATGGGTAGGAGTGAATTCCGTCTTGCACCCTATGTTCCCAGTTATCCACCTGATCTTACCCCTGATATGGGAGACTAATTGGGCCAACGATAATGAGCTGCCCTCACCTATGCAGATCTAAGGATAATGCCGAGTGAACAGGAGTTCATAGTTAGCTCAGGATTAAGATTAAGTTACCTAGGTCATCAATTAGCGAAATAGTCAGTTTTATATATTTAACGGCATTTATAATGTAAAAAGTGACTATTTTATGGTTCAGTCTTATGTAAACTCTTTACATAGGATGCCCCCATTTTCATGTCTCCATATGAACGGTTTAGGATCACATCATTTGTACTAACTACAAAATAGGCAACATCCATAGTGTCCCCAGAATAAGGTGCCCAACCTTATTCATATACTATAGACCATTTTGGCTATATATTTTAACTTGATCCACCTTTATGTCACAACATAAAGTTCAAACTAGATTAAATAGCCTCATGACCTTTGTTTATTGGATTCAAGATTACAGAATTTAAATTTACTAAAGATTTTCAATAACAACTTTATTGAACAAGAATATGATATTACAAACTACGAGTTTTAGGACATAAAATCCAATAGTGAACGTCTTTGTTGCTTTCTTGGCTATAAAATCGAGCACAAAGGTTTCCACTAGTGGGATCCTCTTTCAAATAGACTGCGCATCTCTCATCATGTCACTTTCTAGGAGTATACAATGTTTTCTAGTCTCTCGACCTTTCATGCTTCTCTTTCAGGTCCTCCTCTCTTTTTTTTTGATGAGTCTGTTGATCTTTTTCCTTCATTTGCACCTTTTCATGATGCTGAGCTTGAGCAATCTGTGTCTGTCTCTGTTGATCCCGATCCATCATTTGTCTCACTTGTGGAGTTTGAACCTGTTTCTAATCCCACTTCTTCTGTTTTTCGCTCCATTCGTTAAGGGCACCTTCTACTCACCTTTGAGATTTTCATTATTTTTCCACTGTTAGTTCCTTGATTGAATCTACCTCTTTTCATGAGGCAAATACTAACCCCCTGTGGTAGAAAACTATGAGTGATGAACTCCAAGCCTTAGACAAGATGCACATGTGGGATTATGTTGACTTACCTATTGGTTGCAAGTGGGTTTACAAGATCAAGACTCGCTTTGATAGTTTTATTGAACGATATAAAACCCATCTGGTGGAAAAAGGATACTCTCAAGAATATGGGATTGATTATGAAGAAACTTTTGATTATGAAGAAACTTTTGCACCCATGGCCTGGATGACATCAGTTCGGAGTCTCTTAGCCGTTGATGTAGCCAAACAGTGATCTCTATTTCAAATGGATGTTAAGAATGCTTTCCTTAATGGGGCTTTATCGAGGGAAATCTATATGCAATCACCCCCAGGTATCTCTCTGCCATCTCAGAAGGCATGCCTTCTTCGTTGAGCATTGTATGGGTTGAAACAAGCCCTGCAGGCTTGGTTTGCAACTTTCTATTCCACCATTGTTTAGCTTGGGTTTATGTCAAGTCCTCATGACAAGACACTTTTTAGCGTCAGACGGACCATGTTATTGTTCTCCTTCTTCTATATGTTGATGATATGATTATTACTGGAGATAATCTTCAGGCTATTTCTGATTTACAACACTACCTTGGCAAACACTTCAAGATCAAGGATCTAGGGTCCCTTAGTTACTTTCTTGGTCTTGAGGTATCAATGAGCTATGTTGGCTTTTCATTGTCTCAAGCGAAGTATGCTTCGAACTTATTGGTGCGTTCCGGGATCACTGACTCTGCTACAGCCCCGACACCACTCGATCCTAATGGTCGCTTGAATCTATTTGATGGCGTTCCTCTCGAAGATGCCACTCTCTACCGCCAACTTATTGGAAGCCTGATTCACCTAACAGTGTCCCGTCCTCACATTGCATATGTTGTTCACATTGTAAGTCAGTTCATGACTGCCCCTCGAACCATTCATTTTACTGTTGTTCTCCGTATTCTTCGCTATGTCAAGGGGACTCTGGGATATGGCCTTCAGTTTTCATCCCAATCATCCCTGGTTTTATTCGGCTACTCTGACATTGATTAGGTTGGTGATTCTACTGACCGACGTTCTACTTCAGGTTATTATTTTTACCTTGGCGATTCTCTTAATTCTTCACGGAGTAAGAAACAAAGTGTTGTCTCTTACTTGAGTACGGAGTCTGAATATTGTGCCTTGGCTGATTGTACATCAAAGTTATTATGGCTCCGCTGGCTTCTTGCTGATATGGGAGTTCCTCAGCTATTTGCCACTATCCTTCACTATGACAATCGTAGTGCCATCCAGATTGTTCACAATGATGTTTTTCATGAGTGCACCAAACATATTAAAAATGACTATCATTTTGTCAGACATCATCTTTAGAGTAAAACTCTTTTTTTTACGAGTTGTTTCTACTACTCAACAATTTGCTGATATTTTCACCAAAGCTTTGTCTCTGAGCACTTCCTTCTGCTACTTAACAAACTCAAGTTGATTCCTACATTACCACCTTGAGTTTGAGGGAGGGTGTTAAATGTATAACTAGTTAGAGACTTAGTTTTTGTGGTTAAGAAGGTTAGAGACTTTAGAGGGGTTGGTTGATGTCTATTCTTAGCCCCTGAAGTTGTATTTATACTCAACATATTCCTTTGTACAATATACTTGTGTGAAATACATTTGAACAAAATAGATTAGAAAATATACCCCGAATGTTTCCGAACTAAGTATTTCGTTTGTCTCCTTCATCATATACCCTCTTCGTCTACTGCAACCCTAAGCTATTTTTAAGAAAATAGGAAACAAAAACATTGTTGTAATATAGGCCTATAATAAAGGCCTTATATGTAGAAATTCCTTAAATCTATTTATTTTATTTAATACAAAAATTGTGGGTATATAGACGATAAAATCTTCAACCTCAAGATGAGAAGTGCATAGCAATTATCATTGAACTAAACTCATTTTAACAAAAATAAATAAATAAATAAATTTATTATTTAGTAAAACAATTGCAGGTATACATAGGATTGAACATCAGGCCTCAAGGGCGGGAGTTCATTATTAAAAAATTTTATTAAAAAATGTTGTAAATGAAAAAAAAATTATAATAAATAAGTCCATCTTTTTTTTAAAAAAAAAAAGATTAAAATACCATTTTAGTCCCTATATTTTCAAATCTGTTCAAACTTGTTCTATACTTTCAATTGTCTAAGTTTAGTCTATTTGCTTTCAATAAATTTTAAATTTAGTCCCTAGTTTTTTTTTAATGATTAAAAAAAAAAACTTTGTTATTTATTAGTATTTTTACTATAAATTTTGAAAACCTATTCACATATTATATTTCCTTCATTCCTTGCATGAAAATATTATTATTATTATTATTTAACTAATCTCGGCAAAATTTAACTTTCAGGGATTAAATTTAAGATTAATCAAAAGTATATAGATCAAATTTGAATCAAATTCAAAGTATGGAGACGGGAGATCAAGATGATATTTTAACCAATAAATTATTATTCGTAGATGAGAATGGAATGATTGATGTATAGTATTAAATTTCTATGAACATGTCGATATTTTCACGTTTCCATGGCTTCAATATCAACATGAGGAATAAATCGATATTTCTATTATATCATAGAAAAATTTACGAAACACAATAATTAAGTAACGAAATATCACTAATGTAAATATAATATAAATAATAGAAATGTTAATTTGTTTAATAATCATAAAATATTTATATCCGGATTTAAATTTATTTTTTGAATTTTTTATTTTTATAATTTTTTCTAAACATTTTCATTAAAATTGAAATTTTATCAATATTTTTATCAAAAATTTCGTAAAATTAAGACGTTGATATGTCCATCCACGTGGAGATTATAAACATGTGATGGGTGTGAAGTGGGGTTGACAATGGCATCATCATAAGCAATGAATAGAAAAAATACAACAGATTGCTTCAAAACCAAATCCCTTTCGGCTTTTGTTTGTCAAAATGCACCGACGCCCGCAACCAACTTCAGATCTACATTCCTTCAAAGTAAACCTTGGCCTCCCCAGCTTTTAGCAATCCATTTGCCGCTTCAATTTAAACTTTTTAGGAAAATTTTTAATTTACATCTCTAAAATTTTTTATATTGTACCTATTGTATCAATTTAAATCGAAACTTTAATAAATGTATCAATCAATATATTCTTTTATATTTTGTTCGAAAAATATCAAACAAAATATATAATTACTTCCATTAAATTTCTATACTGTTATAAGTGAATAATCAATTTAATTTTTTTATTAACATTTTATTTTTAAATCGTTCATACATTCAATTCTTACATCTGTGTAGACTTCTTCAAATATTGATGTATAGATAATTCTAATCGTCTAGCATTTGGAGAAGTTGGATTCCAATTATTAATTTAAAGTTTAAAATGATGTAAATTCTAAATAGTTATTTAGGGTGTGGATTGATATTTTTTCAAAATTTTAATTTAATTTGGCTGGAATTTAACATTATTGAATAAGAATTCTGTGTTCGGTCAAACTTTTTATATATTAATTTAAATGAATATTATTTTTCATTTATGCTATAATGCCTAATATGTGAAATTTCGTCAAATGCAATCATTTTGTTATACTTTCCCTATTAAATATTTGTTTCAATCAAACTACATATATGCAACATCCCGCACATTTTTATTTATTTATTAATAATGTAATTTTTCCTTCTTCAATTATTGTCCTTAGTTGAAGGATATGTTTGGAATTTTGAATTTAAAGTATAAGTTCGAGGATTTAAGTGTTGCCATGGAAATTATTCAAAATTATTCAATTTTCGAATTCAATTTAAAAAGTTATGGCGGGAATTAATTATTTTTGGAAAAAAGAAAAGAAATTAAATAGTATAAAGTGGAATAAGACAACGATTTAATTACAATTATACTATTTTCCTTTATTTTTATTATTATTATTAAATAAAAAGGACCCCCCTCATGCGAGCCCCCCCCCCCTCGTTTTCTGCTTCCACGCCGTCTCACTGCACCTCCCTCTTAATCGTCCAATCGCCGTCATTCGTGGGTTTTGGCTGGCCAGATCCCACTGGTCAAACATGCCGCCAGTCGCCTAGCTCTTCAGCCGCGCCTTCTTTGTCGTCTTCACTCCGACCGCCGCGCCTCTCGCCATCGGTCGCACCACTGTCTAGCCCCAACGTGCCGTTTTCGCCTAGGTCTGAGCCCAGCCACTGGATCTGTGCGTCAGCCGCCTTGCTGCCACCCTCTATTCGCCGTCCGCCACCGCCGTCATCTTTGGGTTTCGCCAGATCTGGCAGTTTTAGGTAGGTCATTTTGTGAAGTTTTGGGTGGAAGTTTGGGCCCATTAAGTTTGGAATGAAGGTTGACTTATTCGAATTATTTTTGGCTTTAGATTTGAATCTAGGAAACTGTTGGAGTGGCTGTTCAGCGGATTCGAGATCGTTCGACAAGAGTTTTGGTAAGGATTATAGTCCTTATTATTCGTTTGTGGGCACACTCTGATTTCTGAACTAAGTTTGACTTAACCCTTATATCTTTAAGGTTCCAAGTTGTCGTCCTTTGGGAGTTAAAATCTGGTTGAAGGAGATTTTGGAGTGGTTGTTAATCAAGTTCCTTGGGTAAGCTATTGGGTATTGTGGTTTTGAATCTAAGTTGTCGCAATTATTTTTGGACTGAAACTTAATGGTTGTATTCGTATGTTATGGTCGTTTCTTCAAACTGCGATCATCGTTTGGTTGTCTAAGTTTATCTGTGGAATTTCGATTAAGGTAAGTAATCTTACCACTGGAATTGCCCACGGGCCAGTTTTTATTTGTATGCTAGCGTGATAAGTGTATGTTATGGTAAGTATTAGCATGTTGACTGATAGTATGACCTGAATCAAGTATGTTCTGGCACGGGTTCTATTTTGTTTAAGTATACATCTAGGCACTTGATCATTAGTATGTGATGGTATGTGTTTTCATATGTTGATATCTGATTCGTTGATGTTGAGGCATACTTGTATGTTGTGGAATTATGATGTTAAGGTATACATGAATGTTGTAGAATAGATTGTTGAGGATTATATGTATGTGGTAAAGCCATGGTATCAAGGATTACATGTATGTCATAGATTCGTACGGTGTTGATTTTTGAACATTGAGACTGTGTGAATATCATCACTGATTAGTTAGATGCTCACCAGTTTTGTGTTTCCTTCGGGATTCACCAGTTTTGTGTTTCCTTCGGGATTCACCAGTTTTGTGTTTCTTTCGGGATTCACCAGTTTTGTGTTTCCTTCGGGGTTCACCAGTTTTGTGTTTCCTTCGAGATTCACCAGTTTTATGTTTCCTTCGAGATTCACCAGTTTTGTGGACATACTTAACTACAGTAGGATAGAAGTCAGTCTCTTACCTATTTCATGTGTTTATGTGTCATAGGTGGGTATCTAGGGGATATAGATGCCTAGCCTGACCCCAATGGTGGGCTTACTTACTGAATATTTCATACTCATTCTTCTTATGTTGATGTTTCAGGTAAAGGTAAAGATGTACCGGCGATGGCGCAACGGAATTCATGATCGTGTCACTAGGACTAGTTTTTTTCGCTTCCGCATCATGAAATTTAGAGTCTTTATTTTTCCCTTAATATTTAATTTTACTGTTTGAAATTTATGACTAAGGATTATTTCTTTTATATACTTTTATTAGTTTTTACGAATTTTGGGTACCCTATTATTGTTTTAACAATTGCATTTAATAAATGTCTTTTGAACTTCTCTTATTTAATTAGCATTTATTTCAACATAACTAAGCGTCGTTTTAAATTCTATGCATGCATTTATTTTAGTAACGGCCTAACCTAAGTCCTAGGGGGTCGGGTCGTTACAGTTGGTATCAGAGCCCATGTTTTGGGTTCTATAGGCTGACTTACTACATAAGTCTAGATAGTCCCTGTGGCCAGTAACAGATTCCTCGTCATCGCTAGGTACGTTCTACTAACGAAAGTTTCCATGTATATATGAGGACAGTGATGTAGTGTTTTAAATGCATGATGCCTGAGAAAGGCCCAGAAATAGTTAGTTAACGTACGAATTTATGACAGGACATGGCACCTAAACGTAGAATAAGGAAAACAGTTAGAGAAAAAATGTAAGCAGAGAGAGAGGGGAGTAGTCAAACTGCTTCGACGGCGGCAATTCCGCCTGTGACCCAAGTGGATGAAAAGGCAATGGAAGCCCGAATTAGTGAAGCTGTTGCAACCGCTCTGGTGGGGAAACTGCAGGAATTGATCCATAAGCATGATGGTAGGACAGCCTGCCAAGACTCAGGCTCAGGAGGAACGGTGCCACCCGAGCCATTACGACAAAAAACCGTCCGCAGGACAAGGACACACAGGCCTGTCTCTTGAGGCCAAACATCTGAGGGATTTCCGGAAGTATGACCCTCGCCCATTTAATGGATCATTAGGGGACCCCACCAAGCGCAGAAATGTGGTTGTCATCTATCGAGACAATATTTCGTTTTATGAGGTGCCCAGAAGAGCACAAACTGCAATGCGCAGTCTTCATGCTGACGGTAACGCGGCAAATCTAGTGGCGTTTGGTAGAAAAAGATTACGATATTAGAGGTGAACTTGCAACCTGGGAACAGTTCAAGGAACGCTTTTATGAGAAGTAATTTTCGGCCAACACCTGATACAATAAGTAGGTAGAATTCTTGAACTTAAAGCAGGGCGTTATGTCGGTAGAGGAAATATGAGCAAGAGTTCGATAAGCTGTCTCATTTTTGCTCTTGAGCTAGTGGCCACCGAGGCAGCAAGGACTGAGAGATTTATCCAAGGCTTGGGGAGCGGGCTACAAGGGATGGTGCATGCCTTGGATCTCAAGACGTATGTTACGACGCTGCGTAGTTGCTCTGAGGATTGATGCTGACTCCCGGGGGGAGAGGAATACAGGAGGTCACTCAAGATTGGGACCTCCGCAGTCAGAAAAGGAAAGCTGAGCACAGGACTCTTGAGCATCAGCAGAGGGGTCAGAACACAGTACCATCTTCATGTTAGTGGGAACAACAGAGTACCCAGGCTGGGAATGGCAGGGAGGATAGACCGATATACACCACCTTGCGGAAGCAACACTGGGACGTTGGTTTAGCCGGCTCTAGGATTTTGTTTCCCGATTGGCCAGAAGAGGCATATGGCAGGATTAGATGCCCAAGGAAGGATGCGCCTGAGCACAGGAGCCAGCTTGTAGGCTCATTCCAGGGAGGCTCGAACTGCCAGCAACAGCAGGGAAATGTATTTTCTACCACTCAGCGTGAGAGCCGAGAAGTCAGGCACCGTGGTGACTGGTGAAAGTCCTGTGGCAGAACCACCATGTTCAGGGAGGCCACCTGAGAGTGAGAAGATGAACAAGGATGAACTATTCGAGGACGAAAGTTCTTTGAGGGGGGGAAGAATGTACCATCCCGCACCATTTTATTTATTTTATTAATAATGTAATTTTTCCTTTTTCAGTAATTATCCTTAGTTTAAGGGGCATGTTTGGAAATTTTGAATTTAAAAGGTATAAGTGCGAGAATTAAGTGTTGTCGTGGAAATTATTCAAAATTATTCAATTTTTGAAATTCAATTTTGAAAAGTTTATGGCAGGAATTAATTATTTTTGGAAAAAGGAAAGGAATTAAATAGTATAAAGTGGAATAAGGAAACGATTTAATTACAATATATACTATTTTCCTTATTTATTATTATTAGTTAGTAGTAGTAAGTAGTAGTAGTAGTAGTATTTTTTTAAAAAAATAAAAAGGACCCCCCTCACGCAAACCCCCCCTCCGTTTTTCTGCTTCCACGTTGCCCCTCATTGTACCTCTCTCTCAGACGTCCAATCTCGCCATTCGTCGTGGTTCCGGGCTGCCAGATCCCGCCGGTCAGACACGCCGCAATCGCTCAGCTCTTCAGCCACGCCTTCCTTGCCGTCTTCACGCCGACCGCCACGCCTCTTCACTGCTAGGTCGCCACCACTGTCTGCCCCAGCATGCCGTTTTCGCCCAGGTCCGAGCCCAGCCACCGCGATCTGTGCGTCTATCGCCCTACTGCTGCCTCATGTTCGCCGTCCGCCACCACCGTCATCTTTGAGTTTCTCGGGATCTGGCAGTTTTAGGTAGGTCCTTTTGTTGAAGTTTTAGGTGGAAGTTTGGGCCCATTAAGTTTGGAATGAAGGTTGACTTATTCGAATTATTTTTGGCTTTAGATTTGAATCTAGGAAACTGTTGGAGTGGCTGTCCAGTGGGTTCGAGATCGTTCGACAAGAGTTTTGGTAAGGATTATAGTCCTTATTCTTCGTTTGTGGGCACGATCTGATTTTTGAACTAAGTTTGACTTAACCCTTGTATCTTTAAGGTTCCAAGTTGCCGTCCTTTGGGAGTTAAAATTTGTTGGAAGGAGATTTTGGAGTGGTTGTTAATCAAGTTCCTTGGGTAAGCTATTGGGTATTGTGGTTTTGAATCTGAGTTGTCGCAATTATTTTTGGACTGAAACTTAATGGTTGTATTCGTATGTTATGGTCATTTCTTCAAACCGCGATCATCGTTTGGTTGTCTGAGTTTATCTGTGAAATTTCGATTAAGGTAAGTAATCTTACCACTGGAATTGCCCACGGGCCAGGTTTTATTTGTATGCTAGCGTGATAAGTGTATGTTATGGTAAGTATTAGCATGTTGACTGATAGTAAGACCTGAATCAAGTATGTTCTGGCACGGGTTCTATTTTGTTTAAGTATACATCTAGGCACTTGATCGTTAGTATGTGATGGTATGTGTTTTCATATGTTGATATCTGATTTTCTGATGTTGAGGCATACTTGTATGTTGTGGAATAATGATGTTAAGGTATACATGAATGTTGTCGAATAGGTTAGTGAGGATTATGTATATGTGGTAGAGCCATGGTATCAAGGATTACATGTATGCCATAGATTCGTACGGTGATGATTTTTGAACGTTGAGACTGTGTGAATATCCTCACTGATTAGTTAGATGCTCACCAGTTTTGTGTTTCCTTCGGGATTCATTAGTTTTGTGTTTCCTTCGGGATTCACCAGTTTTGTGTTTCCTTCGGGATTCACCAGTTTTATGTTTCATGTGTTTATGTGCCATAGGTGGGTATCTAGAGGATATAGATACCTAGCCTGACGCTAGTGGTGGGGTTACTTACTGAGTATTTCATACTCATTCTTTCTTATGTTGATATTTCAGGTAAAGGTAAAGATGTATCGGCGATGACGCAGCGAAATTCGTGATCGTGTCACTAGGAATAATTTTTTTCGCTTTCGCATCATGAAATTTAGAGTCTTTATTTTTCCCTTAATATTTAGTTTTACTGTTTGAAATTTATTACTAAGGATTATTTCTTTTATATATTTTTATTAGTCTTTACGAATTTTGAGTACCCTATTATTGTTTTAACAATTGCATTTAATAAATGTCTTTTGAACTTCTCTTGTTTAACTAGCATTTATTTCAATATAACTGAGCGTCGTTTTAAATTCTATGCATGCATTTATTTTAGTAACGGCCTAACCTAAGTCCTAGGGGGTCGGGTCGTTACAGTCATATATATGTCTCTGTGTTCTTTTCTTTCTAAGAAAAATATATCTATTATTATAAATATCATAAAAATAGATGTCCAAAGCTTAGTGTCTTAAAATCTATGTGTCATTTTTCATGTTGTCCATGTGTCTTGCAATAATTCATGTTTGGTATCCATGTAACTTCGCATCCTACTTACCACTTTGCCTATAAATAGTAGCATTTGGTGGATCTTAAAATTATGCACATAGGTAAGAATAAAAAGAAAATTACATATATTTCCTATTTTCATAAAATTCTATTTTCTATTTCTATTATTCCTATTTCTACAAAATTATAATTTAGTTATTTATAAGTTTAGTTATATTTTATTATTTTATTATTATTATATTATATTTTCACCATATCCGTTGTGCTTCTCATTTTCACAACACGTTATCAACACGAGCTCCTGTTGCGTTCACTGCTGAAGGTAAGTCCTAAAGGTAGGTTGGGTTTTTCTTTCCCGTAATTAGTAAATTAAATGTTATTTTGCATATTTAGTGTATATTAAATTTCTAAAATAAATACAATATTTTGTGATGGTGTTGCCATGAAAAACCTTACAAAATTAGAATTTGCAGCCTTTGATATTAATGACAATAATTATTTATCATGGGTGCTTGATGCCAAAATTCAACTTGATACTATGAACTTGAGAGCAACATCCAACCAGGACAAAGCAAAAACTATGATTTTTCTTCGTCATCATCTCCACGAGGGATTAAAAATGAAATATTTTACAATAAAAGAACCCCGTATCTTGTGAAAAAAATTGAAAGAAATGTATGATCATCAAAAGACAGTTATTCTTCCTAAAGCCCGTTATGAGTGGATTCATTTGAGGCTACAAGATTTTAAATCAGTAAGTAATTATGATTCTGCATTATTTAAAATGAGTTCAAAACTGTTGTTATACAGAGAAAAAATTATTGATGCTGATATGTTAGAGAAGACATTTTCTACCTTTCATGTCTCAAATATGCTCATGCAGCAGCAATATTGAGAAAAAGATTTTAAACAGTATTCTGAAATAATTTCATGTCTTCTCGTGGTCGAACAAAATAATGAGTTATTAATGAAAAATCATGAATCTCGATCAACCAGGACGACACCATTCCTTAAAGTGAATGTTGTGATCTTTAATAATAATTGTGGTCAAGGTTGTGGTCGCAGTCGAGGTCATGATTGTGGCAAAGGAAGAAATAATTATTATTTTCGTGGTAGTCATTTTAATCATTTAAATTTCAAAAGAATTATACAAAATGATGATCACAAAGGAAAAGCTCCACAAGATAAGAGTTCAAAAAGTGTTGAAAATAAATGTTTCTGATGCGGAATGACTGGCATTGGTCACATACCTATCGTATGTCAAAACACTTAGCTGACCTCTATCAAACCTTCTTAAAGGAAAAAGGGGAAATGTGAAAGCAAATTTTGCATACCAGGATAATGATATATTTAACCCATCCCACATGACAAATTTGGATGTAGCAAATTTCTTTGAATCTCCTGAAGAGAAGATTGGTGTAGTTGATGGAACATCAAGTGTTTCTTTTGATTTTGAGAATATCTAGACTTAATGTTGTTGTTTTCTTTTATCTATCTTCATTTTTTTTTTTAGTAATTTTTGTATATTTTAAGTGTTATTTTTCTTATTGTAATTATTTCTTTTAATGAAGAAATATTGATCATTTTCATATGTTGGGTGATTAAAAAATGAGCAAAGAAAATCTATGTCTAGCAGACAGTACAACTACACACAATACTTACAAATAAAAAATACTTTTCTAAATTGACAATGCTGAAAGCAAAAGTAAATACAATATCAGGTTCTGAAAACTTGATCGAAGATTTTGGAAAAGCAAATATTATTTTGCCTAGAGAAACAAAATTTATATTTGACAATGCATTATTCTCTAGTCAATCAAAGAGAAATCTTCTAAGTTTTAAAGATATACATTACAATGGTTACCATATTGAGACTGATAGTAAGAATTGTGTGGAATATCTATATATTATCTCTACTGTCTCAAATGAAAAACGTATATTGGAAAAATTGTCTGCTTTATCTTCTGAATTGTATTATACTTATACACGAGTAATTGAAACATATGCAATTATGAACCTGAAGTTCATGAATCCAGACATATTTATAATTTGGCATGACTGATTGGGTCATCTAGGATCTATAATGATGAGGAGAATTATTGAGGATTCAAATGGACATCCATTGAAGAACCAAAAGATTCTTCAATCTAATGAATTATCATGTGATGCTTGCTCTCAAGGCAAATTAATAATTAAACCATCACTAGCCAAAGTGGGGATTGAATCACCTACATTTTTAGAATGAATTAATGGTGATATATGTGGACCTATTAACCCACCAAGTGGACCGTTTAGATATTTTATAGTAGTAATAGATGCATCCAATAGATGATCACATATGTGCTTATTATCAAGTCGAAATCTTGCATTTGCAAGATTACTTGCTCAAATAATTAAGTTAAGAGCACAATTTTCTGATTATACAATTAAGACCATTCGTCTTTATAATGTTGGTGAATTTACGTCCCAAACTTTTGATAATTGTTGTATGTCAATTGGGATAAGTGTTGAACATCATGTAGCTCATGTTCATACACTAAATGGTTTAGCATAATCATTTATAAAACGTTTGCAATTAATTGCAAGACCATTACTTATGAGAGCTAAGCTTCCTTCATCTATATGGAGACATGCTATTTTGCATGCAGCGTCACTTGTACGCATTAGGCTAGTAGCTTATCATAAGTACTCGTCAATACAATTAGCTTATGCTCATGAGCCAAATATTTCCAAGCTAAGAATTTTTTGGTGTGCAGTATATGTTCCAATTGCTCTACCACAACGCATTAAGATGGGTCCTCAAAGGAGGTTAGGAATATATGTTGGATATGATTCCCCATGAATCATTAAATATCTTGAACCCCTGATGGATGATGTATTTACCGAATGATTTGTTGATTATCATTTTTCAACATTAGGAGGAGGAGTTAAGAAATTAGAAAAAAAAAATTACATGGAATGCATCGTTATTGTTTCATTTAGATCATCGTATAGATCAATGTGAACTTGAAACTCAGAAAATAATTCATTTACAAAATATAGCGAATCAATTACCAGATACATTTATAGATGCAAAGAAAGTAACTAAGTCACATATACCAGTTGAAAAGAAAGTAACTAAGATGCATTTATAGATGCAAATAAAGTACAGATCAATGTGAACTTGAAGCTCAGAAAATAATTCATTTGCAAAATATAGTGAATCAATTACTAGATACATTTACAGATGCAAAGAAAGTAACTAAGTCACATATGCCAGTTGTAAATGTTCCATAAAAATTTGACATCCCAACACAATAAATTGTCACTAATGAGTTTGGAACACACCAGAAACGTAGTAGACCAGTGGATTTCAAAGACAAAAATCCTCGAAAACGAAAAATTAATTAATAGTGAAAAAGACTTGGTTGAGGATGTAAATACCCATGATGAAATCCTCAACATGACTAGTAAGAAATGTGAAATACTTAAAGATAATAATGAGATTTCAATAAACTATGTCATGATAGAAAAAATATGGAATCGAACTAATGTAATTATTGACAATATTTTTGCGTATAATGTTGCTCTTGATATTATATTTGAAAATGAGGATCCTGAACCAAAATCTGTTGAAGGATGTAGATATAGAAAAGATTGGCTTCGTGGAAAGAAGCAATCGAGGCAGAATTAAACTCACTTTCAAAACAGTAGGTTTTTGGACTATTCTGAACACCAGAAGGTGTCAAACATATGGGATACAAATGGATATTTGTGAGAAAAAGAAATGAAAACAATGAGGTCACGTGATATAAAGCAAGACTAGTTGCACAAGGTTTTTCACAAAGACCTTATATGGATTATGAGGAGACACATTCTCTAATGGTGGATGCAATTACACTAAGATATCTAATTGACTTGACTGTATATGAAAGTCTGGATATGCATCTTATGGATGTAGTCACAACATGTTTATATGGATCTCTTGACAATGATATTTATATGAGAATCTTAGAAGGATTTAAGGTACCTGAAACATATACATCAAATTTCTAGGAGCAGTATTCAATAAAGTTATAGAGATCACTATATAGATTGAAACAATAAGAACGAATGTGGTACAATTGCCTGAGTGGATATTTATTAAAAGAAGGATATCACAAAATCCAATATGTCCGTGTGTTTTTATAAAGAAATCACAATTAGGATTTGCTATTATAACTGTGTATGTTGACGACTTGAATATAATTGGAACTCTTGAAGAGCTTTCAAAGGTAATAGAATATCTTAATAAAGAATTTGAGATGAGATCTTCGAAAAACAAAATTTTGCCTTAGTTTGCAAATTGAGTATTTAACAGATGAAATATTTATTCATCGGTCAATTTATACAGGAAAAAATTTAAAAAGATTTTATTTGAACAAAGCACATCCATTAAATACTCCAATGGAAGTTCGTTCATTGGATATAAAGAAAGATATATTTCGATCTCGAGAAGATAATGAAGAATTTCTTAGTCCTAAAGTACTATATCCTTGTGTAATTTGTGTACTTATGTATCTTGCTAATAATACAAGACCAGATATTACATTCTCAATAAATTTATTAGCTAGATATAGTTCTTCTCCTACAAAAAGACATTGGAACGGAACTAAGCATATACTCCACCATCTCCGAGGAACAATCGATATGGGATTTTTTTATTCAAATAAATTAAATTTTGATCTAGTTGGTTATGCAGATTTTGGATATTTATCTGATCCACATAAAGCTAGATCTCAAATAGGTTATCTGTTTACATGTGGAGGAACTGCTATATCATGATGATCAGTGAAATAGATTATAATGGCCACTTCCTCAAATCATGCTAAAACTCTTGCAATTCACGAGGCTGGTCGAGAATGTGTATGGCTAAGGTTAATGACTCAACACATTTGATAACTTGTAGAAATATAAGTTATTGTCTCTCGAAAGTTGGAACAATTAGGATTCTTAATATTAAAATCTCATATTTCTTAAAGAAAAACGCATGGAATCCTTCAAACATTACTAACTTTTACAAAAACATTCTTTTTGATAAAACTACGTCACTAACGCATCTCATCGCAGGATTTCAATAAATTCCACTAAGTGTCGCAGACACAACTAACGCAAAGGCATGCGTCTGAATAATTCCAACGCATAGCAGATACATTGGTTTGAGTTGTTCCTATTAAATCATCACTTGCAAGTATGGACATTTTAATGTCGGCATCTAAAAAGCAACTGAAATGTTAGGCGACTGATCGGGGCATGGAAATTAATATTGTCATATCACAAATTGCTCAGGGAAAATGCCTATAAATAGAAGACTTTCAACTGGAAAAAGAGCATAATGTAGAGAGAGCAACTTAGAGCTTAGATTATAGTAATTCTGCTGCTACAAGAAGATCATAGGAGGAAAAGAACCATCACTATTGTTGATCAAGGAGAATTGAAGAGAACCAAGATCGAGAGAGAAATTTTCTTCATTTCTTTAACAAGTTGGTTGTACACACATTAATATCAAGCCAAAGAGGACAAGAAATTGAACTCTGCGACTTGACTCTTTTCTTTTTACTTTATTTTCATTCATCATTCATGCAGTTAAGTGTGTTATTATAAAGACAATTTCAATCTTTATAAAATTGTGCATTTAATCCATTCACATTTGCCTCTATTTACAATCTATTGTGTTAAATGTGTTTGAGACTTTGTGCATGCTAAAATTCTAAAAGCTTTAATCATTCTGGTCATTTGGTTGAAGTTATCTCAGCTAAACCATTCGAGAGAATAGGATAGCCGGAAACGCATCAAGTCAGAATGCACAGTAGCTTTAGGGATAAAAATACTTGTGCTTCACTGTTTTTTGTATCCAACGCATGCATCCTAGAGAGAGGAACACGTGGCATTTGCATTGAGAAATGTTGAATGATTAGACAAATAAAAACCCAACGCCTTGACATACATTTGATTATAAATACATATCTTTCATCTTCATTCTTACCCACACTCTTCCGTGTCCATCTTACTTGGATCCACGCATTCACTTATCACTTAGCACCATTCCTTCATTGAACCCTATATTTCACTTGTACTCATGTTTCTTCTTGTACACATGCAGTTAAAATAATGTAGATAACTTTTCTAGCATTTATGTAGAATCCTTCTACATTAGTGCAATGTAAGGCTTGCGTTAGTCTAACCTAAATCCCTGTGTTCGACCCTAGACTTACCAGAAAGCTGAATTAGATTTATACTTGGATCTAGCTCAGGTAAAATTTGTACGCATCATCGAGAGAGTATAACGCATCATCCATTCTTCTCACCTAGAGAAGTCATTCACCATTCATCTCCATTTACATCAATCTTATCTTCCATTTTCAATTATAATACACTCCTAGCACACATCACGAAACTAAGAACAACATTTGTGAAACGTGTGTCTTGTCTTCTAATAAAAATCTTCCAACAATATTACACGAAGACAACACAACTTGCATAGGCCAAGTCAAAGGAGAATATATTAAAGGAGATAGAACAAAACATATTTCACTGAAGCTTTTCTACACTCATGATTTTGAAGAAAATGGCGACATCACTCTACAACAATTTTGTTCGAAGGATAACCTGGCATACTTATTTACAAAGGCACCAACCGTAAATTTTGAAAATTTGGTGCACAACATTGGAATGTGGCAACTCGAAGATTTTAAGTGATGTTTTCGTGAGGGAGAGTACATATATTATATTCTTTTAGGAGTATGTATTATATGAAATGTGCAATCTTTTTCCTTCCCTAGGGTTTTTTTCCATTGGGCTTTTCCTAGTAAGGTTTTAACGAGACATATTTCATATATATATATATATATGGGCATCTAAGAGGAAGTATTATAAATATCATAAAAATAAATGTCCAATGCTTAGTGTCCTAAAACCCATGTATCATTTTTCATGTTGTCCACGTGCCTTGTAATAATTTATGCTTGGTGCCTATGTAAGTCCATATCCTACTTGCCACTTTGCTTTTGTGGATCTTAAAATTATGCACATTGGTGAGAATAAAAAGAAATTTTCATATATTTCCTATTTTCATAAAATCATATTGTCTATTCCTATTATTCCTATTTTCATAAAATTATAATTTTAGTCATTTTTAATTTAGTTATAAGTTTAGCTATATTTTATTATTTTATTATCATTATATTATATTATATATATATTCTTCATATATATTGTGCTCCTTATTTTCACAACATCTATGTCATTGTAATACATACCTTAAAAGTTATATTATCATCCTATTAAACAAATGAGCTAGGATGAAATAAAGAAAGGATAATGAATATCAAAATAAATTTAGCTCGATTGACAGAAATATGTGTTAACGATTGAAGGGCATGTGATTCGAATCCTACATCCTTATTATACTCCGAAGGAAAAAAAAACAAAGGAAAGGACAATGAAATAATTAAAATAAAGAGATTATTAAACCATGAAACTTTGAGTTCCAATTAGTATATCCATTCAAAAAAAAAAGTGTGGATTATTTTGAACAAAATGAAACAAAAATAAAAACTTCCGTTCTATAAATATTGAAAACATAAGTGAAAATATATTGTTTTACGCCAAACACATAAATGTAGTTCAACTGACATAAATTTATATTATCGAATTCTAGGTCAAAAGTTTGCTTTCCCCACTTCACATATTGTTAATAAAACAAAACATATTATTTTAAGTTGTCAAAATACTGAAAAAATACTGAAAATTGACATACAACTTTTGCATAGATGACGAAATCAGATGTTTAATTCTTTGACGGGTTTAACTCAATATTAATTGATATGACCTTTCTTTTTAGAGTTGGAGGTTCGATCTTTCATTTCCACAAGTGTTATACTAAATAAAAATTAACTTCATAAAAAGTAGTTTTAAAAATGTGAAATCGTATAATTATATACTGAGTAGAAATATCAAAATTTATCAAAATAATTTTTTAAAAAAGAATTTATCAAAATAATTAAAAACGAATTTAAGATCAAATATTGCTTCCATTTATTTACAATTAAAAACAAAGAACCACTTCAACAGTTCGTCTTATTCTCATAATAAACGGAGATCCCAACAATATATATATCTCCTTAAAATTAAGCATGTCCACATTAATTTACGCAAAACCCATTTTAATATCTTCAGTAAATCCAAAATAAACTTTTTATTATTTATTTTCCAAAAAAATGTTATTATTTAATATATATGAGCCACCAATACTAAACCATTATTTTGCTCGTTTATCTTCACAGCCGGCAACTAACCCCATTTAACAAAAAAAAAAAATTTAGGACTTCAAACAATAATAACAACAATAACAAAATTTAAAATTAAAAAAAAAAAAAAAAAAAAAAAAAAAAAAATTAGGTGCTGAATTCTTATACTGATTATATTTTAATCTTAGATTTCTTTTTTGAAGCAACTAATTTAGAAGTTTTAAATATTTTAGTTTAGTTTTTCAATGTACATAAAATATTCTTTTTTTTAAAAAAAAAAAAAGAATAAACGTGCTTAGATAAGTATATTAGGCATATAGATCAAGTGTTAGATCTCAAAATAACTCTAGATTTTAGTTAAGATTATGAATAAAAATCTGATCAAGAGTAAAATGTTTTTCTGATAATTTACAACATTCAATTATAATATTTAAAGATTTAAAGATTAAAATAAAATATTCAAAAATCCCGTCCCTGATCATGCCTCGATTCCTGTCCCTATCGGTCGAGCTGTTTCGTCCCTCTTTTCTTTTTTGAATTAGAAAGAACGGGGCCTCACTTAACTATTTGTATAGGATGAACAGCAGGGAGGATGAAAGACAAAGAAAGGAATCAGGGGGCGGGAGACTCGGGATATTCCTCACTCCATGGCATGGCACCTTTCGCTCATCCATTCCGCCCGCCCGTCCAGACGCGGCGCCCTTTTTCATTATCATCTACCGCCCTTTCTTTCCTCCCGGCTATTCACGCATGAAGATCGTCGTATGTATGCTCGACTTCGGTTGCCGGTGCTATAGGTAGGAGTACATTATGGCAGGATCAGCCATCCGGACAAACCAACCCTCCTCCAAGAAGAATTGTGCTATGCCCCCGATCCCTATAGAGCGAAAGAGCTGCCTAACTTTATGAGTTAATTTCTTTTTAAAATGATAAATTTAGAAAGGGTGATATAATTAAGAAAAAATTATTAATTACCAAGTATAAAATAGGTTTTCCCATTTGGGAAAGTTTTAATTTGAAGCATAAGGTATTGAAAAATTTTCCGGATTCAAATAGTTAATAATTAAAATTAGTTTTAACCAATAGGCTATAAGTTTGCCTTAAAAAAACGAATAGGCTATAAACATATACATAAATAATTAACCTTGGTTAAATTACAAATTTAGTAATTTAAAGAAAATTAGAATTTAGTTTCTATGTTTTTAAAAGTTAGAATATTATCTATATGGTTGGGTACATCCTTAGAAATGATTCATATAATTTGATAAAATTCTCATAAATAGTTCTTATTGATGGGATTATTTATGGATGTTTTATCAATTCATGGAGATTAAATTCTAATTTTTTTCTAAATTATGGGAACCAAATTTGAAATTTTACTTTAATGTTCGCACTCTTGAGACTTGCTTTTTTTGTTAGTTTAATAAATACGTGGAGGAGTCTTTGATTGAGAATACACATCTTTTGAGTGCCATTTGAGCTTGATTCATATTAGCTTTAAGTTATATCGTTTTATGTTAGGTATGTTGTTTCATATTTAATAATGAACGGTACTGATGAGTTTAATGATAAATAAGCTAATATATATTATATTATTAAAATTTTAAATTTTCGCATATACTTATTTTCTACCTTAATTAATGAATAAGAATAATTAACCTATAATTTTTTCCTACGTTCAAATTTTCATATTCCATTCATTAGCAAACATGAATTAAATAAAATACTCAATTATTAGAAAAAACTATTATTTAAATAACTTAATTTATTAGTGGGGAAAATCCGACTTTCACATCCTATGATTATCCCAACGACAAATATTATCTCTTCAATTAAAACTAACATTTCATGCTAATATTAATTTAAGCAAACCTACTTTTAATGACTTCAATAACTCCCAAACAAACATGAATTTAGGGGAATAAATAACGAACAAAAAAAAAAAAAAAAAAGAGAGACATATTTTATCAAAATCAAACTCCAATGGCCGCCTAGACTAAACCATTATTTTGCTTGCTAATTAATCCACTACAAGAAATTATTGATTTTCATATCACCATAATCAAGCTAAATTAAAGAGGGAGAAATGGCCATAAAAGACTCGAATTGTGTTTTTAGTTTAAAAAAAAAAAAAAAAAACATATTTTTTTCGTTATTTTTGAAAAGTTAATGACAATTTTCCGATGTTATCAATCTATGACTTCATTAATTTGAAGTATTATTTTCTTTTGATAAGCATTCTTATTTACAAAAGATTTGGCTACTTAAGAAGTAAAATAAAATGTCAAAATGAGTATAATAGTACATGGATATGTTGGTGACTAAGAGATCCATATTCTAATTTTCTTATCTACTAAAAAAAGAAGTAAAATAAAAAAAAAAGATATTTTTAGGAAAGTAAAATAAAATATTGAGATATTATACAGAATTTGGAGTAAAAAATTATTTTTGGGATCAACTACA
Source organism: Benincasa hispida (assembly GCF_009727055.1). Taxonomy (NCBI): domain Eukaryota; kingdom Viridiplantae; phylum Streptophyta; class Magnoliopsida; order Cucurbitales; family Cucurbitaceae; genus Benincasa; species Benincasa hispida. Next base: position 45,081,477 of record NC_052356.1, on the reverse strand, counting down.
AAATTATTATTCGTCCCTTTCTAACTAAATAATTAAATAAAAGGCTTTCTAACTAAATAATTAAATAAAAGGCTACTGACTCTATTAGCCTGAAAAAGAGGCTACTAACCATATGAGACGCTAATTGCAAGATTTTAAAACTTAAATATGGTAGTTAGAATTTCCAAATTTAAAAAGATATTCACTAAGTCTTTTTCATAGGATATAATTAATTAAATTGTATAGAAATAATAAATTAATTCAACAATATTTATAGAAGTGGACTTGGAGCCTTTTTCTTGGTAGATTTTCAAAAAAGATTATAATTTGATAACGTAAAAAAAAATACCAATTATGTTCATGTTGATATCATATTTTATTTTAGAAAAAAGAAATGTTAAAATTGAATAAATGATGTGAAGATATTAGGTTAATATTTTTAAATGTCCATGAATATAGGTCGAAGATTCGATTTTCATTCTTATAATTATTGTTTTTTTTTCTTAATAATAAAATATTAAGATGAGTTTGGTGGAAGTATGACAGCTGACAATTAGGACAGATGTCTCACTGGGAGTGGAGGTAGCAGGGTGTAACCGTACCTCATTAGGTGAGGATTTGAGGTCAAGTATGATTGTGCGATTTTGTAACATCAACCATATGGTGCACGTTAGCCTATCAAGGAAATTCCTTCTGTTAAAAAAAAAAAAACCGGAAATTATAATTTACATTTGTAAAAAAATAAATATAGGTTGAATGAATATTCAACCGGTGGATCACTTCCACTTCCATATCAACAAAACAAAAATTAAATTAAATTGAATGCGAAAGTTGATTAATTTGGTATTGTGATCCCAGATTATTCTCGATTTCAAAAACCTAGATTCATTCAATTCATTCCCTCCTCTATCTATCTGTTTTCGGATCTTTCCCCGAAAAACAAATTCCTCTTTTTCTTCGTTTATTCGGAAGCAACATCGCCTTAGATATAGGGGATTTGATCCTGCTGCTCAAACTCAAGAACTAGTATTGGTGTTGTGAAATCTGAACTGCATTTGGGTTTACAAAGACTAGCGTAATTTTGGAGACCCCAGAGAGTTTGGGCTTAATTTTTCTGAGGTGGGTATTGAAATCTTTGAGCTTTGAAGCAGAAATCAGAGAGGTCTTTTTGTTTGGTGGGTGTGTTGTGAAAGAGATTAAATGGGGTGATGAGAAGAGCACATGTTAGTTTGGAGGAACAATGACTGGAGGGTCATTGGGACTTCGCTCAGGGAGTTACGGGGCATTGGATAAACAGTTGAATAACGTAGTTTCCGTTTCGCCGATCCAAACAGCACGGAAGCCCTCCAAAATGATGAAGGAGAAGGATTATTTGTTTCCTTGGATCTGCAAGTTCGTCGGTAGGAAGAAGGTTGGGATGTTGCTTCTTTGTGTTGTTTCTGCTGCGGTTTTCCTCTGGGTACTCTACGTCGGCAAAGGTTTGAGCCTCTTTTGCGTTTAGATATACATTCCTTTTAGTCCTTACTCGTTAGATGCTGCTGGAATCTTGGAATTTCAGATTGTTTTATGAAATTAAATTGGTTGTGTTTTTGTGTTTAGCTGAGAATTTGGATGTTGAAGTTTTTTTGTTCTGGCATTCATCAAATTTATATGAACACTTTACTTTTGTTATGCTTATGAATGTGGGATGAAATCAATGGATATAGCCCCTTGGTTTGTGATGATCTTGTTGAATAATATTTGAGCTACATTCTTGCTTTCTACTTTTTTTTTTTTTTTTTTTTTTTTTTTTTTTTTTTTTTTTTTTTTTTTTTTGTCTTCTAATAATAGCATTCGACTTAGTTCACATTTGTGGTAGTTTATTCAGATGGTTCAAATCACCAATCCCAATTTCTTTTTCCTACCGGACCGAATGTTTGTAGATTGATGCTGACCTTTCAAGATTTTGCAGTCCCTGCTTATTCTTTTACACTATTTAGTATTTTCTTTTACACTATTTAGTATTCACTCTTATCTAATGCTGGACTTTCAAGATTTTTCCATTTTTTCTGTTTGTGTGTGTTTGCATGAGGTAATCATATGTTTAATTTTGATCATGTTTCTCCAGGTGAGGATGCTCAAGAAGGACAGCATATCCAACGCGTCAGTATTAACAATAGCATAGTTATGAGTTACAGGGAATCTTCAGCTGAAGATATTATGGATAATAGTAGTAGTTCTTTGGCAAAGGGGATAAAGATATCTTCATTGGCATCACCTCCGCCTCCTCCTCCAGCACTTTTCCTGGGTTACACTCTTCCACCAGGACACCCATGTAACAATTTTGCCCTACCTCCCCCACCTGCAGATAAAAAGAGAACTGGTCCGAGGCGTAAGTTTTGTTCCCTTCTAACAGATTTATACTCTTGCACTGTTGCAATATTCCATGCATGATATCAAGTACGCTGTTTGATGTTGACTGTATAATATTTGGGCACCAATGGATTCTCAAGGCACTTGCACCTTTACTAAGAATTTTCTTTTTTTATGCTTCAGCATGTCCAGTATGTTACCTTCCTGTGGAAGAAGCTGTCGCCTTGATGCCTAATGCCTCATCGGTTTCACCTGTTCTTAAAAAATTGGATTATATTTATGAGGAAAATTTAAGAAGGGAGACGGAGTTTGGAGGTTCAGACTTTGGTGGATATCCTACTTTAGCCCAGAGGACGGATTCTTTTGACATAAGGGAGTCAATGAGGGTGCATTGTGGGTTAGTTTTCTTCTGTCTCCATCCTTTTTCTTTCATGTTTACTTCAACATTTTTTTCCCTTGCCTAACATGGCGGGGGTTGCCCATATGATAATTTAGGAATACAACATTTTACATATCTATTCCATTCTCTTATGGTTATCTCTTCTTTCAATGTATTGTTGATAAATATCATATCTCCTATGTTTTACTTTTAACTTGGATTTATGTGTTTTGGTTTATGTATGTTTGTTTGTAGGTTTGTTGGAGGAGTCAAACCTGGTCGCAACACAGGTTTTGATATCAATGACGACGACCTTCATGATATGGAGCAGTGTCGTGGTGTGATTGTTGCATCTGCAATATTTGGTACGATTTTTGCAATTTTGTTCTTAACTGTGAACATATATCATTTGATGCTCTCATTAAACTACTTATTCTTCAGGAAATTTTGATGTTATAAATCAGCCAAAGAACATTAGTGAATATGCCAAGAACACTGTTTGCTTCTTCATGTTTATCGATGAAGAAACAGAAGCATCATTAAAGGGAACTGGCATCCTGGAAAGCAGCAAGAAAATTGGGTTGTGGAGAATCATTGTGGTCCATAACTTACCTTACAAAGACGCGAGACGAACTGGAAAAGTAAACTTCTACATTTTTGTTAACACGTTTCAATTTTTATGAAACTAAGCTCGGTCAGATAATCATGTCATCGTAGTAGCTCTCAGGGGTCCTTCCTTTCTTCTCCATTTTTCATCTGCTTGAGCAGAAAGGCACTTCTATCTGGTCATCACTCTTAGTTTCATTTTCACAATGTATCATCACTTCGTAGTTTCATTTTCACAATGTATCATCACTTCGTGCCTAAAACTGGTTACTAAGATGAAGGAATTATGCCTTAAACGTATCTTTTGCCCTGTGTTCTTGCTGTTGCAGATTCCAAAACTTCTGGTGCACAGAATGTTTCCTAATGCTCGATATTCTCTTTGGATTGATGGCAAACTTGAGCTTGTTGTGGACCCATATCAAATTCTTGAAAGGTACATCCAATTATTTGTTTTTATAAGTTTATTAAAGGGTTCTGTTCTCAGAATACTGCATTGAACTTTGTGATGGCAGTACTCCTAGTCTTCAACCATCTTAATCCCTTCAGTTAAAATGGATCAAATTTCTGCTATGATACTCTTACTGAATTTCCCACTGTCCAGATGGTTATTGGTCATGCTATATATTACGCTGAGTCGCTGACTAAATCTTGCTCAAGGTGCTCTTATTTGCACAAATGAGCATTAGATTACCTTGATCTTTGATTATTTATGTTTAAATGTCTTCTTGATCCTCTGTGGCAGTAACTGAAGGGTTGTATTGATGGAAAGGCCTAGACCCACTCTATGATTTTCTCCACAAGAACTGATAATGGAAGACCTAGGTTTCCCCACTCTGAATTTCCTTGAGTTTAATGTGTTACAGTGAATTGCCTGTTATAGTCTTTCCTTATTGCTAATAATTAGGAAGCAAAAAGTTAATGCTGGAAGTCAGAGTCTCACAAGAAACTGTAGTTTGGCCAATGCTATAAATCTTCATTCATATAGTAATAATCATAACTACAACAAATGTCTAATTTACATATTAGTTGCACTGTGAATTTCTAATAGTTGGAGAATCTCACTCTCACACTACCTCTGCAATATAACTATACTTTGGGTTTGATGTCTTTCAGTTTTAAAAGGCTCTACCAATATTTTTTGATGTCCTCACATTTTTCAAACCCCTAAATTGTCCCCAATTTCAGGTTCTTATGGAGAAAAAATGCTACGTTTGCAATTTCTAGACACTACAAACGCTTTGATGTGTTTTTGGAAGCTGATGCAAATAAAGCTGCCGGAAAGTATGATAATGCTTCTATCGACTTTCAGGTTGACTTTTATGTAAAGGAAGGTTTAACTCCTTATTCCGAAGCCAAGCTTCCCATTACAAGCGGTATGTGTTGCCCCCACGCTCTCCGTGAAAGAAATAAGTTAAGCCAGGGTCACAAAGTTGTCTGTTTTGGATTTTCTGCAGATGTTCCAGAGGGATGTGTGATACTTAGAGAGCATGTACCTATTAGCAATTTGTTCAGTTGCCTCTGGTTCAATGAAGTTGATCGTTTTACATCACGAGATCAAATTAGTTTTTCTATTGTGAGGGACAAAATTATGGCCAAAACAAATTGGACAATCAATATGTTCATGGACTGTGAAAGGCGCAATTTCGTGATTCAGGTAGCTTTTCTATATTGCATTTATGTTTGCTTGTAGTAGAAATCTATCATTGATATGTTACTATAATTTTGTATATAGCACTGCTATTTTGAATATTTTTATATTTTCATTAAATCAAGGTGCACTATATATTTAGATTTTTGCAACAAACTTAACTGTCCCCATTCAACTTTCGATACATTTCAAACAATAATAACAACTGTTGAATAGAATGTCAAAATGTAGCCATTATTACAACATTGGAATTATCAGAACTGTTTTCTAAAATACATCTTCTGTTCTTTATCTTCCAGTCTTCTGATTGATTTATGGAGCCTTCAAAATTAGTGATTAGGAAAACCACATCTTGTATGAAAGATTCAAGTTTTTTCCTCCTGCTTGAAGAGAATTTTAAACCTCATGAAATTTTGGATCTTATATTTCAAGTATTGGAAGCCATGACCACTCTGTCTCCAAGTTTTAACTGCATGTACCTACGTCCATGACATTACTGAAACTTTAAGTTCCTGTTTTGTACCTTATACTTCTCTTTGGCCTGCAGAAATATCATAGAGATGTACTTGAACAGAAGGCTCATTCTGTTCCCATGGCTGTCCATCCCCCACCACTTCCACCTTCTCTACCATTTTCTGTACTTAATCCAGTCAATGACTCATCGTCCGACAGAGTTTCAAGTTTACCGAGGAAGCCTTCCCCTAAGCGTAATCGTGAGAGGAGGTCTAGGCGTCATCGGAAAGTCGCTGCAGGTATAAAGGACAATGATTTGAGTTGAAGTTTTGTTCAGAAGAGTTATTTTTATCCCTTTTCAACAACCCCTTTTAAAATATATATATATAAATATATACTGGGGCTAGGATGGTTGTGCAAGATGAGTGCTCTAATTATATTTCTACATAGCTCAATTTCTCATTCTTTCTTCTTCTATTGGACTTTCCATTCATTTTTCATGTATATAGAGCAAACCAAACTATATCTAATAATAATTGTTTTTATGGGTTGCCCCCAAATTCTACTGATATTTCACAGCTCATCCCACCCCCTTTTTATTAGTTCCTTCCTTTATCATTTTAAAAACTGAGCAGAAGCTTCTTTGATTATGAAGCTTTGTAATTTCAGGCCTACTAGTCTTATATATATGGATTGTTATTATTATTATTCTTTTGTTGACAAATGGGGAATTTTCAAATTCTATCGCCCAATTGGGTCCTTCATTGAGAAGAAAGAGGAAAGAATTGACTATTGAGCTGACTTTCCAAGTTTCCAACTAATTTCCAGCTTTTGTCCCTTGAAAGTTATTCTAATAATTATATAGAAAATTGTTTGGTGATAAAAAGAAACTTTATCACAAGTCTACATAAGGGTGAATATTGCTTGAAATGTACATGTTTTTACTTTAAAATCTCATTTCCATTGTGTCTGATTGTAACTCGCAACATCCAAGTCAATTTTGGAAGGGAAAATTCAGCTTTGAAATTTCAATTGAACTTTTATGGGAAAAAAAAAAAAAACAAAAATCTCTCTTTCGATTTGAACCAATAATCAAAATTTCCAAGGGAATATTCTCAAAATATCATAAAATCAAACAAGATTTTCCTTTCTTTTCTTCTTTTCATTTTTCGAAAAAAAAAATATTTCTTCACTGAATTGTGATCTCGATACTTTATATGTCAAGTTGACGATAATGACAAACAACAAAACAAGCTTGCCATTTTGGTTTATCAGCAAAAGAAAATGTAAGCGAGTGGCACAAATTTTATATATTTGTAAGTCCATCAAATTTTAGAAATCATTTCTTCATTTCAAATCAAAAATTATATTTGTAAAGCAATACTATGCACTCTATTTTTATGCCACCTACCCTCATTGTACACATAAAAATTAAAATAAAATATTTTAAAGAAGTAAGAAGAATTGATACCTCCAAAATCAGAATAGTAATAAACTAAATTTTTTGACAATGGGACCTTAAACATGAAAAAATAATAAAAAGAAAAAAAAAGAAGAAGAAAAGTCTACTCCCATATCCTATTGTCATATAGTGCAATATAAAATGAAATGGTTTGAGAGCTTAGGAAAATCAATATATATCCCAATCAAGGAAGTTTTGATAGTAAACATGGTACTCCAGGACTACAAACTCCTTGACCATTTGAACGAAAGTTTTATTTTTGGAGGGGAAAAAAAAACTAAGGTAATTTTTTGTGTCTTGAAGAATCACTTTTTGGCATGGATTTTGGGCTGAACCCTTTATTATATATATATATATAAAGAAATTTATAATGCATAGCAAATTATTTTTGGTCAACGAAATTTCATGAAAGGACAATATGTGAGATGAAGGAATACCAAACCCTAAATCATTAAACCACAAATCTTTTAGAAGAACTTCTATCTACTTTTGTTAACATGAACGTAGCTCAATTGGTATATTGTTTGTATTTTTAACCTCGAGATTAGAGGTTCGATTCTCCCATCAAAACAAAGGAAAAAATGTGAAGATAATGTTTATAGGCTTAATTTTCACAAACAAAAAATCAAATGCTTACCGGTCTAAATTATTACATGTTAAAGTTTAAAGGCTAAGTTCCTCTGGTAACCATTTGATTTTTAGTTTCAGTTTGGTAACCATTTTGTTTTTTGTTTTTATTTTTTTAAAATCAAGCTTATATCATCCACGTTTCTTGCCATGATTTGCATCTTTTTAAGTACAATGATTCATTTCTTAACCAAATTCAAAAGGTAAAAACAACTATTTTTTAAAGCTACTTTTTTTTAGATCTCAAAATTATGCTTGGTTTTTTAAACCATTGGTGAAAAATAGATAACAAAGGAAGAAATTTAGAAGTGGAAGTAGTGTCCACAAGTTTAATTTTCAAAACATTACCAAACAGGCCTTAAATTTTAGTTTTTTTTTTTTTTTTTTTTTAAATTAAGCCTATTAAACACCCATTTTCATCTCTAAACTTTTGCTTTGTATTTTTACTTATTGCTAATTTTTTCAAAAACCAACCAGAGTTTTAAAACTAAAAAAATACTTTTTAAAAGAACTTGTTCTTGTTTTGTGAATTTGACTAAAAAAATTCAATTCTTTTATTATCTAAATTGATTATAAAAAATTGAGAAAAAAATAGACTAATTTTTAAAATAAAAAATAAGGTTCCATTTGGTAAACGGGCCTTAATGTTTAATATTGTTGTTTTCAAAAACTTATTAGAGAAATAGTTGTTGTTTTGAAACTTATTAGAGAAATATTGGTTGTTTTGGGAGTTCGAGCAGAGGTCGAACGTTGAAACTCGACGACAAGAAAAACTTGGAAACAATACATAGGCCGAAACTTCAACCCTCGACAAGGGAAATCTCGCGAATCTCGCTTAAGGTTGTTGGAGGTTGAAGTTTCGACAGCACATCCACCATCGAGATTGTAGTTTATTACTTTTCTTTTTCCCTCATAGAGGAAATAAAGTAATGAAATGGTATATTATATGTATCTGTGTATCCGAGCTACTTCTAAAAACCTATGCATTTTTTATCATTTCGAATTAAGACGGAGCGTTGTGGAATTGACGTGAGGGTGTGAGATGTTATATTTATGGGAGCAAACTCCAAGTGAATATGAAGTGCATGGATATAAGTTATGCCTTGGAATGAAAGACAATTCCAAATATGCTTTGTCTACGAACAAAATTTTTGTATATTTAAGTTTCCAAGGTTACACACATATCGATAACTTCAAGTGATTAAGGAGATATAATGGGCTGATAGCAATTAAGGAATAGCGAGATTCAAAGCGAGATAGGTAGGAGAGAGCGAGATGTGAACAAAGATTTCAAGAGAGAGCAAGATTCAAAGCGAGATTTTAGGAGAGAGCGATATCCAAAGCGAGAATGTTGAGAGAGCGAGATTTAGTTTATATGATTAACTAACTAACATTGAACTTGGTAAAATGAAATGGTTGAATAATTGAAAAAATGAGAATATCCGGAATACACATCAGATGCTAAGATTACGCATTGAGTTTGGTAGTAGATCCATAATCAAAAAAAAGTGTTTGTGATTGTTCCAGAAGAAATGAAAGCTAGTAATCATTAATGGAAAATAAACAACAATAACAGAGAGAAGCGAGATATTGAGAAAGAGCGAGAGTGAGGAGAGCGAGATCTTAGGAGAAGAGCGAGAGTGAGAGTGAGAGAACGAGATCTTAGGAGAGAGCGAGATCTTAGGAGAGAGCGAGAGTGAGAGAGCAAGATCCTAGGAGAGAGCAAGAGTCTTCACTTTATTTGAACTTTCCAATAGAAATTTATATAAAAAAAAAAAAAGAGAAAAAAGAGCTAATAACATAACTATAATTTGAATAATCATTAGACTATAATTGGAATATATTAGATTATACTATATAATTGAAAAATCATTAGACAATAAATTGAATATATTAGATTATTATACTAATAATATGAATAATCATTAGACAACAAATTGAATATATTAGATTATTATATTATAATTGAATAATCATTAGACAACAAATTGAATATATTAGATTAATTATACTATAATGAATAATCATAGACATAAAATTGAATATATTAGATTTATTATACTAAAAAAAAAGAATATAATGAATATATATAAAGAAAAAAGAGCAATGGAATGAAAATTGCTTGTCACTTGTACATGAACAGTTACCGCTCGTATGATGGCTTGTTCGAGATCACTTAAGTATGAAATACCTTAGATAAATTGTAAACACACGAAGAGGTGTGTTAATTTCATATCGACATAGCTGGTATAATGCAGCAGTGAACAACCCAACAAATGGTTTGGACGGACCAAAATGTCACCATCGTTTCTGCTTATGACATATATCAAGCAACTTCAATAAAAAGTATAAATTTAATTCATTGAAAAATTAGTTTATCGTGTCGGTGTCCAGTTTCAAATTCAAAAGTTCAACAAAGCAATTGAAGACATCAAAGAAATAAATCGGAGCTGTCTAAGTTTTTTTGACAACATTAGTTTAGAGCAATGAACCCAAGCACATGATGGAGGATTCAGATATGGTGTGGATGACGACAAATCTATCAGAGTGCATAAATGAAGTCCTCAAAGGACTCGAATGTGTCTATAAATGCTCTTTCTCAGATAATCTCGGTGCGACCTCACCTGCCGAAAGATTAAAGGATCAGGTTAAGTTTAATATGGTTAGGAACACAATTTCGTGAGCTTCACAGATGATGCAAACGAGAAACCGTCATAAGATATCGCGAGCATATATACTAAAATGATGGATGGAAGTCTGTTTTCAGATAAATCAAATCATTTTGTTCACTTGATGTTCACTGATGCGAGGCGGTATTCGTGGGGTGGAGCATGCTTGCATGGTGTATAGACAATAATGCAAAGCAACAAGACCTGAGGTTCGAGAGATAGCTGGGCCTCTATACTTTTGCACTATGGGCTTGGAGCGATTTCCAACAATGGCTCCACAACTACATCATGTTAATGACGCTCAGTTAGTTGGACGAGCATACGGTTCCTCGGTATTGTTTTTTATTAAATTTAATTTTTATATCACTGATCTAGTTAATTTAAAATTCTAAATTATCAATTTAAAAATTTAGGTGGAGAGACAAAATTTGGGTGACTAGGACAGCCACACGTGTAGTCAACCTATAGATACATGTTTGATCTGCTTCAACCTGAACAGGTACATTACACTAAACCTAATTGATTATTTTTATCACATTTTTATTGTATTTGTTTTTAATATTCTCTATATAATATTTTTATTGTTTCAGGTTATTTGGGAGCCATACAAAATTATTGTGCATACTTTGCCTAATTTTTGTACGAATGGTCAAAACATATGGCGGACAATGAGTCCTCTCAATATGTTTTCACATTGGTGAGTGAACATCTTCTCTGACAGGGTGATGAGACAATTCGGTTTTCAGCAAGATGTCCCATCCTTGTAATACCGAACCCGTACTGCAGATATTGATCTAAGACTGGGATATTGGTCCGAAAAAGTTGCAACATTTGGTAGTGCGATGGCACTATCGTGCAAGGTTATTGCAGTGAGGTCTCTCTTGAACAGTTTGACACATATGTCACTCCAGAATATATTCATTTGGTATAATAATATCACAAGGCGCTACGTCACTCGTCCGGGAGCAGCTGTGGGTCATCTGGTAAATGAAATGATATTTATCTAATTTTTTTAATTTAAATTTTTTTAAATATTGTCTAATTGTTTATAATTCACTAGATCGAACAACAGTAGACTCCATGAGGTTGCGAATGATCCGAACCAGGTTCTTGCTATATGTAGTGACAACCAATGCTATATGGAGAAATTTATTATATGTACGATATACCTATTTTCCTCACCAGCTCCTAGACGTAGAGGACCTGTTCGAGAAGAGGATGAGTTTGATGAGGTTGCAACATAATTGGAAGAGTTGCCCCTATGACGTAGACGCAGAGTCAAACTAATTATGTTAGTCCGATGATGATGACCAGCATTTGGTTCAGGACATTATGACTCAGAGGCTGGTCCTTCGTCTTCATACGTGCATGGACATGGTCGGGGTCGTGGAGAGCATAATGAATATTTATATATGAACGCCTGCAGAGGTACCAGAGCAACATCAAGAAGAACCCGAGCAATCTCAAATTCGAAGTCGACGACAACAACCAGCTCGAAATCGACGACGTCCGCCTTGTGGACACATTGATTTTTGTATTATTTTTATATAAATGAGATATTTAATTTACATTTTTTTTATATTTTATGAAGTTATTATTTTTAATTTATTCTTTTTAGAGTTTAAATAAAATAATAAAATATTTTAGAATTGTTTTTATAAAATGGAAAAATTAAAAAAAAAAAAAAGATTAGAAAGAAGAAGGAAAATTTGTACGGTATTCTCCGCTCTCTATCAAAATCTCACTATTTCGCTCTCGCTCTCTCAAACTCTCGCTCTCGAATTTGATTGAAGTTCCAGTGGCAAAAAGAAGAATATTCATTAGCTCGTTATTTAGTCAGACTTGTTGAGATGACAAAATCTGTAAAAATTATTCAACAAGCTTTGGAAGGAATTCCAGGGGACCTTATGAAAATTTAGAAATACGATCTTTTGATAGAGGAAGGTCTCTGGAATGATAATTAAACAGACTCAATAATAATGTTAGGAAGGGCAAGATCAAGTGAAAGGAAGGTCGAGGATTCAAAATTCGGCCTATGTAGGTCGAATTTTCAACCCTCGACTTATTTTTTTTTAAAAAAAAATAACAATATTTTTACAAATAGTTTGAAAACAATAATATTTTCCTAAATAGTTTTTAAAAGGACAATATCCTTTTAATTTTCCCTTTGGTAACCGTTTAGTTTTTTTATTTTTTATTTTTGAAAATTAAACCATAAACATTAATTTCACATTTAAAATTTTCTTTTTTTATTTTTATTTTTAAAAGTTAAGCCTATAAACATTACTTCCACCTCTAAATTTTTTTCTTTTTTCTTTTTTCATTTTAAAAATTAAGTCTATAGACATTACTTCCACATCTAAATTTTTTTATTTACTTGTTTACTAAGGGTTTAAAAAACTAAGTCACGTCTTGAAAACTAAAAAAAATAATTTTTAGAAACCCGTTTTTTGTTTTTCAATTGAATAAGACGTAAATCATTATAAAAAAATGGAAAATAAACTTAATTTTTTAAAATAAAAAACCAAAACCAAAAAGAAAATAGTTAGGAAAAGAGAGGGCTTAAATTATTACAAATAAAAAATAAAAGGAAAAAGAAAATGGCAATTGAAGCTTGCACTAGGTTCTGGCTGTGCTTACCTCATGTCAGCCGGCAGGGGCTCGCCAAGCGATCCGATTCTGCAGCTTTTTATGGAGTTTGACCGATGGGTATTAATGGAGTAACTCTTTCCCCCATAACCCATTGGAATTTCCTTCCCCTATTTCATCATGTTCCGCCATTTCTTCGTTTCTCTCTTTCATCCCTTCCAATTCCCATGGATTTCCCTTCCCTTCTTCTTCATCTTCTTCCTCCTCCTCAACATCGCTTCAACCACCACCATGGTCCAACATCAGAACCCAGGAACCGAAGCCCTATACGATCAACATTGCAATCAAATTGTTCCCAAATCGCCTTTAGACACCGACCCATCTTCCTTCGCCGTTGCCACTCCCAGACTCCGGTTCAGGAACAGTTACTTCTCTGGTGGCGATAAGATTGTCGGCCAAACCCCAGGTTCGGCCCCTGTTTCTCCTAGATATGTGTTTCTTTATACCCTCAGTGCCCGTAAAACCGTCTCCCCTGGCGTGGTTAAACTCCAAGCTAACTTGGTTCTTCGAGGCTCCACGTCGTATCTTGATTCTTTTGACAATTCCAAGCACCGTCGATTGCGATTGGTTCGGTACCGAGGACCGAAGACTCAGCCATGGAAGCGGAGGGTAGGATTTGCGCTTGATGGGTTTTGGTCAGAAACATCTGGGAAGGTATGTATGGTTGGATCAGGTACCAGTTTCACGAATTCAGGGGATTTACAGAATTTGAATGTCGTTCTAAAGCTGGATTGTCCTACAAATGTGACCATTTTACATAGTTTGATTACTGGAACTTTGGAAAGTTTGAATGACAATAATGGTCTGCAATTTTTTGAGCCTGTTTCAATTTTGAGTCTAGCCCAGAGTACGGATTACAAATATACATTTATAGATGAAGGAGTTGAGGATTGCTTGAGTGGGAATCATAGAGGTCTAAATCTATCTCAAAATGTATGTTCTGTTATTGGTATGCTTACTGATACGTTTGAGTTGGAGTATGAGAGTGACTGTGATGATGTGAACTGCAATCCTTTAGGTAACAATGTCAAAGACTTGCCTGTTTTAATGAATTATGAAGGACTTGAGTGTACCCATGAGGGAAAAGTGCGAATGTTATTGCACTTTGTGAACTCAAGCTTTCATGTCAATAGATATTCTTTAGTACCTAGTGACACCTTGATTGCTGAAGGAATTTGGGATCAGAAGGAAAATCGGCTTTGTGCTGTTGCCTGCCGAATCCTGAACTATACCCAATCGTTAACAGATGCTTCTGTTGGAGATTGTTCGATAAGGTTTAGTCTGATATTTCCTGCTGTTTTCTCTATCAGAAACCGAAGTTCTATTGTGGGTCAAATTTGGAGCACCAAGTCTGCAAATGAGTCGGGTTACTTTCAGAAAATTCTGTTTCGTAGTTATAATGATATGTTGATAGATCCTTCTCAAGTCAAATATGAATATACTGAGGTTGGAATGCAAAACTCTTGCCCCCAAAGCAAGAATGTTCATGGTAAGGACAAGACGTACCCTAATGAGAATTCATCTGACATGAGGTTTTATATGTCCTTAAGGAACAGCAAAGGGCAGATTGCAAGGGGTTATGCATCACCATTATTTTATGGTCAGCGTCCTTATCAGAATGGTGTATATCGAGGGTTTGGAAACGTTTCTCTGTCATGGGAAAGAGAATCTCCAGTTGCAATGCCCATCTACCGAAATGGTCTCCTGAACATTAGCTATAGGATAAGTTTCAGCTCTCCTGATTTCAAGTTAGCTGGGGAGAACTTTTCATCAAAAAGAGTGTTGATTTCTGCCGAAGGAATTTATGATAAGAGTACTGGTTCTTTGTGTATGACAGGATGCTGGCAACGAGAGTTGACGAAAACTCGTATACTGGACTGTCAAATGGTTGTCAAAGTCCAATTTCCACCTTTAGATGCGAGTGGGATGGATCATATTCAGGGAACAATTGAAAGCAAAAGGTCAAAGTCAGATCCTTTTTATTTTGATAGTCTGGAGTTGTCTTCAGTTTCAATTTATACGAAGCAAGCTCAAGAATCCATATGGAGAATGGACCTTGAAATCACCATGGTTCTGGTTTCCAACACCCTTGCATGTCTTTTTCTGGTCTTGCAACTCTTTTACGTAAATAAACATCCCGAGGTGCTTCCTTTCGTCTCTGTTTTGATGGTGGTAATTATGTGTTTGGGACACATGATTCCTCTTCTACTGAACTTTGAAGCTTTGTTTGCAGCAAAGCGTAATCAGCAGAATGTATTTCTTGGCAGTGGGGGATGGCTTGAAGTGAATGAAGTAATCGTTAGAGTAGTAACAATGGTGGCTTTCCTTTTACAGTTGCGTCTTCTCCAGCTCACTTGGTCATCAAGACAACGCAATACAAGTGAGAAGGGCTTGTGGGATTCTGAGAAAAAAGTTACTTATCTGACTTTACCATTGTATGCAGTCGGTATTTCGATTGCTTGGCTAGTTTACAAGTGGAAAATTTCTTACAATAGCTCATACAGGCCATTTTTTCAACCAATCCACAAAGGGTATCGAGTCATTCCTGCTCGGTCGCTCGGGTACCAGCAAAACTCCTTCTGGGAGGTTCTCAAATCGTTCGCAGGTTTAGTCTTGGATGGTTTTCTTGTCCCACAGATCATATTCAACCTGATATTCGATTCCAAGGAAAAGGCTCTATCCTTCTCCTTCTATATGGGAACCACATTTGTACGTCTACTACCTCATGCTTATGACCTTTACAGGGCTCATCATACCAGCTGGTACCTTGATTTATCATACATATATGCAAACCACAAACTAGACTTCTATTCCACTGCTTGGGACATCATCATTCCTTGCACTGGTCTTCTATTAGCTCTTCTCATATTCTTGCAGCAGCGCATCGGTGGTCGATGCATACTTCCGAGAGTACTTCGTAAACAGGGTCCTTCATATGATCAAGTGCCAACCATAAGCAATGAGGAATTGTAATATAGGATGACAGTTTGTATTTTGATTATTGCAAAGCTTCCTTGACTTTTGAATCATACACAGAAAGAGCAAGTTGTTTTCTCAGAGATATTTTGCCTAAATTGTATTTGATCAACTGGAGAAAAGATTGATCATGTCACTTTAAGGCAAAAGATATGAAGAAAAGGTTTCCTATTGATCTTTAGGATTTGGCCCAAGTTAGATGGTAGACTGACAGTAGTTTCCTGATCCTCAATCTATGAGCTATCCTCACCAACCGAGTTGAATAATTTATTAAAAATAATCTGAATATGGTAATAGTTGCAATTATATTCTCAAACTTTCAATAATAAAAATTAAGTCCTCAAATTTATAAATTATTAATATTGCATCTCCAACTTACAAGAATTGTAGAAATTGGACTCTTCAGCTTACAATAATTGTAGAAATTGAACTCTAATGCAATTTTTATCATTTGGAAATCCAATTTCTACAACAATTGCAAGTTTGAAGGTTCAATTTTTATAATTGAAAGTTTGAGTGTAATTGTAACTATCACCATATTAGGTGGCATTTGCAATTTACCCGAATAATTTTCATGGCAAGCATAACTTTGAAAATTGGCCTATTAGCTTGGTGAAATGATAAAAGCTTTGATGTTATTTGGATGCTCCTTTCTCCCAGATCATCCCTGGGAAAGATGTTCATCTGTAGAGTATAGAGAAATCAGTCCTAACAGTAGGAGGGCCGTTATCATGAAGATTGAAAATTTTGCGGATGTGTAATCTGTAGGTTTTAAACAAATTCTTCAAATATGGTAATCTGCAAAATTTCTCTCCAACAAACTCATTTCAATTACTCAATTCACTGGATCTTGAACAACATAGTAGTCAAAGCTCAAAAAGTCAATCATGAAAGATGTCAGCGCGGACAGGTTGAGGAAAGTTCTATCATAATTAGTTTTCAATCAAAATACAGTAACCAGCTTGAGGACTGAAAATTTAGTCAGGCTGCCCTCAGTATGGTTTGGTGATAAACAATGATAGTTCATGGACTACTACATTAAATATGAACAGTATGTACAAATCTTGAATGTCAAGGAATTCCCGAGTCCTTTCTTGTGAAACAGCTAAGGTGTGAAACTCATGGTTCCCAGAAATGGATCGACGATAAAAGCTCGAAGATCTGAGATAATAACAATGGCAGAATAAGATCCAGGTTACAACATGAAGTTGAAGAACCTCATAATATGAAACACAGCAATTCTGGTAGAGTTCTATTTAATAAGTTGGTAAAGTTCGTGTTAAAAACACATTATAGGAACAGTTAGGACAAATTTATAATTTAATCAAAACGTAAAACTGCAAATGAAAATTATATCTATAGCCAAAAGCCAAAGAAGAAAAAAGAGAAAGCATGCAACAACTGCCCTGCCCATAGTGATTGAACAGTACTCCACATTTCCACTAGTGTGCGAGTCGGATCAACGACTAAAGAATATTGTGGTGAAGTTTGAAGAAAAGATTGAAAAGAGTACCTGAATTCATGTTTCATACAGTCTTTTTGCCAGCAATGATACGAGATATCTGGAGGCCTCGGCTGAAGGCTTCATTGAATAAGATTCTTGTTTGCATTGACTGGAAACCAGGCAACCACGAGAGCAGTGCCAAAGGGGCCATGGCAATCATTCCGAACAGTAGATCATACAACCGGGCCAATGAAATGACTGTATCCCACACGACAGTGGTTTGCAAAAAAGGTCTTAGCACTTGAGCTATTGATATTATGCCCCAGCCAGTGGGAATGAATGCCAAGAGACAAGTAACAAGATCGCCCGTGTTAAAGGGCGTGAACTCCATCAGTATAACAATCACAAGTACTGTAATCACTATGACTATTAATTGAACCAGTCGATAATAGATATGCTCCTTCGCAGCATACTTGTCCTGAGCATATGCTATAACAATGTAAACCCCAACAAGTACAATCATGGACACCCAGGAAATAAAATAGACAGCTATACTGGTTTTGTTACCAGTAATATTAAGGTGATATACAATTGCGTACTGGAAGAAGAAGAAACGAAGATCCAAAATGATCTCTAGAAGTTTTCCCCATAAACCTGTTGATCTGAGATGGCTGTTCTCTTCAAGCCACCAAGCTTCCCAGCTCTGTTCTGCTTTACTGAACACTCCACCAGCATTCCATAACCAATTAATAAAATCATCAAAGTCGTATACTGTTTTCAACCAATCAAATCCAGAAGGATTAAATATGAAGGGGGCCATTATCCACGAAACAATGAGAAACCAGCTTGAGATTGACAAAATGATGAAAGTAAAAGTACTTCTAGCCAGAGGGCTCCGGGAAGCATACACTATTAGAATAACCCCAAGCTCAATTGCCTTCACAAAGTGACTTCGAGCATATAGTCTATAATTTTCAGCAAAGCTCTTGTGCTGCACCACAAAGCCACGTCCTGTTGCTCGGTACTTAGCTCCACCATGAAGAATAGTGCGTCCAAAGAAATGTGTACGAGTTCCCAAAGAGAAAGTGTAAAAAAACGACGCTAGCTGCAACTGCATTGTCAAGAAGTTCCAAATTGCTGGAAGGAAACCGTGCTCTAGGCTGTTCTCCACAATCATTGGTAGTGCAGTGAAAAGACCAAGTTGGATTATAAACTGCTGATTCAATATTGCCCCAAGAGCCCTATTGTTTCCAGAACTCGATGCTGCTGCTGCATCCTCAACCCCACTAAGCGCAAAATAAAGTCGGCCCCATAAAAATGTATAAACAGACAATACTACAAGCATTGTGTTGAAATAGTACCCAACAGTCGTGTAGAAAACTGAAAGCACTCGAAAGAAGTCCAATCTATGACCCAGCCGGTATATATCCCTGCTCAAAACCTGCTCACCGTTGCCACTGGCCACCTTGGCCTCAAACATAGAGATTTGATTAAAGCCCACATCTCTTCCTTTGCCCACCTGTATATATTCATGGTGTGTCACATTTCCCCCTCGAAGTGTGCAATTAAAGCCAGCAAATATATCCTCGCTAATATTGATCACCTTAGAAGCCTTGCTGATTCCACCACGAGTCAAAAACCAGAATCTGTCAAATACATCAGGGTGACCATAATGCATTCTAACCTTTAAAGGGTTTGCCAGAACTCTCTGTGCTAGGGTCACAAAGCTAGTCTCTTGTGCGGACATGAACCAAGCAAGAGAGGACACTGAGCCAGTGAAGACATTCTCACGAACACCTAAGATTGTTGGCTTCCTAATACCATAAGAGTTGCTGAACTCTTCCAATAAATTACGCATCTTGAGTGCCTCTTCGAAGTAATTATCTTGGTTCATGTCAATGGTCTGAATAGCATCGCCTCGTGTAAAGATAATTGCATGGTTCTGATTTTCTGGTTTCCCTTCTCCAATCTTTAAAGGACCAGGTAACTTAATTCGATAGATCACAACCTCCTTCTGTAGTTCTTGATCATACTTAACAAGAACAGAATAAAATTCAACCTCATCCCTCCCACGATGAACTTCATCAACATAGGCAACTCTAAGGGATTCATTATCCTTCATCAAATTTAAGATCTCCTCTGCACGAGGGTCTCTTTTTGCTTTCTGTAGCCCATAAACTTGGCAGGTAACCACATAGGTGAATTTCATAAGGGCAGTCCCGTATTCATATCTTCTATATAACAATTCTCCAGTAGACGCTCTATTCAAATTCCTGGAAGGAGGTTGTGTTGAATGTAAACCATCCAAGGCATGCTCTCGGGTAATTGAACCATGTGAAGCAATCTCTTGTGATCCCATTCTAATGTCCATCTCAGAAGCTGTATCTAGAAAGGAGAACATTTTTAGTGCTCTATGATAATACATCATTCCCCTAACAGTTCGAGATAAAGTCTGACCCCTATATGATGCCCAAAGACGAAGGTCCCTCGACTTTTTCGTCCATATGTCATCCTCGTGCTCCAAACCCTCTTTACGCATTCGCTCCATAAAATTCCTCCACTCATCTTCATAGATTCTCTGCAGATAGAACAAAGTTGAAACACCATCCTCATTCTCCTTTCTCAACATTTCTTTGCCATACACAACTTCTTCATCGTAGTAAGGGGTCAGAACACTGAAAGGCATCATTTTTTCCACATATGGAGCACGGGGCATGTTCATAAAAAGTGAATTGCTAAAGAAAGCTAATCGTCTTCTAGCCTCAAGATTGGAAGGGACGTCATGCATCGAGTCTCTAGATGTAAGGATTGTATGCAGGCGCTGGACATTCCTATAAAAAGATTTGTCCTCTAAACCAGGAAACACAACTGCATTCTCAAAGAGAAATTCTTCATTAGTGGCTGGATTACGAGGTGCCAATCCTTCTTCTCTCAACTGCTTGGTGGATTTCTTCGATCTTGGGAACTCTCTAACGGAAAGTTCATACAAGGCCTGTAATATATCAACTGCCTTACTCAAATCTTTCTTAGTTCCAATTAGAAGCTCAACAAGTGAAATTAACTTGGGGTGAATATCTTGTAGTACATCTGGGTTGTATGCCTCCATGAACTTCCCCAGTCCAATAGCGTTATCTATGTCGATAAAAATTTTTACAACAATTGAGTTTTCTTCTGAACCATATTTAACAATATTCAAAATCAAGGCCTTCACACTATCATAAGCTTCAATTACAGCACATCTCTGATACTCGTTTTTGCATATCTTTAACCAAAGATCTTCGTCAGATTTATTTGCAAGCTCTGTTGCCTGACTGAGAGCAAGGAGCAGCTCATTGCATAGGAGGAAACATGGCCAACGGATTACCCTAATGCTCCAACAATTGGGTGGAAGCTCCAAGAGATCGAAATCTCTATCACTGATGAGATCTTCTTCCCTCATAGTGATGAGAATCTCATTCCAAATCAAAGCAAACCTGGTTGTATCTATCCTGCTTGATTCTATCTTTTTATAAGGTTGACCAAGTCCATATCGCAGCTTCAATCGATGGATGGCATCACGAATTTTCTTCAGACGGGTCAGTTTAGGTGTGAGCTGTTGTACCTCTGGCATGAGATTAAATTGCATTGCACTAGCAAAGAACTGAAATCTAAGCCTCAACTGATCAATATTCCGAATCTCACCCAAATGCAAAAACAACCCAACTATAGCGCCAACAAATGATGAGAAGATAGAATACCATATCTGCAAATCCATAAGGTATATTAGCACAACGGGAGTCCATAACAACACAACAGCTACAATATTAGTGCTACCAAAAAATTCATGCCATTTATATGGACCCTTGAGGTTCAAAAGTCCCTTGGTTGGACCAACAAGGGGCTGGATCTGAAAGAAGTAACTAAATGAAAACTTGGAAGCCAATACTGCCACCCAGAAAATCGTGTACTTGATATTATCTATAAGCCCTTCACGCAAGCCACGTCCAACAAAAATTCGAGTATGAAACCACCATGTAAATAGATACATAATTTTCCAATCTAATTCCTCGAGTCCATTCCGAATCCATGGAAGAATAAAGAGTAGCAAAGCCAGCAGCTCAGGGATGACAAAAGCAAAGACTGCCCGAAGAAAAATAAAAATCCTCCAATTTGCCTCATCTGACCAAAAGCCATCTGAATTCTTCTGACTCCAAATCCGCGCATAAAACACGGCAAAAACTATAATCCAAGCAATGGCAGCCAAGCCCTTTAGCAGCATTCTGACTCCTAACCACATGGTTTCCCTTGAAACCAAACTATACTGAGTCCCAGCATCGAGCACAGCCTGAAACAACCGCAGACCGCTCCAAGTGATGAATACAGTGAGCAACTCCACCTGCACATCCCTACTCTTCAAAGCTATCCATGGGTACTGATGCCCCTGCCAAGCAACAATGATAGAAGCTTGTAAAAACAATAGTAACAATACCCAAATCTTGTCAAAGCTCCTAAATATGTTCCAAAACGACCTCTGCTCCACAAAACCTGTCTTCCCCACTCGCCTGTTTTTAGGTGTCGTAGCAAAGAAATTACTACTTAAATTCAATGGCCACCCAAGATTATGGAAACACCTCCTACTCCAGAAATATTCGTTGATATCATCGTAATTTCTCCACGCCGAGTGTGGTGCTGTACCATTTCGACTACTCTCCACCTCGGTCTTAGTAGTCTGGTAAATGGGCATTACTACACTCTTCAAAAATGCACAATCTCCGTGAATCGCAGGCGAATATGGCCGACCCGTCTCAGGGTCTATGTAATCGTCGAGAATCTGGTTTAGTTCCATAGCCATAAAATGATAGATGTAACATAAACATTCAGGAACAAATCGAAGATTAGCAGCCTCTCCCCAGATTAAAAGGTAAAGTGAAACATACAGCAATTCTCGTCGTTCCTCACTCTGGTCCCGGCTTGGGAACCGTACATTGGACTTCCGGCCTACATAGGAGCACCACAAAGTGTAACTCCGAAGAAGTTTCTTGCGAAAGTTGCGAAGCACCGTACGGTCGAGTAAATCCGCCTGTACAGGAGAGGAGCGAAGCCGCATTTGGGAATTGGCAAGGTGAAGTACCAGATGCTCGCGTTGGTTCCGAACGTTATCACTCTGAAACCCGAAAAATAGCCCAAGCCAGTCCAATAGGTCGTACTTAGGGTTCCATGGAACAAATGAAGGCCTCCTCAGTTCCCCTACAGTGCGTAAAGCAGCGGCGGCGGCGCGTACCTCCGGCGACTGAAGTGAAGGATGGTCAGTGAGGAGATCATGGATAGGGATTATGTTGTATGGCTCTACCGGCGGCGGTTGGTTCGGAAAGCCACCGCGACCCGCCGGTTGAGGACGCTGCCTCATATTCATGATAACTAGACTTTAATTTCTCTCCTCTCAAAGTTCCTTCAATTTCCGACGAGCATAAGCTTCCATTATCAGCTTCCTCGATGCTTCGTAACCGTGAGCGTGGCCGGTGGATGAAGAGACGACGGCGAGTTTCTGGACGAACACCGAAAAGCTTACCGGAAGGATAGGCGTTTACAGTGTCTCAAGCGAAGAGAAGAGGGTTGGAAGTGGGAGAGAGAGAATGCAGAAAGAGAGAAATTTGTCGCGTCATGCTCCTAAATAACCTCTTTACAGAATAAATCTTTTTTCCTTTTTTTTTTGAGAAGGAATAAAAAGCTAATTATCTTTCTTTTGCTGTCCATAAATACGCCCAGAAATGTCAATCATTTTCAAATATTTATAGTCTAGTCGTGTTTACAATCAAATATCATTTGGAAAAACTACTTTACTTTTAGAACAATTCCGAAAAGAATTTAGTTCCTATAAACTACACTTTCTTTTTCTTTTTTAAGTGTTATGGAAAGTATTTACTCTAACCTCAGAGGATTCAATCACTCACTTACTATAACCTAATTTCGATAGCTATTGTTCATGGTAATTTTGTGCATGCTTTTGTAATTGTTACCAATAGATTTTGTCTAGACTTGGAAGTTTCTTAATATATTATTCTCACTTTCAAAATAAATAAATAAAAACATCTATATTTCTTTTGCAAATATGACAAATTGTGTAATATAAAAAGGATATTTTTCTAAAAGAATGAGTTTTACTGTTGCAAATAGAAGATTTACTTTTTTAAAAAAAATGACTAAAAGTTGTTCTTTTAATGTGTACAAGGGAAGGGAAGGGAAGCATGGACATATATACAACTGCACTTAATATTGCTCTTTGCAAATTACTTTTTACTATCCATTCACCGAAGGAGTGGAAAGAGGGAAATTTGACAGGGTGGCTAAAAGTAAAAGGGCATGGTGGGGGAGCGTATATTCTGTTTCTACATTTTCTAGAAAGGTGTTCGCAAAACACAGGCACGCGCATCCTCCGCGCGTGGGAAGTACCGCCCAATGGCGTTACGGACATGTGCGGGACCCACCCCTAGTAATGAACAGAACAATACGTTTCTCTTTTCTATTTTTAAGTACAGTTATGGAGATATAAGTTTATATAATTACCGGTTTTTAAAAAGAAAAAGAAAAGAAAATTGGTGATTTTATTAATAAGGTATTAATAATTTAAGTTCAAACCATAGTTTCATAAATGGACAGAAGCGACCAAAAGCCCAGCGTTCCTCCCACGTGCAGCGTCAGAATATTGTTCACAAAATTAAGCCTTCGGAAATTAGTATTTTTATCAGAAAAAATGATTTTTACTGTTTCATTTTTATTTCAAAATAAGGGTGTCTAAATAAATATGACATTTCAGTTGGATCTCGATTTACATTTTTAAAAAATTGATCCAATTCAATCCAAATTGCTATATATCTATATATATCATAACTTAACAATTTTTAGGATTTTTGTGTTGAATTGCATGCATCTCTCTCCCTATTCTCTCTTAAACTCAACTACTGTGTGTTCTTCCCCCTTCGATTTCGCATTTGTGCCATCTCTGACTACCTCTTTTGACTTGGTATTCCATATTTTACATCTCGTCTACCTCTTTAATTGTCACTCTTTTAATTTTGGATTCCACCTATGCATGTCTCTCATCTCTAGCTCTCCCTCTTTCTATTTCATCTTCCTTAGCTTCAATCGTTCTGTTTGTCTGCTTCAATCATTGGATTATCATGTCTCTCGTCTGTTTCCTTCCATCGATCAATAAATTTGATTATTTTGCTACTTCATTTGTATACTAAAAAATAGGGAAAAAAAAGTAAAAAACAAGTAACCTGACAACTTAACCTAACCCATATATTTAATTTTTAAGTTTTGAGTTTGATTTTATTTAGTTATTATATTTTAAAATGTTACAATTTACTCTCGAAATTTGAGTTTCATTTAAAATTTAATCCCTAGATTTTAAGATTCACATTTTTAAGTCTGATTTTTCACTAAACAATTATTTCTCATATGTTTATTAAAGGTTGTTTTCAAATATAACAAAATGAATCAACTTATTTACAAATATACAAAATGTCAATGTCCACCAATATCTATTAGTGTCTATCACTAATCATGGTAAGCATTAATAAATGTCTATCAATGTCTACCATTACTTATTATTCTTAGACAGTAATATTTTGCTATATTTGAAAATTTCTAGATGTCATTTAAAACAATTACCATGGATAATTGTTTTAAATGGTAAATTGCTGAAAATATTTTCACGTATAGCAAAATGTTACTGTCTATCAGTGATGAACCGTGAGAGATATCTATCATTGACATTGATAGATGTCTATCACGGTCTGTCACTGATAAATAATGAAACTGTGCTATATTTTGTAAATAAGTTGGTTCATTTTCAAACCAACCTATTATTCATATCTACTGATTAGTTTTAAAAGAGCTAAAAGATTTATAATTAATTAAGTTCCACTATTGTTCATCGCTATTAAAATTAAATTCAAATATTTATTTTATAATTATTTTTAATTAATTTATAGACTTTAACGTTGGATACTAAAAGTGAATATTTAGTGAAATATTGAGGGTATAAGTGTAAATCTTAAAAGTTGGAGACTAAATGTAAACAAAACTTAGATTTCAACGGTAAAATTGGAACATTTGAAAACCTAGGGACTAAATTGAAACTAAACTCAAAATTAAGGACCAAATATGTAAAATTTTAAAATTTTGGGATTCAATAGAAGTTGAATCCAAAACTTAAGGACAAAATTGTATTTCTTTTCTTCTTATTATTATTTTAGGGAGTGTTTTGGTCAAGAAGTAAATTTGTTTAGTTTAGAGAGTTGTTTTAGGCGTTGAACCACAGTATATAAGAAGTTGATAAGTCACGAAAATGACGTACTTTTGATCGTGAGTCCACAAACTCTTTGAACAAAATAAGTAGAGTCCTAACTCCCACTCTTTGGGCCAACATATGTACAAATGTTTTGATGGAGGATATATGTTTTAAAACCAATTTAGCTATGTTTTTTTAGATGAGATTTCTTTAGTACAACAAAGTAGATTTAATCCTTCAATCTTGAGAAATAGAATATATATCGATTATCATTGAGTTATACTTACTCTAATCATACTCATGTTTGTTTAATCTAATCTCTTGATTATAAAAATTTGCTAACTAGACTATGCGAGGGATCAATAACATGGCTCCTCCTCCCATTGCACTTATGTAATTATAATTTACTTGACTAATTTTGGTTGAGTTCAACCATTGTAACGGTAAAAATTAAAACTTTGTAGTGGTAATTAGTATTTTATTTACTCTACCAGGTTGAGATTGGGAAATTTCAGTTAATTAAATATTATGATGACAAAAAATTTAAAAACAGTGTATATCATAATTGCCATCTATTTTCACCATTATTTTATATCACAATCAAGATACGTAATTTTTTTTAAAGGTATTTGAGGGTTTTTTTTTTTTTTTTTTCTTAATACAACATATAGGATGGGGCATTTGAGGTTAAAAGTTTGGGAAAAAATATACTTTTGATTATTGATATTTAGTTTAGGTTGCATT
Organism: Benincasa hispida; assembly: GCF_009727055.1. NCBI lineage: Eukaryota > Viridiplantae > Streptophyta > Magnoliopsida > Cucurbitales > Cucurbitaceae > Benincasa > Benincasa hispida. Next base: position 45,055,214 of record NC_052356.1, on the reverse strand, counting down.
CAGATGCGTGAATTTTCAAATTCAACCATTTTACTTTAAGATTTACTTTTGGTACATATTTCTTTGTCAGATTTTCCGTTAATTTTTATCAGCTATGTCACGTTTATATTTTATTTAAAAGTTTTACTTAAAGTTTTAAATTTTTAAATTAAAAATATATTGTTCTAAGCTTTTTTTTTTTGTTCTTTTCTCTCTCTCTTTTTCCTCTTTCTTTTCCTCTCCTCTTTCTAACGTCTTCTTCCTTCACCATTAATGGCAGAATTTTTCTAATGTCTTTTAAATTGGATAATGATTAGGTTACATCTAATCATGTGCATCTCCTTTTACATAAAAAAAATAGTAAAAAATAATTCGTTAAAAAAAATATTTACCCCTGTCGGAATTTTTCTTCCAAAATTCAAAATTGAGTCATAAAAATACCTTGTACTTGATTGACATATAGAATAAAAGTGTCAATCTCAACATCAAAATTTGTTCTTACTCTCACCATTTTCCTATAAGTTCTTTTTTCTTTTTATTCAATACCCAACCATACAAATACCTAATATTTTTTAACAAAAATCTCCGTGGCACGAGATATGATGGTTAAAAATCTCTCATAAATATCGTATATTTCTATATAAATACACAATATATTTAGGGTAATTATTATTTTAAATAATAAAACTGCTGAAAATATTTTCAAGTATAGCAAAATGTCACTGTTTATCCGTGATAGACTACGATAGACATCTATCACCGACACTGATAGATGTCTATCGTGATCTACCACTAATATATAGAGACTTTTGCTATATTTTAAAATAATTTGGCTTCTTTTTTATTTGAAAAAAAACCCATATATTATATATTCATCTTTGGAAATTTTTCTCTTCCATTTATAGAAAAAATTCATATTTCAATACTCCTTTCCACCACTATTGTCGTGAAAAAGCATAACAATTAAATGCCTTAGGTCCCATTTTGTAACTATTTGATTTTTTATCTTTTATATTTTTAAAATTAAGCCTATAGACATTACTTTTATCTCTAAATTTCTTTGTTTGTTATCTACTTTTTATCAATGGTTTGAAAAACCAAACCAAAATTTGAAAACTAAAAAAAGTAGCTTTTAAATATATATATATATATATATATATATATTGGAATTTGGTTAAGAATTCAATCATTGTACGTAAGAAAGATACAAATCATTCTAAAAAATAGGAAGGAAATAGACTTATTTTCAAGAACAAAAAATAAAAAATGAAATAATTACCAAAGAGGCTTTAATCACAAAACTCATGAAGGACATTGTTGGAGATTTCGTTTTGATTGGCTTTATATTTTTCCAAAGTCTTGGTTTCTGTAGATGTTGCATCAAAAGTCTTAATATCGGGTTTAGACATCAGAATATTTCCTACAGAATTTGTTTTCCTAATCTGGAAAATTTTGGCAGTTGATTTTGTCCGATATTTTTCTTTATTGCGACACAACTTATTTTCTCCTATTTGGGAGATGTTTCCTTTTTTGGATTTGTCTATTAAAAGTGGTGTCTTGGTATGATTTTTAAAAAAGAGAGAGAGAGAGAAGGGAGAAGTTTTTATTATGCCAATTTGGTTTCTGAGAGTAAGACGATTTCTGTACTTTAGCCAAACTATTCTACATTGTGTACTTGCTCGTTGTCCATCATTCTGTTGTGCAAGTTCTTCATCCATTGATTGCAACACTTTGAAGATTATCACGGGGAGCCTAAGCCCTAGGGATTCTCAGTCTTAGAGGAACCTAAGATTCAGCTTCAAAGAAGAGAGTTCTCCATCTTAAGGGGATCTAAGACACACCAATAAAGAGAGTATTGGGTTTTATGCCCTAAAACTAGTAAATAGTAAATGCTATTAATCGATCGTCATCAATAAAAAGTTATCAATGTTATTTCAATAAATGTTATTGATTGTGGAGACATACATGGATCAATATTCAAGATATAACCTAAAGGATCTATAGTATAGGGATAAGGTTGGGTACCTTATCTTAGTGACACTATGGATACGACCCACTTTGTATTTGATACAAGCGCAATGATTCAACGCATCCGTGTAGATGACATGTGAGTGGGGATATCCTATGTAATGAGTTTGCATAAGACCAGGCCGCGAAATAGTAACCACTAAATGTAACACCGTTGACTAGTTAGGTTTCTATTTCAATAGAATGACTTAAGTAACTTAGTCTTAGTCCTAAGAGTATTATGAACTCCTGTTCACGAGTGATTATCCTTTGATTTGTATGGATGAAAGTGACCAGTTTGCCGACTCAATAAGCCTACCATTTTAGGGACAAGATCAAGTGGGGAACTGGGAACATAATAATACAAGATCGAATTCACTCCTTCCCGATTTTAGGGTAAGTAAATGAGTGTTCCCTTAAGTGGTGTCTCCAGGACTTGAATAAAGAGCATTACCTTCTCACTGGCCCGAAAGGAGTTTCTATTTAATGGTTGGACCATAAACTGGTTGTTCATTAGAGGAGCGTTGATACTTAAGAATATAGAGGAAACCTAAGGATAAAACAGTAATTTGACCCAATTGGTGTTACAAACACACGTGAATGACTAGTTTGTTGTTATTGGTCTATATTCGTAGACACATAAATTGGTTGTTCATTAGAGGAGTATTGGTACTTAAGAATATAGAGGTAACCTAAGGATAAAACAGTAATTTGACCCAGTTAATGCTACAAACACCCGTGAATGACCAACTTGCTATTATTGGTCTATATTCGTGGACATGTATTTCTATCTACAGTGAAAAGAATGCAGTTGTGGGTCTTTAGTGAGTGTGTCCACAGTTAACAAATATTGATTAATTTGGTTAATGAGTTTAGCCAATTAATCTTATATCGTTGGAGCTTCTATCTGTAGGTTCACCAGTTTCCCTTATTAGCTCACTAAAAAATATTAATGAGGAATGATTTGAATTGCTTAAATCACCCGAGGAAAATTATATATTAATGTGATTAATATATAATTGATTATAGATGTGATCTATAATTCAAACTATGTTAGAGAGAAATATTTGAATGAGATTCAAATATTTGATTCATGTGAATTAAGTTCATAAAGATTTAATTAATTATAATGTTAGAAAGGTGGAAATATATAAACATGTGATGTTTTTATATTAATTAATTAACTATATATTAAGTTAGATTTAATATTTGATTATTTAATTAATGCATTAATTAAATAATGAGTTATTTAATTAATTGGTATCAAGGGTAAAAAGGGAAGTACTTGGAGAAGGTTAAACCATTCTCCATATAAATTCATCCTATTAGCTATTGAGGACAAGAATTGATTTATGTGCAAAATCATACCCTAGCCTCCCAAAAATAATTCCTCTCTACATTCTCTCTACCTTTTCTTCTTCCAAGGGTTGGAGACCACTCATCTAATTTTGGAATCCCAGAGAATAACAAGGTTATTCTTGTGGTAGTGTCGGTGATCGTCGAGAAGACGTTCGTGTGAAGAACAAGAGAAATTTCAATAAGCTTGGGAATCTACGAAGGTAAGAATCGTTCTTTCCTTTTGTTTCTCCTCATGCTAAGTATGTTGTTTATCCTATTGTATTCTATTTAAGTTTGATGTTTTGTGTTTCATTTAAAATAGAAAAACCATGTTCCCACGATTCTGCTCGAGATTCAATCCCTACAGGGAGTTCACTAACTTGAAGGGAAGATATCGTCATGGGAGGAGTTTCATCACTAACATTAAGCTTAGAGGGAGCCTAAGTACATTTGTTAGGGAGTTTCACATCTAGGGGGGAGCCTAGGTGATCTGGGAGTTGAGCTCTATGCGAGCCACTGTAGTAATTGGTGTATTACAAATAACTACTACGTTGTATTACTTAACTCATCATTGTTAGTGAATTGTCTTTCCTAGGTACATAGTCCCCCAGACGTAGGTGGTTCATTACGATTGATCTATCAAAAGTAATTTACAATTTTAATTAAACTTGATAACTTGATCAAAAGCAATCCAAATATGTTTACGATTGTGTTCCATTACGATTGATCTATCAATGAAATTTCATTACGATTACACAAATTTTTATTACAGATTGATAAACGCTGCCTAAATTTAAAAATCCAAATTTGTAAATGCATAAATTTAGAAGATTTGTAAAATTAATATCATGCCATATTTTTTAGTAAAGCTTTTAATTATAGCTTCCATCAATTAAAATACCAACGTCCAATCTATTTGTATGGATTGTTTAAGGCATGTCATTATGCCATAGAACAGAATGTCAAAAATTCAAATCCTCGCATCCAAATTATGATGTTAAACTAAAAATTAAAAGCAACATAAATATCTTGAAACTTGACTATCAAAATAGTAATCCTTAGGCTGTAGCAAGTAAAGAAGTCAAATTTTTTGGGAAAAACGAATTCAATCTCAAAAAGTTGTTTACCTATTTTATTTGACAACCATGTATTTATCGAATTATACACATTATCAAAATTCTATAAACTTGTCGTTAAATTATAAATTTGGTACTTATGATTTGGAGAAAGTTAGATAGTCTTTCAGATTTAATAGTTATAATTTATCCCTATAATTTGATAAAATTCTCATAAATAGACCCGTCCTATAGGAACTATTTATGAAAGTCTTATCCATTTACTAGAACAATTTGAGATTTGATCAAACCTATACGAATAAAATCTTGATTTTTAAAATCATAAAAACTAAATTCTAAATTATCTTTAAATTGTAGAGATTAAATTTATAATTTAATATAAACTTGCCAACGAAAATATAAATTAGTCTAATTTATTGTCTTAAGGTCAAATTTAAAATTACATATTGTAATGATCCGACCCCTAAGACTTAAGTTAGGCTGTTACTAAATACATGCATGCATGGAACTCAAAACGATACTCGGTTATGACGAAATAAATGCTAATTAAATCTTGATTTGATCAAACCTATACGAATAAAATCTTGATTTTTAAAATCGTAAAAACTAAATTCTAATTATCTTTAAATTGTAGAGATTAAATTTGTAATTTAATATAAACTTGCCAACAAAAATATAAATTAGTCTAATTTATTATCTTAAGGTCAAATTTTAAATTACATCTTGTAACGACTCGACCCCCTAGGACTTAAATTAGGCTGTTATTAAATACATGCATGCATGGAACTCAAAACGACACTCAATTATGGCGAAATAAATGCTAATTAAATCTTGATTTGATCAAACCTATACGAATAAAATCTTGATTTTTAAAATCATGAAAACTAAATTCTAATTATCTTTAAATTGTAGAGATTAAATTTGTAATTTAATATAAACTTGCCAATAAAAATATAAATTAGTCTAATTTATTGTCTTAAGGTCAAATTTAAAATTACATCTTGTAACGAATCGACCCCCTAGGACTTAAGTTAGACCATTACTAAATACATGCATGCATGGAACTCAAAACGACACTTGGTTATGGCGAAATAAATGTTAATTAAATAAGGTAAGTTCAAAAGACTTTCATTAAATTCAAATACTAAATCAATAGTAGGGTACCCATAAATCATAAAGGATAATAAATAAGTCTGAAAAACGATTCTTAAAAATAAGTTTTAAACATCAAAACTAAAAATTAAGAGAAACATGAAAAGAACTCTAAATCTCATTATGCGGATGTGTAAAAACTAGTCTTATGGCTCGATCACGAATTTCGCTTGTCCATCACCAGTGCATCTCTACCCTTACTTGAAACAACAACATGAGAAAGAATGAGTATAAAATACTCAATAAGTAACCCTACTACTGGGGTCAGGCTGGGCATCTATGCCCTCTAGATACCCACCTCTGGTGAAACAACATGAAACAAGAAGACTGAGTCCTATCCTACTGTAGTTAAGTATGCCCACTACCTCTGGTGAATCCCGAAGGAGACACGAATTGGTAAATCCCGAAGGAAACACAAACTAGTGAATCCCGAAGGAAACACAAACTGATGAATCCCGAAGGAAACACAAAATCTAATGGGCATCTAACTAATCAGTAAGGACATTTGCACAGTCTCAGCATCATAATCTTCACTATACAAATCTATGACATACATATAAACCTCAACATCATGGCTCTACAACATACATATATACCTCAACATCATGTTCTACAACAAACATGTATACCTCAACATCATCAGATCAAATACAACCATGGAAGCACATACCATCTCATACTAGCATTCAAGTATCTATGTGCATAAATAAATAATTCGGATCTCGTAACAGAACATATTTTAATCATATTATACTATCAATATTTCATGCTGTCATTCTGCCATAACTTCATTTAACATGCTAGCATACATCTAATGTCTGGCCCGTGGGCAGTTCCAGTAGTAAGATTACTTACCTTGATATTAGGTCAAACCAAAAAGCAATTGAATCTTTGTAAAATTCTTGAATCGCTTAAACATAAACCAAGCCTTAAAATTAATAGTTAAGACCAAATTTCAAACACCCAGATATTACAAAATATTTCCAGATAACCTTACCTAAGGTGTAGTACAATTCGAATTCACCTTCCAAACCTCCAATTTTAAGTCCATATAATTAGCAAACCTAACTCTTCCTTGTACCAAATACATACTTCACTACCAATGTCTCAAATAAATTATCTATATGTAGCTTCGTCAAAAAAATCACTTCCAAATGACTTTACCAAAATTTCTCAACAATCAAAATTAATCCACAAGAGGGTCATCAAAGCATAAAACTTACCAAAACTCACTAAAACAAACTCCAACTTCACTGAACAACACCTCAATACCTTCAAAACTTGAATCCAAAGTTGAAACACAATGGGTATTAACCAATTGATGCTAAAAGTAAATGAGTATTCAAAAATCAACCAAAAACAACCCAAACGGCAGAAATCTTATCCAAATTTATAGATCCAGTGACGGCAAAAGTGAACGATGCTTGAGCAGTGGTGGACGGAGGTCATGAAGAAGAAACTGCTGCAGCGGCTTTGGGCGACATCGGACGGGCTCATGAACGTGAGAAAGAAAAGGGGTGGGGGTTTGACTTTTTATAAAAAAAACAATAACAATAATAATAATAATAAAATAAAAAAGGAAGTAAATATAATTACATTTAATTTCTTTATGTTTTATATTATTAAATTCTTTTCCGTTTCAAAAGAAAATTAATTCTTGCCATTAATTTTCCATTTGAATTTCAAATTGAATAATTTCACACCAACAATTAAATTCCCGCACTTATACTTGAAGTCCAAAATTCCAAAAATGCTCTTCAACTAATAATAATTACTGAAATTCCAAATAATAAAGTTACTGAAATTACATTATTACTAAAAAAAAATGTGCGGGGTGTTACACATCTACACTTATTATATTTAAAAAAATGAAGTCAAATTAGTTGACTGACCCATAATTTCAAATCTTGTTTTCAAATATAAGAAAATGAGTCAATATATTTATAAATATAACAAAATATTCTGTCATAAATAGTAATTTGTAAATATTTTTAAGTAGTTTGTTTCTTCTTAAAATAATTATCCTAATTTTTATACGTATAATGTAAATATATTTTAAAAAAGCAATTTATAATACATGTTTTATGCAATGGGAGATGGTTAAAAAAGACATTCTCAAATCTTAGATTAATGACATGTGTGACGTGGCATATTTGTATGCATGTAATCCAACGGAGTTTATATCATATGTCTTTTTTGGGAGAATGAAATTAATTGTTTTTGTTATTTAGGGTTCGGATTTGTTAGATAATGGAGTAAAACCCCTTAATTTAATCCACAATGATTCTTTATTATTACACAACCAATCTGATGGGTCCAAACCCGATTATTTAAATCCATTGTCATGATACAAAGTTACTTTCATTCCAATCATTACTAAAAGCTTCAAATATGTTTATGAATATATATATATATATAAAATAAATTAACTAATTTAAGTTTATATCTTCATGAGATTGGAAGTTGATTTTTTTTCCCTATAAAAGCCAGAAGTTTAAATTTCTAATTGTTGAACTCGATTTTTTTTTTAAAAAAAATTCCTTTACCCAGTACTTACAGTAATAAGGAGAGAAATTCTTATAAATAATAAAAAAATTTAAAAAATTTAAATTTTATAGTAAAAAATTCTAAAAATATTTATATTTTTAAAACCTTTCACCATAAAGTGTAAATATTTTTAAATATCTTTTATTTTGAAAAGATCCCTTAAAAGAATATATATTCAAAATTCAAATAAATCATCTTTTATCTTGAAAAAAGACCTATAAGTAATATTTACCTCCACAAATTCCTAAAAAAACAAAAATAGTATTAGAGAGCATGGGAGAAAACATCAGGATAACAATTTTCAAGGCTCAAATATTGATTACCCAAAAATTCTTAGTCCAAAATATTTTCGAACTAGTTAGAGATTATGTGTTGGTAATATTTATTTAAGCGTTGTAGTTGTTGTGTGCGATGTTTTTGCATGAATGGTTTCTAACAAATGGTTACTTCTTGAAAATATTGTTTTTGCAAAAATGCTCTCTTCTTTTTGGATTTTTCTTTCAACATTTTTTTTATAGATCTTTTTCATTTTTCTGTGTGCGATTGTTTTGAAAAGTAGGGTGGCTCATTTTTTTTTGTTCGTTGTGCATATTTAAAGAACACTTAGTCCTTCGCCTAAGGTTGGTTGTTGCGAGAAAAGAGTATTATTGTGTTTTATCTTTGAGGTGTGTATGGGGTTGCCATTTTTATGTTTTAAAGAAGAAAGTCGGTTGCACTATTTGGAGATATACTCCAAACTATTCTGAGAAGGGATTCTCAAGCTTAGGAAGTGCCTAAGCTATATTCAAGCAAGATTTTGTTCTAAGGAGGGAAGATACTCAATCAAGTGAGAAGGAGTCTCACGACTTGAGGGGAGCTCGAGTTTATTTAAGAGGAAGTCTCAGTTTTAGGGGAAGCCTAAGACATTCTTCACTAATACTACAGCTTAGGGAGGACCTTAGTTATCGAGAGAGGGAGTATCACTCCTAGGGGGAGCGTAGGGGAAAGGTTGAGTGATTGAACTGTTCGAGAGTCACTGTAATTATATTGTTATTATAGATAAGTGCGGTGTAATTGCTTATTATTTATATTAGTGAAGTCATCTTTTCTCGACACGTTACCCCCAAGACATAGGTGGTATTTACCAAATTGGGTTACCAATATCTGATATTCTTTATATGTTGTTTATTTAATGATAATTGTTTTTGTGTAATATGAATCTGATAGCATTATCTATAATATTGTCAACGTACAGTAGATACCTCCATAATTTTCAAAATCCTTGGTCAATAGGGGAAAAGTAAATCCAAGAAATAAATTTTCTGGCTTAAAGTCAAATTTTAACTAATCAATTGTTCAAATCTTCCCCCGCTATGCTTGAAATTGTCACATTTTTCTCAATGGAAAAAAAAAAAAGAGGAAAAAAAATGATAGTTTCAAAAAAATTAAAAATGGTAGGTTATAAACTTTGAAAATTATCATTTACAATTTACAATTAATAATTATATTAATTAAAACTCTAAAATATATGTTTTCACTTGTATAAAACTTTTTTAAATACAAAGATTAACATAACATAATAGTATTACTTTTCATTTATGCCTAATGAGGGACTTTTTATCTTCTGCTTTTCATTGTTTTACTCTACGTACTCAGGTAATTTGAGTTACTTTTAAATGAAATCAAGGAAAAAAGAAAACTATGGCAATAGTTTAAGGATTCATTTGAGATTATGTTGTAGCCTTTAAAATAATCGCTGATAGTTGTACTTATAGAAAAATTAGTTGTAAACAGAAGTAAAATTAGTATTTCTGTGTTTCGTAAATTTTAATTTTAAATTAAAAAAACCTACGTATCGTATTTGATAAATTAATACTAAATTAGTGTATTTTAGTTATATGAATCAAAATAACTTATTACTTTAATTGTTATCATGATGATATAATTTAGAATTTATTATAATATTTTTATTCAAAATTTTATATGATTTGAATTTCAATTAATTTTGCTTATTCTGATTATTCGGAAAAAAATTAAGAAAAAAATTATTATATAAAATTGAATCAACTAAATTTTGAAAATAGATAGTGACAAAATATATTAATATAGAATGATACTATTATAATATATTTATTTAAATAGTTAAGAAGGTAAGAAATTTTTAGGAAAGTTAAATCTAAAACCTAGTATTTATAAACTTTTATACATTAGTTAAAATTTAAAAGTGATTCTTCCAAATTAATAAATAAATTGTTCTATCAAATAGTATAGGCGGTTTAAGATTTTCTTTTAATCAATTTTTATGATTGCAAATGTAATCCCAAACAAAGCCTAAATTGATTCATTAAATTGTTTTTTTGGGACAATATGAAGAGTGAGAGAATCGACTTAGAAATTGATAATACATATTTTTATGCTAGTTAAATTAGGTTCATTTTGGCATTCACTTATATAAATTTAAGGTTTAAATTATTACCATTATAATTTGGTTTTTTTTAGTATATCATTTTTTTTAAGACTACAATTATAGTCGTCCCCCTTTCCGGAATTCATGTAACGTTTGAACAAAGTGGAGCAGTCCATCCAAAAGAAATCATTTTAGTTGAAGCTCCATATGGTATTTTACAAAACAAGCCTAAGATTACATTTTCATGTAAACAATCATCTTTGTAAAAAAAAAAATATATAATTTCATTCTCATTTCCAATTCCACATGCAGTATACATCCTAGTTTCAGTATAAATAGGTGTGATCGCTATACATGTGTGCTGTCATATTCAAACATTGAAGCATTGCTTCACCACTTTCATTGAACTTGAACACCGATATCCCGCCGTTGTTTATCTCGATAGATCGGAACCTGAACCATGAAAGCCATTGACACAGACTTTTTGTTCAAGATTTTGGAATTTGGAAGTTGTTAATATAACAGTATATACTTCTCGTAAGAAATCTTAAACTGGCTCACCAGCTTTATAAATCGACGTTAAATAACTCAATTCTACCAACTTCAACAATGTTTACCATTGAAATTTACATATTTATTGAGGAACTCCATCTTCTACTCTTCTCTCTTTTATATATTTATTGAATAACTCTAACTGAACAATTCTACACCCTAAACACAAACTTTCTTATTCCAACATATTAACTCCCGACTTCGAAACTCAACATAGTGCCCCAAACCACCTCATTCACACAAATATTATAAATGACATCACATACCTCTCAGGGCCAAGCCCCAACGCTGTGCAGACGAGTGCTCGCAATATAGATTTGTGAGTGACCACCACAAAATTCTCTCCCTGATAATCAACAAAATAATTGTTAAAAGGCAGCAGTCAAGACAAGCTTGTCATTAATATAATAGATTACATGAGCACATCTCACAGGTGATAATAAGATTTCCTTCCAAGCCTCTCTCGCTGTTGTCCAAATTTTTCGAAGAGGGTAGACGCCATTTACGCAAAATTTAGCAGGATCTTCTCGCCATGTTGTGTACTCCTTTGGATAAATCTTCTTAGCATCCACTGCCTCCAAATTCTAATCATGATTTCTATGATCGAAACAGAATGTACAGAAGGATGTATTCTAAGCAATATTTTAAGATCTACTAGAAGTCTAAAATCGTCAATTCAGAAGTCAGGTTAGGAGATAAACCAGAACCAAGATAGAAAAAATGTTTGTCGTAAAATTTAAAACGGAGCATTCTCCAAAACCATTTTTTAATGGAATTTGTAGGTGGTGGTGTTTACTAGCTTGTTGGAATGTATTTACTGATGAGAAATTCAACTTCAAGTTACTTCCAAACATAATGTTCACGATAATTAGTAAAATGGTGATCATAATTCTAGCATGCTCAAGCAGGGGACACACCATTTTTCATGCCTTCAAGAAAAAACAGATGGGCTTCCTTCAGAGAATCAAGAAAAACCAGTTCTTCTTCCCGTCCTTGCCATAAAACTTCAGCAGTTGACTGCACCCAAGGAAATAGTGCTATTGGATGAAACATTCAATATGAGAATGGAAATAATAACAGTACATTATAATGAAGGGAAAAAAAAACATATATATAATCTTTGGATCCCTCTCCACCTTGGCGCGTGATATTGGACTTGCGAAACATCTATCAAAATTTATGTTTGCCAAGGCTCTTCTGCATTTTTCAGCTTGCTGTACCCCAGTTTGTGTTAAGACAGATAAGTCCGAGCTTCCCTGCATATTAGTTCAACACAAAGTAGGCTAAATATAAAATAAAATCCATGTGCAAGAACAAGAATGGGATCTGTACACCAAATTCAAGCAGGTGTTCTTCAAAATAGATTGAAGTCATCTCAAGCGTGGATATCAACAACTACCTGCATAATTTTCATATTCATCGAAGAATAAGACTTCAGACTTCGCAGCAAGATTAAATTTTTTACAGAGTTTATTTTTCTGAAAAGAAATATATAATAATCTTTCTCCTCTCTCCTTCACGCTCCCATCTGTCAAAAATTTTGTGGTGGCCAGTAGAAATTTATAATGGCACAATAGCAAGGAAGTATTCTCCTTAGCAAGATATGGGACATACATTGTATAAAGCAGGCACCAAATTGTCAGCATGTTACCAACAGCTCCAAACGTTTCTATTAACGAATGAACTAAACTAGAAAGCTGGAAACTTGGTTTTTCAATCTGATGCAAGTCTCTATGAAACACTAACTTTTCAACTACTCCAACTACTTATATTGGAGCCAAATGCAACTTCTCGCCTTGAAAGTCAGATCAAGAGGTGAGACTTCCCCTCGTACTTATAAAGCTACATCCTACCCCTTCTTTCAACCGATGTGAGATAAACCAACAAATTTTGCAAATAGCATAATCATAGTAATTTATCTATAGACATGATCTCTTATGCCAAACATACATGACAGGGAAAGTCCAGAACAAACTAAAATAGCTCAAAAACAAACAAAAATACATCCAAGAAAAGAAGACTGGAAGACAGCACAAGACAATTGATATCAAGCAACCCAAGGACTATTTCACATTCGCCCACTGTAAAAAAAGATCAATATATACTGGTTTGCTTGTGCTAAATCATCAATTGACCAAAAAGCTTAAGCTGATGAGAAATGTAGATATAATATTATATCACATTACGCTCCCCTCACTTGTTGGGTTTTAAATATTTAAAAGACCCAGCAAGTTAAAATCACTATCAATTGGAGAGAAAATAACATTGCAAGAGATTTGAACATAAGGACCTCTTGGACCACCTACTCCGAAACCATGTTAAATCATCGATTGACCCAAAAACTTAAACCGTGGACGAAGGAAATTTTAATATTAGAACATGTGCTTAAAAATACTTTCCTATTGCATTTTAAAATGCTTTTCCAAGTATTTAAAAAGTCCCCTAGAGAAGAAACAAAACAAACCTGTACTCTACTTTCTTCATTCCAAGTGCTAAGGCCATGCCTTACAAGAGTAACCTTCTTTGATGTAGAGATTGATCTTTCAGTAAGCGATGTTGTTGCTTTTCTAAAATCAAACGCTCCTCCAGTCATAACATCACCATTTCCAAGCTTCTCTGCCATAAGTCATCCAAAGCCAGAATCAGAAGGCATTGATATAAATGCGAACTCCATCATAAGAGTAATCGATAACGTTACCGGTGGTTAGAGACAAATCTCGACTGAAATTTGAGCAGCGAACTCCGGAACTTTCGCCGGAGAGATTAAGTAGGAAAGGACGCCTCCGACCGTAGGATAAGCAGGAACTGTAACTTGAAGTGGAAGTTAGAGGTACGATAGTCATGGAAACAATCCCAAAAGCCATGTTGTTGAAGAAATCAGAGAGATGACAGGTTGAAGTGGTTGCTGGGGTTATGGTTTTGCATTTGTGGTGGTGTAGGTGCTGTTAGCGGCGGTGGTGGAGCAGATTTTTATGGGAATAACGACAGGGGAGTGGTGGGGAATAGTTGAAGAAGATGAATGGGCTTTCATTATTTGGGGTAGTTTATGGCTGAATCCAAATCGCGGGAAGATTTTTATCCTCAATTGGACTTCCTTCCCTTTTCTCTTACCAAAAATCATAAATAAAACTCGTAATTGAAATTTGCTTTTATTTTTTTAATATCCGTGAGTCCAAATTGAATTTGATAGAAGATATTTCCTTCTTATGTTTTTACTGTTTTGTCCCTGTTATCTTCATTATACTTTCTCTTTTATTGGATTTTTTTTTTGAAATAATGTTTTTTTTAATAAATAATGACAAAAATAGAGTTGAAGGGAAACAATTTCTAAGAATAGGTGTTTTGGGAAAGTATTGACAAAACTAGTGTAGTGTAATCGTGTACGGTACATGATTACCATGTGGCATACTCGTGTACCAGGTACACGATTACCATGTGGCATACTCGTGTACCCGGTACACGATTACCATTTAATTCAGTCAGCTGACCACGTCAGCTAGCTGGTTGATCGGTCAAGCGAACTCGTTCATCCGGTACACGATTCGCTTATAATTTTTTTTCTTTTTTTTTTATTTAAAGTTAATTGTTAAACTTAATTATATAACTTAATTCCTTCATTATTGCTTATAATTGTTTTTTTAATTGTTAAACTTAATTTTATATTTAATCTACAATGAAAACATCTTGCACTCATATTAAAAAAAAAATACCATGATATTAAAGAATGTTTACAATTTGAAAATGATACAATGTGAGATTTAAAAACGACCCCCCTGGCCCTTACTTCTCATGGAGTTGTCTTCGTGTCCCTCTAAATTAGGTTTACCCCGTTGTCACTGTCGTCTACGACGAATACGTCTTCGATCGGTGTCAGCAACATTGAGTCGTCTTGTTTGTTGAATAATCGTCTGATACAGCTAGCCCATTTGTTAATTCTCCCTGTGCACAACGATCACGTCGTCCATGCCAGTAGGATAAATATTTCGCATGGATTCGACGCTAGTCTTGGTCGTGCTTACCTCTTAAATCGATCTGGTATAGTGTTGGGAGTGTATAGGACAATGAAGGTATCGTTTGTTGCATACCGAACTGTCTTAGCACACGATCTGGATGATGCCACTCTACTATATGGAAGCATATAAGAGGGCTAACAGTCAACCAGATGTCTTCACCATCACGGCAATAATCAGATAAGGATGTCCAAATCTGTGTGTATGACGTCCAAATAACCTGACAAAAAAAATAATAATAATAATAATAAGTATACATATAAAATGTTTTAAATATTCATTTATA
>NC_052356.1:45035354-45038311 GCF_009727055.1 Benincasa hispida | reverse complement strand
AAAAATATAAATACATAAAGAATATAAATATATGAAATATACAATTACATGAAAAATATAAATACATAAAGAATACAAATACATGAAATATACAAGTAAAAAAAAATACACCTAATGACCTGAAGACGACGAAGCACTCAGTGTACGGTGTGGACAAGTGCGTCTGTTATGTCCTTCTCTTTTACAAGTTGTACATCGCACTTTTTGGCTTACTTCTCTCCAATCCATTTCATTATGAATGCACGTACTTTTTAGCCGACCTTGTTCTCTGAGTAAGTCCGCATTTGGACGAACTTCTGTAAATGATAATTCTGGCCAATAATCTGGGTGTTGAATTGGATGGAGGTGGCTTTCATAACAACGCTTGAAATTAGACAATTTGTAGCATTCATCAATAAGTGGTAGGTATGTCATATGCATGTAATTACAAATTGAGAGCATGGAATCTTGAATGATTGCCACTTTTTGCAAGAACATGTCCCTTCTTTCAAGCATAAAACTTGGGTGTGCTGTCCTTTGTAGGGAGAAATCATACTTATGCTAGTTTGTACTTCGAAAGATTGACTTTCCCTGTCAATGGATGTCACCGTATGTGCCGATGCTCATTTTTCCCACCTCTTCAGTTTCTTTAGGGCATATTCTGTATATATGTCTCCACGATCGAGTGCCTCACTGGTTTCTTGTCTCTAGCGTTCAAAATACAATATTGTGCGATAGAATGTTAGCCTAACCAAAGAAGTAATTGGTAACATTCTAGTACCTTTGAAAACACCGTTCATGCATTTAGCTGCATTGCTGGTCATCCACCCATAGCGGTACCCACTGTCATGTGACTGTGTCCATTTTTCTAAGTCAATGTCTAAAAAAAATTCAAGACATTCAGGGTGCAATTGTTTCAATTCTTTCATGCACCGAATGAATTTACGCCTTTGGTGTTGATTTTCGGCCTTAAACACCAAATTTTTTAGTTGCTTTGATTTGTATTTTGTATTGAAATTACTGGCAACATGACAATATCGGTGGTACGCTCTGGGTTCACTCCAACCAATTTCTTCATTATTAATTGCAGCAAGAATGCCCTTATATCTGTCAGAAATCAAGCAAATACCCTATCTTTGGGTAACATATTCACGCAATGCCCACAAAAACCATGACCAACTGGACAAATTCTCACCTTCTATGATAGCAAAAGCAAGGGAAAATATATGTCCTTTTGCATCAATAGATAAGGCTGTCAATAATTTCCCCTTATACTTTCCGTAGAGATGAGTTCCATTAATCTGGATTAATGGCCTATAATGGTTGAACCCTTCTCAGGACCAAAAGACCAAAAAACTCGTCCAAAAATAGTCGTACCTGGTAGATCAGAGGGAAGGAAAAATCAATCTGTTCGTGTTCCCGGATTGTAATGAACAACAACACTCAACCAATACAGAAGCTCCAAATATGATTTCTCCCAATCGCCAAACACAACAATTAACGCTTTTCTCTTGGCTTGCCACACCTGTCTATAATTGACATTATAGCCATATTGTTTTTTAATGGATTCTTGAAGTAGGGCCACAGGTACTCCAGGATCAACTCTAACCAAATTTAGAATTTCGATATTCATGAAATTTGAATCCAGCTATGAATGATCCTGTGTCAATTCTGAAAACAAACACGAGTGTTCTCCTTGAAGTTTTGTGATTTCGAACATCCCAATATGCCCGTAGCCTCCAAGCACAACCGTCACACCATGATTTACATTTAACATACTAAAGATCCTGATTTGATTCCACTACGACAATTTCATAGTATTCTGTCACAATATTTTTTTATAGCAAGCTGTAAATCTTCTTTGGTATTAAACAACATTCCTTTTTGTATTAAACTATAGTTATCTACTCCTACATTCCTTTCTTCCAAAGTAGACCCTAGTTCACACGTTGAATTTGTCATTTCCCAATCTATTTGGGTGAACATTTCCGACGGTATCAACTCAAGATCATGTTCACCACTACTGTCGTTCTCAAATAATTCATCAACTTCAACGTCAATGTCACTATCTCCATCATTTCCAGGTTCAAGAATTACTAAATCTTCAGGACTCATCGACATATTTATTATGTTTTTTTCAACTATTATAGTTGACAAAAAAAAAAAAAATGCTAATATGTCAACCCAACAAACTCCAATTTCTAAATTTAATATATAAGATCTAAATATTATACATTTAAATCAGACCAAATCTAAGATTTATAAATTATATATTTAAATCAGCCCAAAAAAAACAAACAAATATAAGATCTACAAACATATATATATAAAATCAGCCCAACAAATACATATAAGATTTATAAGTTTAAATCAATCCATGCAAATAAAAAAAAATATAAGATCAGCCCAAAAACATACATAAGCTATACATAAACTAAATCACACATAAACTATATATAAACTAAATCATATATGAACAATACATAAACTAAATCATACATAAACTATACATAAACTAAGTTTAAAATAAACTCAGCCCAAAAACATACAAAAACATACATATAAATACAGATCAGCCTAACTAAAGAAAGAAATATACCACAGAAACGAGCAAAAATCGACAGCCAAAAAGGTATAAAAATTGAGCAACACGACCGCTACAATGGAGGATTCGGTGAGGATCAAATGGAGGATTGAAAATTGAGGAAAATTGAAATTTTGGAAGATTTCGGTGAAACGGAGGCCTCGGTGAGGAAAATCAATGAGATTTTGGAAAATAGAAAGCAAAATAGAAGCAGAAATCGAAAGTAAAAATCGGTGAGAGGAAGAAATCGTTGGTCTCGGCGAGAAAGAAGAAGTGGTGGTCTCGATGAGGAAGAAGAAGGGGCCGTTTCGGTGAGGAAGAAGAAGGGGTGGGCAAAGTTTTTAATCTAGGAAGTTGTGTACCTGGTACACGACTTAGGGTAATTGTGTACTCG
>NC_052356.1:44962454-45035337 GCF_009727055.1 Benincasa hispida | reverse complement strand
CGGTACACGATTTCCTCAGTCAAACTTGCATGACTGCCACGCCAGACTGGGCATGCCAGGTGGCCAGGTACTCGTGTACTTGTTACATAATTTAAGGCTTATCATGTACTCGGTACACGATTTAAACACCTATTTTTGGGAATACTTTCCCCCCAATTCTATTTTTGTCATTATTTATTAAAAAAAACATTATTTAAAAAAAATCCTTTTATTGTTATTGTGTATCTAATCACTACTAGACATGTGTCACTATTTTCCCTATTAAATTGAATGCCTTCGCCTCTATTTTCACACGGAGAGCATATTATCCGAGGTGCCTTTTTTTCTTTTTCTTCAATGTCTTCTTTAGAAGGCTTTGGCTCCACTGATTTACCCAATACAGTATTGTCGTCTATATCATTTTTTCAGCCAACCTAATACCATTCATCCTCAAAACTCTTCTTTCCCCCCACCTGTCTCACAATCTTGTTTTCCTCCGATTAATATTCCTCCATCATTAGACCCTAATTTTAACCCTCAACCCACGATTCCTCCTTCTCAAAAACCCCAATGGAGTTTTTCCTTTATCCTTCTACTCCATCTTTACCATTTTTTCCTCTGCCTCAACCAAACGCAAACCCCTTTTTGTCCCTTACCTAGCCTCTATCCATCAAACTCACCGATTCTAATTATCTCATTTGGAAGAATCAACTCCTTAAGTTCATTATCGCTTATGATATCGAAGGTTTCGTTAATGGTTCCATTCTAGCACCACCCCAATTTCTTGATCCATTGAGAACTCAGGTAAGTCTTCGATATACAATTTGTCAACGATTTAATTGGACGATCATGAGTTGGTTGTACCCTTCCCTTTGTGAAGACAGACTTGGTGAAATTGTGGGTTGTTCTACTGCGTTCGAAATTTGGGATACTTTCAAGAGGGTGTATGAATATTCTTCTACACCAAGTATAATGGGTTTACGCTCTCAATTCCAACGAGTGAAGAAAGATGGCCTCTCTGTTTCTCAATACCTTACACAGATCAAGGACATCGTTGACCATTTTGTTGCCATTGGCGAGCCACTCTCTTATTGAGATCATTTGGCTTATATACTCGAAAGGCTTGGAATAGAGTATAACACTTTTATCTCAAGTATACATAAACCTGATAGGGACAACGACCTTCAAAGATATTGTCCACTTTGGGCATATTTCAAACCAAAAGGCTTCATTCCAATGGGGATAGTCATCCTGACTTATATACCATGATCTTCCCCTTATCTAATCAATGTAAGGCTTTGGTTGCATTCTTAACAATCCTCCCATCGAACAAAGGACCATCGAGCCTCCCCTCAAATAGTCATCCATCCATCTAACTCATATCTAGATTAACTTCTTTTCACCCCAGCCTACCGCCTATCCAATAGAGTTAAACCATGGATCATACCATGACTACTTCCAAGGCTCCACTATATATATTTATTCAGCACCGAAAATCCTATCGAGCTTGGTTAAGTTAGAGGCATGGCTCTAATACCACTTGATAGGGACAACGACCCTCAACCTATCTCGACAATGGTATGATATTGTCCATCATGGTTTTGTTTTTGGTTTCAAACTACTAAAAGGCCTCATTCCAATGGAGATAGTCATCCTCACTTATATACCTATGATCCTCCCCTCATCTAACAAATATGGGGCTTTGGTCACATTCCCAATAAAACCATCCTTGGTTGATGTTCAGAGTCTTCTCTTGGCCTATGATGCTCGTTTGGAAAAACAAAACACCGTGGATCAGTTGAATGTTTTTCAGGCTAACCTCGCAAACTTTCAAATCTCTTAAGATAGACGAGGATCCAAACCACATTATTCAGGTAAACCGCCTCCATTTTCATCTACGCTCTCTACTCCTTATACCCCTCATCCATCTGGTTTTTCCCCATGTTTAGTCAACATATGCAGCCATTTCCCCATTCCTCCCCTGGTCCTGGTAACAGCCATTTTAGCTCACCATATCCACAAAATAGAAATCACAAAACCCCCCGCCCTTAATATCAAATCTACGGCAAACTTGGCCATACAACCTTTGCATGTTACAACAAGAATAACCCTGCCTATCAAAATCCTCTGAGGCCTCAACCCCATGCCTTCTTTAGCTCTCTGCAACGTGCACCAAATATATATGTCTCCCTTCAACTACCATATGCTACTGACATCTCCTCTACCCAATCCTCATCTCATCCCGATGATGCTTGGTTTATGGACTCGGGTGCTACTCATTATATGACACTTGATATCAATACTCTTCATTAACACCTTCCATATAATGGATATGAGCAAGTCGTAGTACGCAATGGTAAGACTATCCATGTTCTTAATATTGGTTTTGTTTCGGTTTCACCACCTTATTCTTCTACTCATGTTCATCTTAAGTTTACTATCCATGTTCCTGATATTTCCCATAATTTAATTAGCATAGCTAAGTTGTTTTCTGAACATATGGCCTTTGTTGAGTTTCATCCGACTTATTTTCTTGTAAAGGACCAAATCTCCAAGAGAGTCCTGCTTTGGGGACACCTTGATTGTGGCCTAACAAACTCTCCACTTTTGATTTCATTCCTCTAGTGTCTCCAACCTCAATAACTCCAACTATCTTTCTCTCAATTCTACAAGATCCTCAAGTTTGGCACCACAAGCTTGGTTATCCATCAAGTTCTGTCGTCCTTTCTATTTTAAGTCAATGTAATGTCAAACTTAGTTCTAGCTCCATTCCATTTTGTAATGCGTGTCAAATGGCCAATATTTGATCATATATTGATTAAAATCAATATATGATAAAAAATCAAATGGCCAAATTAAAATCAATTAAAATCAATATATGATAAAAAAATCGATCAACCCAACCCGAATTTATTATTAGCTTTAAAATATTTTTTTGTTACTTATAGCACAATTATTTATCATATATTGATTTTAATTTTATTTAATTCCAATATTTTTTAAATAATTTATTCTTCAACAACTTTTAAAAGTGGTTTCTTTGCACTTTAGAAAGAAAATTTTCACTATATAAATTGAAAATTGAGTTGTTAATCTTAATTCAATATATGAAAATACTTAAATTAGATTTTTACATATTTACGTTTTGCTTCTTTTTAGAACAAAATTATAAATAAATGACCCGATTAACCTGAACAAACCCAAACCAAATATTTCATGGTTGGGTTGGGTTGGGTTCATTTTTTAATAAGGGTTATTTAAGTTGAAGAAATTTACAAACCGAATAATTGAGTTGGGTCTAAAAAGTCTTTCAACCCAACCCAACCCAACCCAACACATAAACACCCCAAAAGAGGTGTTTATGAGTAGCAGCCCTAAGCACGGGTGTTTAAAGGTAAAGCTAGTGTATGTGTTGGTTAGTGATCCGTGAGCAAGGGAATGCGACGTTAGTCGGGGTACGCATTGGCCGAAAGAAAGACAAGATGGGATGCAAACCTGGGTGTTGACGAAGGACTTAAGCATTCAGCTTAATCACCCAATTAGTGGGCTAAGTGGCGTGCTTAGAGGCAATAAAGATGGGTTAGTGCTCCAGTTGTCACTTTGAGAAAGCTTGGTGAGCATGCATCCTTAGTATAAAAGGAAAGTTTGAATTGAGGTGCTTGGTTTGGGAATTCTACTCGAGTTAAGGAAAAAGAACTTTTGCCAACTTGAAGCTTGAACATTGAAGGAGTTGAAACAGGACTGCCAGAGGAAAAATTTCCATGGAATTGAGTTGAAGGTTGAAGAATTTCTTTAAATGTTCAAGAATCTTAGGCTACACGGATGAGTAAAAAAGATTAATAAGTTTCAAGCTTGTGAAGAAGAATCAAAGGTTGGGATTTTAAGCTAAGCTAATTAAGATGTTTAAAGATAAGTCTTGGAAGGAAATTTCATGAGATTAAGTATGAAATTTAAGTTATTTAGGTTGAAAGTGAAATATGGAATTTTGGTGGGATGAACAAGCATTCAACTACAACCCACACATAAGCAAGCAGTTGACCAACAGAGGCTAAGTGTGGATAAGCATCCATTGCATAGGTGAGATAGGCACGTTTTAACGCCTAGGAGCCTCTTATGTCCAAGCTGTTACCCACCTAGTTAATCACAAGGTAAAAAAATTTGGTTAAGTGTGGTAATGCGTTAAGTACAATATACTGAGGATGCGTCGAGTAAAAAGGGGAACAAGAAGATGCGTCGAACTAGGTTTGAGGCTTAGCATGCGTTATCCTGAATAATAAGTTAAGCTTGAGAGGGAGCTAAGGCATTAATAAAAGACTCTTGTTATTCTTACAAGGAAAATACGTATAGTGGAGGCTTACAACCCTTTGAGGGAGTAACTTAAGATAGTGAGTGACTAGTTTTTAAAATATTTGCAAGTTTTTAACTTATGAATCTCCAACACATAGTCAGATTTATCTTGATTTTCCAACGTATGTTTTAAAGTATTGGGAATCGTTTATAAACGTATGTTAATGGTTTTAAGACAGATTCTACATGGGTTTTCTATGCGTCCCACTCGAGTTTTATGCCATGACTTAGCATTAAAATAAGCTATTTACCGATTCTCATAAGCTTGATAAGTATGTTGTTTTATAATGTTAACATGTATATTTGACATGTAAAACCTACTCTTAAGCATTGGTATCGAAGGTATGGTAATGTACCCAACTATATAACGATCCTTGCTACCGAAGGTTTGGTAAGGTAAGTAGGATCCTAATAAGTTCTACGTGCATGTAATATCTATGTTATTGGCATTGATGAGATCAAGCAAAAGGGTTCTCTCGCGTGTTCAGGCAAAGGAGTAGAGGAATTTTACAAGAAATGTTGATGAGTTTTAGTCCAGGGTTTAACATGCTATGATTTTCTTATTTTCTTATTTTTATTTATGAACTCTGGAATGTGAATGTGAATGTTTTATTCTAAACATGTTTATATCGTGAGCTATGAAAGTATGATCTATTTAAAAGAAGTCACTCACTGGAGATTTTCAGCTCACCCCTTTTTAAATGTTTTCCTCCCCAGGCAGTGGTTGAAATCTCGGGGCCTTGCAGTTTTGCCAGTCAGTCACTTCTCAAAAATATCAGAAACTTGAGCTTAGGTGGCTCATCAACTCTTTGTTAAACTTGAGTCTTATGTTCGTACTAAGGGAAGTCAGGGTAGAGTTTTGATGGTTGTTGTAGATAGACTTACTGGACCCCTTAACTATGATATATGTGATTAAATGTTCTACTGTATGAGAATCTTTATGTTTAAGTTGTGTTGACTATGTGGTAATGGTCTGTTATAAAATATAACTTGTTTATTAGGTGCCAAGGGTGTTGGTTCATGGAATTATGTTGGCGGTAATTATCATAAGAGGGTTAACAATTGCTGTCTTCACACTTCTTCTCAGATTATGAGGGTAATTCGGGAAGGGGTGTGACAAGTTGGTATAAGAGCATAACATTTTGGGAAATAGAATCATGCATTAGACTAGGGGCATGTGAATAATGTTATGAGCCCAATAATGTATATTTTATAGGAACCAAGTCTCGAGAAAGTGACGGACTGACTCAGCAGATGGCTGAAAAGGATTGTGACCCTTCCGGAGATCTCGTAGCTTGAAGGGATCCAAATTCAGTTAGAGAACCAATAGTATAGAGAGCTACATCAGAGGGAGATTCTACTACCCATCAGGTTAGAATTGATGGAGTCTTTGATAGAATTGCTCAGAAACCGGTAGCTAGCGTAGGATCTATATGGACGGATCTTGAGAAAAAGTATGGCATTGAGAGGATGGCACTGGGTGCCACTACATTTGAGGATACTACTGACCTTGTAGAAGTTGAGGCATGGTTAATTCAGATAGAGAAATGTTTCCAGGTAACAGGATGCTCTGAGGATCGTAAGGTCAAGTTAGCGATATTTCTGCTGCAGAAAAGGTCCAAGCAATGGTGGAAAGTGATAGATTCTAGAAGGAACAAATAAAAGGAGATGACATGGGATATGTTTAAAAGGATATTTGAAGACAAGTACTATCCTACTTCTTATTGTGAGGCAAAAAGGAATGAGTTCTTGAAGCTCGTTTAAGGTGATATGAAAATTGTTGAATATGAGTAGAAGTATACTCAGCTATGCTTCTACGATTATAGCTGAGAAAAAAGTCACGTGCAAACATTTTGAGAGCGGATTGAGAAGAGAGATACAGACTCCTGTTACTGCTATAGCTAACTTGACGTATTTTTCCTAGTTAGTGGAGACTACAATGCGAGTAGAGGAGAGATTGGTAGAAGACAGGTAAGACAGGAAAGCCTTCAGAAGAGAAAAGAGGAAATTTACTCCAAGAGAATCTGCCAAGAGAGATTTTAAGCCCCATTTTAGTCAACAGAGAAGAAGTAGCCAGACAACTAAGGGATCTAGATTGGGACGTACAAGAAAGTTAGTGGCCAGTACAGGTAGGAAGCCTTAGTGTACCAGATGTGACAAATATCATTCAAGATAGTGCTATGAGGGACAAAATGTTTGCATTAGTGTGGACTACCTGGGCATTACAAGAGGGAATGTCCCCAATTAATGATAGGGGCACAAATTGAGCAAAAGGCAACATCCCAGACAGTGATGTAGCCTAAGGTAGGCACACTAGGTGATGAGGGCACTAGTAGTGCCAAGCAGAAAGGTGTAGCAGGACAGCCACGTCAGTCGGGCAAGTTTTACGTTATGACCCAGCAGGAGGTCGAGGATGCACCAGATGCTGTTACTGGTATGGTCTTTATTCATGATACACATGCTCATGTATTATTTGATTTAGAGGTGATTCATTCATTTATTTCTAGCATGTTTGCATTGGGTATTAATAGGATGTTAGAAACTATGCCTAGGGAGTTAGTTATTTTTACCCCTGTTGATGATGTGCTGGTAGTTAATAACTATTATAGAATTGTATAATTGTAATAGAAGGACAGAGCATGTTGATTGATTTGATTCCCTTAGAATTGCTAGAGTATGATGCTATTCTGAGAATGGATTTCTTGTTTAAATACCAAGCAACTGTTGAATGTCATAAGAAGGAAGTGATATTCAGATTACCAGGTCAAACAGAAATAGTGTTTGCAGGAGAAAGGAAAATGTTCCTTACTTGTCTGGTTTCAACAGTAAAGGTCAGGAAGCTGTTGAGTAAAGATTGTGCAGCGTACTTAGCCCATGTAATAGTCTCATAGTCGAAGAAGTTAGGACCAGAGGATGTTCCTATGGTGCAGGAGTTCACGGATGTATTCCGTAAGGAGTTATTAGGATTACCACCTACTCGGAGCTAAGTAGGTGTCGTTAGTTCTACCTAACCCGAAACAAACAATATTTGTAAAGCTCAAATAACAACCTAAACTAACTCATAGTTAAAGTAGAAGTAAGAGGTCGATCCACAGAGAAATGTTATTTAATATTTTCTTTGACCAAGCTTAAATATAAAAGCTATAAAAACAGGGGTTTTTGATTAAGACAAGAAAACATGCTAAAGATCAAAAGACAAAGGATAGTTATAACCGAATTTTGAGCAATATTGCTTTTAGTCCAAATTAGACATTCGATACAATTCTTATCATTGAATTTTACAAGTTTAATTCACAATCGAATTAAGCTCACAACTATTTACTTAACTAGATTAAACTAGTCTCTACAGAGACGGAGAACTAGCATAACCTCGTCAAGAATGCGTCCTAATCAACAATTAAGGTAGGATAGCTTTAACCCTAATCAATCTACATGATTCTACATATATTGGGTTTGATAGCGGCCATATAGAAGAGAAAACACGTTCATTAAGTTCTAGAATTTAATTGCACTTATTAATTGTTAAGATAGCTTACTCAATTAACTAAATTTTCTTCAAATCTAATAATTAGTACATCTTAGGATAGATATTAAATACACAATTACTATTTCCTCTTGTAGATCTTTGCTAGACATTCTATCGAACACATTAAAAGCAACGCACTCAATCATGAGTGAATGTGACAAAACCAAGCATCTAGGCTATACATGTTCAAGATATAGATCATTCAACATGCTTCAAGAATTAAAAACGGATTCAAGAATGCTCAAATCAGATTGCTAATGATAAAGAAAAGTAGAAAACTCAAAAGAATTTGCAAGAACTCTTGAAATAGAAACAAGATTCGATTACTTCACAAATCTTGATTACAATTAAAAAAGATATCAAAATCTAAACTAAGTAGGAAACAAAATAACCATAAAGTCTAATTGATACAGAGTGAAATTCCAGCCTCCATCGAAATCCTACTCCCTCCTTTTCAGCAAAAATGAAAGAAAACTATTTATACTTGCAAGGTAGCATTACAATGCTGAGGCTATCATTGCAACGCTAAATTGCAAAAATGCCAAAAAGCATTGAGCTTGAGATGTGATGCTGGTGCTTGATGCTGCATTGCATGAGGCATGCACGGGATGAAACACGTCAAAATCCGGAGCATTGCAACGATATGGGGAGAATTGCAACTCTGCCCCATTTTGCAACAAAAGCGAGCGTTCTATCTTCAAGCGTTGCTCGACACTTCTCCTAGGGTCGTGTCACTGAAACTTGATGGTGAAACTCAATACTCGATGCTCAATGGCATTTACTTAATGGTACTCAATGCTCGATTATACTCGATTATACAATGGCATTTTGGTAATTTTCTGATTCTCTTCAATTTAGTTGATTTTCTTGGTCATTTTTTATCCTTTTGGCCCAAGTCTCTCTTAATGACTCCTAAACGCCCCGGGGACCGTTTTACCTACAAAATTAGCAATTAAAGTAAATAATCAACACTATTTTGGGGAAATTAACATAGAACATATATATCATTTGAAAAGCTAACACCATCTGATAGAGAGGTGGAGTTTACCATAGATTTTATTCCAGGGACAACACCCATCTCTCAGACACCTTATGGGATGGCACCAACTGAGCTGAAGGAATTGAAAACTCAGATGCAAGAATTAGTAGATAAGGGCTATATCAAAGGATGAAGATCAACAAAACAATCAAGAAAAGAAAACAAAGGAATAGGGCTTAGAGGATGGCAGATCAACAAAACAATCCAGAAAAGTCAAATGTAGTAATCAATGATGATGCAAATGCTCCGGCCAACCTCATTCTTCTAGATAATGATCGCAACAATCCCATTAGGGACAACACTTCTCCAATTCTATATGATTTCTCACCTGGAATTATGCGTTCGACATTAGATGGTTCCGATTTGAGATGAAACCGTCATGCTTCAGATGATTCAAGTAGCTAGACAATTTGGAGGGAGACGCGGCGAAAACCCTCATGCTCACTTAAGAAGTTTCCTTGAAATTTGTAACACATTTGTATTTCACAACATCACTCAAGAAGAAGTTAGGCTCACCTTATTCCCATTTTCACTATGCGATGACACCAGAGGGCTTATTAACTTAAACCTAGTGAAATCACATCATGGGAACAAGTCGTGGAAAAATTTATGAAGAAATATTTCCCACCTACAGAAAACACAAGAAAGAGAATGAAAATAAAAAATTTTCAACAGGAAGAAAATGAAACATTAAGTGATCCATGGGAAAGATTCAAAAGGCTAGTAAGAGATTGTCCACATAATGGACTCCCTAATTTTTTACAAATGGAGATTTTTTTACTATGGCTTGAATTCAGCATCTCAAACTGTCATAAATGCTTCTGCAGTAGGTGGTTTATTGGATAAAACTTATGTTGAAGCTAAAAACAACCTTGATCGCATCTCAAAGAATCATGGGGACTGGAAAGAGAGTGAATATGGCTCAAGATCGAACAAGAGAGGAAGAAGTGGATAAAGTAATGATGCCATCGTATCACTATAAACACAGGTGAATGTGATGACCAGTTTGCTGCAGGCAATGACAATGACAAAAACATTGTCACATATGATTAGTGACTCAAACAAAGAAATATAATCACTGATCCTAAGACTTATACCAAAAACATGCAGTAAAAGTAGTAAGATGGGGTTAAATCCACAGGGAAACTATTGACTAGCAAGGTTGATTAAAGAGTTCATGTGACAAGGGGGTTTTGGTTTGTTTTGTGAAAAAGGAATTAAAAAGTAACATGTAGAGAAAAGAAGTTTGAACGATAGTGAGCACACAATTGGGTTGAAGTTAATAAATAAAAGGGGACTTGGGGATAATATGTATGTCCAATTTCAATCATTAGATACTAATTAATAACACCGAATCCGTGAACTCCACAACCTATTAAAGATACTAATAGCCCAATTAGCCAAATTTGTTATGAAACCAAATTGGCCCCAATTTAATTTAAAACTATTCTTTCTCAGCGAAATCAAGTTAAAATTAAATTACATTTCGAAAGGGTTCATGTGTTGAGACATACTACAAGTTGGAAAGCCTAATCCTATAGCATGATTAATTGGGCAAGATTAAACTAGGGCAAACATGCATGAGATCAGAAATAGTCTTAGCCGACACATGTAATCCTAGTTTGTGCAACTAAATCATCAATTATGCATAGCGTCATGAAGATTTTGCAAACAAGAATTTAATACAATCGATTTGTCAAATCAATTCAATAAAATTCTATTAAATATAATCCAAATCAAACCCAATGAGTTCACAAAATTCAGTACAATTAACTATAATTCTTCAAGAAATCAAACATACAACTGAACCCAAGAAAGAATTTACCTAGCCTTGGATAGGAATATGGAAAAGATTAATGATTGAAAAGGACATAATGATGAATCTGGTGAAAATCCACATAGAA
Organism: Benincasa hispida; assembly: GCF_009727055.1. NCBI lineage: Eukaryota > Viridiplantae > Streptophyta > Magnoliopsida > Cucurbitales > Cucurbitaceae > Benincasa > Benincasa hispida. The sequence goes on along the minus strand of NC_052356.1, from coordinate 45,024,542 downwards.
ATCGTCCCAATTGTTGCCCAAAATCGTTCTCTTTTTTGTATTTTTCTTTACACCCTCTGCTGTAACCAAAACTCTCTATTTGTAAAACAATCATAGCATCATAATACCGAAAGCATTGCAACACCGTTGCCAATCAAACATTGAAGGAGAGGTGCAATGCTGCTATGACAGTGCGTTGTGTGCATGCGAAAGCCATTCGTCCGTTGGAGTTCGTAGTGTTGCAATGCTTTGCTGAGCGTTGCAACACTACCTTGTTTGCTCGCTTCTGTCCAATAGTGTCGAGTTGGAGCGTTGGTTGGGCATCGTGACTTTGATTGCTTGTCTTGAAATCGATGCTCTCTACCTTTCAATGTCACACGAGGATCAAGGAGGGTTGCAACACTGCCCTTAAGGGCAGTTTGGTTATTTTGACATCTTTACTCACTATGGTGCATCAAACTCCTGTTTTTTTGCTTCTTTTTGGCTTGTTTTCATCCCAACAACACATTTGCTCGTCAGGATCAATTTACCTACAAATAAGACAAATAAAGCATAAGAATTATTCAAATAAGTGGGATTAAGGACATAAAATTAGCTCTTTTTGAGAGCTAACAAACACCCTTAACTTAATACTTGATTGTGTCGAGCAAGGTCCTAACATTTAATTATGCAATCAATAAAGTACTGTTCACTCTATTTAATGATCCCCAACTCAAGTCTTAATAGTCTTACGAGCTACTCAATAAAACACATGACAAACACTCAATTGAGGCTCATTGTAAAAGATACTTTTTCAATCAAACGAATGTATAAATGAACACTAAGGCCACGAAAATTTTTTCCACAAATAAAAGAATACCCAAAAAAGTTTTATCTTACTCCCATTTTTTCCCTCTACTCTGGCTCAGTTATCAGCTCAAGACATACCGCTCTTGCTAAGAGCAACACTTAACCAAGAGTGCACAAAACATAGAGGGCATCAATTTTACTGAGAGGGCTAGCTTTCACACTCAATTGCCGAAAACCTATCCATTCTTTTCTCGCGGGTCCTAACTACACACGATGGAGGTAGCTCTCTTCTCCTCCATCCATGCACACACTGTAAATCCCGAACCCTAATTTTCGTATATAAGTATGTTGATAGTATGTTAAGTATGATTAACTCATGATAAAACTATGATTGTACGAAAAAGGTTTGAGAAGGACAAAAAAAGAAGAAATAATTCTAAGTGTTGAAAGCATAAGGCTCTCAGGTAGAAGTTTCTTGTGTGCCTATTAGAAAGAAGGAATGTGCCTAAGTGTTGAACCTAGCGTTGAAGGCTTGATGGCCAAGGAAGTGTGTGGCAAGACTTGCATTGAGGCAAGGAGTAGGCATTGGCCAAGTGATTGCCAAGGATGAGACCGTGCGTTGAGTAAGGACTAAGCGCTGGCCAAGCTTTGCGTTGAGTTTCGAAGGCATGGACCTCGCGTCATTGGGCAAAATTTCCCTAGGGGTTGTGGCAGCGTGTGCATGGTCGGGCGAAGGCTTACGTGCGAGGGAGACCATATGATGGCTGCAAGGTTAGGTGATGGCGTGAGGAGGCGTGTTCTTAGAATATGCCAACACTAAACTTTTTTGCTGTCTCTGTAATTGCGTGATCTATCTTCTATGTCTTAATCGAGCTAACAGATGATAAATGGTATGCGATGTTACAGAGTTTGTTATAAAATATCAATTGATGTGTTTAGATAGTGTTATGCGCATCACAAGTTTTCTTGCGATGAAATCAAGTATAATTCCACCATGAGTTTCTCAGAATGATCCGAGGTCGAATGCGGGGATTTGCGATGTTTGTGCGACAATGAGGTGATATATGCGGTCGTAAACAAATTATGATTGTGAAGTGCTAAAGAGTAAAATGTGATGGTAAATGAATAAACAGGTAACAAATAATGCTGAAATTGTGCAAGGTGTGCTTGAGTGAATGTGATGACAAGATGTGGATAGAAATGTAGGGTGAAATGGGTTAGAGGAAAATATTATCGCGAGTTTGATCCTGTTAAGGACGCAACTAAAGTTCCGTCTTCCCTTGGCTTACACCCTTCGGTGATTTCCTGTGTCACCATATTTCTATGATAATCAGGGAAGAATGTTTCCAAACGCAAGGTTGTTTCTATTTCTAGAAATACTTATTGCTTTAGTTAACATTCTATCAACCTTCTTTTGAGAGGTGGATTAACATCTTCACTTTTGCTCTCGCAGGTGAAGATGCGATTGAGCATACGTTAAAAAACTTAGCTGACATCTTCAACATGGGTTGACTCACTCGCTCAATCCTTCCCACACACCCTAGAAGTTCAGTGACTCATGGTGAAAGAAATGAAGGATGGATGCATAATGGTGAATAGAGAGATGAAGATGAACATGGTAGTGATATTACTTGGTAAAGCGTTTGTTAAAGAGATATGAATTATAGACATGAAAGGAACAACAAACGATGAACAGAAAGTAAGAACAGTCGAGAGCTGTGTGTCAATGTCCTGGCACGGATCCCGATCGGAGCTACTTGCTTGCCAGCGCGTTGGATGAGTGGAGGAATGAGGTGGAGAACTTCCTTCTCAAGAGAGTTCTTGGGAGAAGAGTGTTCCTTGCACAAAACTTCTTTGTGTTATTCTCTTCATCTCTTCGTCTCCCCTCTCTCCTCGTCTCCTGTGCTGAGTGTTGCTATTTATAGATTTTAGCACTTCTTGCCTCAGTGGTCCAGCTCTGAAAAGTTAGCTTTTCTTGTTGCGGCTGGTGGGAATGTCCGCTCTACTCCACGTTCCATTTGTTAGACCGTATGTCAGAAAAAGTTGTACGATTTCAGAAATCCTTGAGAATGCGTTGATCTTATTGTTTATGAGCAATTGTCGGATGTGGTGATGCTTGCTACCTGCAAAAGAAAGGTTTGGACATCCTTTTTTCCCTCGCAATGTGGTCAGCGGGTGTGTTTGCGATGCTTTTACAAGCTTCATGTTTCTAAGCCAAATTTACTACATTCGACTAAACTTTTCCTTCCTATTGCCGCATATTCTAAGTAAGACGATATAAATAACATGTATTTTTAGGCGCTAAAGCATGTGTTGGCCGAGTGTGGTGCATGCACCTGAGTGAGCCTTGTGTTAGTGAAGTTTGAAGGATGAATCAAACGTTGGTGATTAGTTGAAGCCCTCCCTTTAATCACTAACCTAAGTGGGCCAACTACCGAGATTAGGAAAATTAAACCCATTTAATGGGCTAGCTGGCACCTAAAGTTTAAGTTGAGGCGTGAAGTTTCTACTATAAAAGAGTGTTTCACTTCAGGCTTCTGGTTTAGCCATTTTAATCGAGCAAAAGAAGTGTTTTTAGAGTTCATTTGAAGGTTGATGAATGTTGTTGATGCTCTTGCGCTGCTGGAAGAAAACTCTTATGGGATCGAATTGAAATCTGAAGATTTTCTCAAGAAGGTCAAGTTCTCGGATGACTGAAAGCAAGGTGTGAAGATTGAAGGTTATCAAACTGACCAAGAAGAACTTAAAGCTCAAATTTTAAGGTTAGAAAGCTAAGACACCTATAATCAAGTTTGTAGAAGGAAAATTTCCAAAATAAACTCTAGAAAAAGAGTTATTTGAGCTCAAAGTTGAATCTGGAAGTTTTAGTTGAATAAGCAGGCAGCCGCTTCAGTTGAGTAAGCAGGCAGCTAAACCAACTAGGCGGAAGCACTGATGGATGCGCACGCGAAGAAAGATTGGGCATCAGGCGTTGTGCTAGACGTGCATGCAAGGTTTGCACTGAGGGGCGCAAGGCATGGGGTGTGCGACAGGATGCGCGCAGATGCGTTAAGGCGGCATGTGTTGGCGCATGAGTGAGGCGTGCAGTGCATAAGTGTTGTAAGTGTGCCAAGACAAGGAAGAGGTGCTTGTGACCGTATAAGCCTAGAAACACAACTTAAGGTATTTTCCTAAGTGTTGAACGCATAAGTTGGGTATGCGTTAGGAAAGGAGTTTTGATGTTCTAAGTTAAATGTTAAGCTTAATTAAGTAAGTCTCACAAGGGGACTAATAACATTAACCAAAAGTGTTTATCATTTCCACAGGATTAAGGGGAAGCTTACCATCCCTAGGAAAGATGCCCAAGACTATGAGTGACAAACCAAGTATTTACAAATGCTTAGTAAATGCATGTTTGATTTAAAAGACTAGTTCATACTTGCTTTCATTTCTAAGTATGATTAAGATAGTTTTCCAAGAAAACTAGCTTTCAAAGAAGTTTCAACGCATGCTTAGTTTTAATATGTTTATGAAAGCATGATTTAAGTACTTCTATTCTTAATGTTCATAAGGCATGCGTTGATAGTTCCCATGTAAATGATGAATATGATTTCAGCATATGATTTAAGGTACATATGCTTTCAAAGTATGCTTATTTCAAAGAATGAGTTTTATGATATTGATGTTGAACCCGAAACTGAAGGACTTTGAGAAGGTATCTAGGCCCTAGTACCTAAGGTATGACGATACTTAGTTATTATCATATGCATGTAGGTAGAGTTGCTGTTCGTTTTATTGAGATTGCTCCGCACCAACTAAGGTTTGACATTGAGGGATTGAACAAAAGGGTTTTCTCTCAATAAAAGATTATGTTTATTAATGTTTTCGAGTAGTTTTATGTTAAAAAGTCTTAAATATGAGTTTGCTCGGTAGTTTTTAGTACTTATGTTTTATATGGTCATTCATTGGGCTAGTAGATCATCCTTTCAAATGTTTTCTTTTTCGTAGGTAGTGGTTATCTTCCTAGAGGTTAGCTGCCTTGCTGCTCTGCCACTCAAGGACTCAAGTTAAAACTTAAGCCAGAAGTGAAGTTTAGGTGTTATCTTAGATTTGTCTATGTATATGTTATGTTTATGTTTAGGGACTTGTTAAGAGTTTTCGAGACCTGCTAGGTTTTTGGTATCTTTAATTATGTTATATGTATAGTGTGTGCACTGAACCTTGGTCATTTAGGTTATTTTGTTAAGTTATATTCAGAATTTTTATGTAATGAGATCTTGTATCAAGAGTTGTTTAAGTAGGTTTAAGAAGATCTAGATGGGTAGTAAGTGCCATAAAAGGAATGGTAACTGTTGCCATCACATTCTCTTCTTGATTAAGACGGTAATCAGGGAGGGGGTGTGACACACACGCTGTTATTTTTTTGCAGGCAAGCTACTTTTGCCTCTTTTTTTTCTTAAGCAACTAATTTGCTTCTCTTTCTTATTTTCTTTCTCTTATTTACACTAGGCCTCTTTTTTCTCAATGTCTAATTTTTCTCTCAGGGATTAAAAGTTACTCCTAAGCTAAAAGTGGGACTTTCAAGGTGGTAATGAGAATTCAAAAGGAATAACCCATTTCTAAGTCTCTTTAGGATTTATAAAGAAAATTTTTTCGACCTAGGTTCATTATGCATGGGTTTTCATGAAAAGATTTTTTTTAGAAAGAGCTCAAAATCATGAAAGAATTTCTTTCTTGAACACATACAACTCAGTGAGTGCATCATCGACTTGTCGTTGAAAAGAAACGACAAACAGGGCAAACAAATCATGCAAAACCAAACATTCAGACAAATTTTCAACATAGAGATTCTTATTTCATTTCATAGCAACCAATGAAAAATTATTCAGATCACAAAAAGCCGATCTCAGATGCATGTTTCCAGTAGTGATTCGATACACAATAACAATAAAACAGAAAATATAATGGAGATAACAGGGACAAAACTGCAAAAACATAATAATGAAATATCTTCAATCATACCCCCATAAGAGAATGGGCCTTAAAAAGGATTGTGAGCTTGGTTCGAAGACTGGAAAAATGAGTTGTCGGTAATGCCTTAGTGAGAATATCTGCCAGCTGATCATCTGAGGGCACGAACCAAACAATGAGCTGATTTCAAAGCTTTGTGTGACTTGAGGGCCAACATAAATTTGATGCCGCTGTCGATTTTTAGACAACTAAATGTGGGGCAACTTGTGTCCACATCCGTGACTCTCCAACTGGCCGACAGATCTCTGGTTCATCTAGAGGGTAAGGTAAAGGACGTGCTGATCACAATTGATAAATTTATTTTGCCAACTGACTTCATCATCCTGGATTATGAGGCCGGTAAATATGTTCCCATCATTTTGGGGCGACCTTTCCTATACACAGGTCATGCTCAAATTGATGTGCACAAGGGCGAGATCACTTTGAGCATAAATGAATAGAAGCTCAAATTTAATATAATTCGTGCCATGAAATTTCATGATGAGGAAGACCTACCAAATTTGAAAGATGACGTAAATTTGATTGAAGAAGAAAAGTCTGATGAAGAGTATGAAGAAGAGGATGCCGAAACATCCATAGTTGTCTGCAATGTGATCATAGCAAAAACAAACAAAGAAGAAGGATCGATTGCAACGCAAGAAGTAGAGTCGAAGGAAGAAAGAAAAATAATACAACCTTCTCTCGTGGAGCTACCAACCTTTGAACTAAAAACCCTACCAACACACCTAAAGTACGTATTTCTATGGCAGAATGAGAAGCTGCCAGTAATAATTTCCTCCGCACTTAATGCAAATCAAGAGAATGCGTTGATGAGCATTCTCAAAAACCATGTGCGAGCAATCGGCTGGACACTTGTGGTATTAGAGGAATTAGCCCTGCGTACTGCATGCACCACATTCATTTGAAGACGACCACAAAGCAACCATTGAGAATCAATGCAGACTTAATCCTGCGATGAAAGAGGTCGTCAGAAAGGAGATTATCAAGTGGCTGGATGCGGGCATTATCTATCCCATTGTAGATAACACGTGGGTCAGCCCCATGCAATGTGTGCCTAAGAAGGGCGGAATGACGATAGTCCTCAATGAGAACAGAGAATTAATATCGCAAAGAACCATCACTGTTGGGAACCAAGGTACTCATTCATACTGATCACTCGGTAATCAAATATTTGATGAAAAAGAAGGATGCAAAGTCGAGATTGATCAGATGGGTTCTCCTCCTTTAAGAATTTGATATCGAGATAATTGATCGTAAGGGGATAGAGAATCAAGTTGCAAATCACTTGTCCAGACTGGAGAATCCTGAAGTTGACCACAATGAATTTGAAGTGAGTGTCGTGTTCTCGGATGAGCAGCTATTTCGAATAGAAGAACTGCCATGGTATGCAGACATCGTTAACTATTTGGTCTGTGAACAATTTCCTGAAGATTACACCTACCATCAACAGAAGAAGCTCAAGAATGAATGTAGACACTACTATTGGGATGAGCCGAATCTATATAAAAGAGGTGTAGACCAAATAATTCAATTATGCATACCAGATGCTGCTTAACAACGCATATTATCACAGTGCCACGATTCACCTTATAGAGGGCACTTTGGAGGACAACGCACTGCAGCCAAAGTTTTGCAAAGCGGATTCTTTTGGCCTTCATTATTCAAGGATGCTGCTGACTACGCAATGAAATAAGATCGGTGTCAATGCACTGGCAACATTTCATGGAAGAACGCAATGCCGATGAATACTATCTTGGAGCTGGAATTATTCGACGTATGGGGGATTGATTTCATGGGACCATTCCCTCCTTCAAATGGTAAGCACTATATTTTATTAGTCGTTGACTATGTCTCCAAGTGGGTAGAGGCAATTACATGCGCCACGAGTGATGCGGCAGTAGTCTCCCAGTTCCTGAAGAAAAATATTTTCACACTTTTTGGCACTCCCTGTGCCATCATAAGTGATGAAGGATCACACTTTGTCAACCACCATATAAAGGAGCTGCTGCGCAAATACAATATCCTTCACAAAGTGGCCACCGCATACCATCCGCAAACAAATGGCCAGGCTGAAGTGTCCAACCGTGAAATTAAATTGATACTTGAAAAGGTAGTAAAACCTTCGTAGAAGGATTGGGCAGTGAAGCTTGATGATGCATTGTGGGCATACCGGACCGCATTTAAAACACCAATAGGTAAGTCCCCCCATGCGTTGGTATTCGGCAAAGCGTGTCACTTACCCTTGTAGCTGGAATATAAAGCATTGTGGGCAGTCAAGAAACTGAATTTTGATTTAAAGGAAGTAGGGGAAGCATGGAAAATGCAATTGGTTGAACTAGAAGAATGGAGGAACAATGCATATGAAAATGCGAAAATTTATGAGGAGTGCACCAAGCGCTGGCACGATCAACGCATATGCGGCAAGAACCTCCAAGTCGGACAAAAAGTCTTGCTTTTCAATTCACGTCTGCGACTCTTCCTAGGAAAGCTAAAGTCTCGTTGGTCCGAACCGTTCATAATTCGACAAATACTTCCACATGGCGCAGTAGAATTATCAAATGACGATGGTACCAACATATTCAAAGTCAATGGGCAGCAAGTAAAGGTATACCATGGAGAAGATTGGCATCGCCAAGTCGACTCCATGGAACTAAGAAACTTTGAATAAAGAAGGAAGTAGGTGGCCCCTGCATTGTCATACGATCGCAATTTCTCAGGGACGTAAGTTTTCAACTCTTTTCTCCACTACTCAGAATCTTCACTATCTTTCAGCTATCTTTTCATTTTTCAGTTCTATTTACATCAAAAAAAAATATTTAATTTGCGTTAATGATTTTTCTTTTGTTTAAAATAATTTGACCCTCTCTTTGTTTCCTTACAACGATAGAGGCGCTGAAATGAGGCGATGTCACGCAAAAAAGCATTCATCTTATTTCATCGCTGCAACCCACAGAAGAAAGATCACCGCAAGGATGGATGCGTCAACACAATGCAGGCGACAACACAAAATTTAGGGGTGCACTCTTCCTTATCTTTATTTCAAATTTTGCGCTATCACATTGCATGTCGCTTTTCGAAGTTTTATCACCGCATCCTTCTTGATTACCGCAATCATTTAACAAGTAGATAAATTTAGTAGTTTACTGCATTCGGTTTCTTTACCTAGTAAGATTTCATTGATGAAAAATATGCTTCTATTTCGTTCGTATATATTAGAGTCAACTTAATCTTAAGATAGTCACCTCATACAATATTTCTAGAAGTTAGGGGTTTGCTAGCTTTCTTTCAAACTCTCTTTACAACGTATTCTAGAACATCGCATAAGTTATTTTAATCTTTTGGCAATGGGGACATTGCCGCATTTTAAATTTGGGGGTGAGTATTTATTTTCGACCTTGCTATTTTCATTTCTTAAAAAAAAAAAAAAAAAACTTTTTTTGAGAATAACAACTCCACTGTCAACGCAAAGGGGAAACCCATGTTGATAAGAGTTAAGTTGTGAAAGGCACTTACTCGTAGTTGGAGTCCGCATGACACACGTGGGGGAAAGCCAAAATGAAAGTAAGTTACCATGATCAACGCATAAATCGATGATCGCAACTTCAATGCCAAATCGGTATGAGTTTAAGAAAGAGTGCACTGCTCGTAGTTGGATGTCTGCATGACACCTGTGGGGGCAAGCCAAAACGAAGGTAAGGCACTTGAATCAGTGCAAGGTCAGAAAAGAAATTGCAATAAAGAATTTTTTGTGCAAGGATAAATCTTTTGTCACCTCGGTAGAAAATTTTCTTTTTGAAATAAATCATGCGGATGTTCCGAAATTTAGTAAAGTTCTTTTGAAAGTTAAACTTGCAGTCCCTAGGTCTTAGAAATATTTTAAGAGTAGACTTGAATAAGACTTAAGAGAATTTGTAGTATTAGGATTTGAATGAAATATCCTTGAGAAATCTAGGAAAAGAACTTTGCGGTGGACTTGCTAAAGGAATCTTTAGCTTATGCTTGAGGACAAGAATTGTTTAAATTTGGTGGTGTGATAACGGGTAGAAATGCACGTTATCATAGTGCTAAGTTATTAAACAATGTTGGATTGCATTGTGAATGTCATGTTGTCATTGCAGAAATAGAAATAGAGGTTTATGTGTAATCCCTGTAGACTTATTGCATATTTATCACATGCGTTCTAGCCTTAGAAGCCGTGGCATTCACGCCGAGAGGTGGTTTACTATTGCCATGCATGTTGCATGATCGCAAGGCATGAACGTAACCTAGGAAGTGTTAGCCGAAACCCTTCTCAACCTGTTCACCGCATATTCATCATATTTCTCGTTGCCAACTCTTTTCGAACTCTGTCGTATTTATTATTATTTTCATTAACACAACAACAAACCACCACCTTATTTATTTTACCGGTTACCGCAAAGTTTTCATAAGAAAATTATCAATGCAACTATTTTCACAAGTCTCTGTGATCGACCCTAGATTTACCAGGAAACTCAGAGAAATTTACACTTGGATTCTGCTGGAGAAACTTGAGTGCACAACGTAATTTCATCAACACCTATCATCCATTTCCACATTTAATAAAATAACGCATCAGCGTGATAAGTTAATTTGAAACGTTCAAATTAGAATTAAGGGAATTAATAATTATATGTAATATAATTACACGTTTAACCTTGAAATTAAACGAAATTGGAGAATCAATTAATATTTAAATATGATCTAAATATTAAATTCATGAATAGGGATTCATGATGGTGGAGTTAATGTTAAATAATTCAATATTTGATATTGAATTAATTAGAATTAATTAAATTGTTTATTATTAATTTTGTAAAATTAATAAAGATTTCATTTTTGAAAAATTGATTTTGGAAATCAATTACAAACTCAAAATTGAAAAAGATAGAAAATGGAAAATCCCAAAAAGTGGGATTTCTCCACTTTCTAATCAACAAGCTCACACATATTCCACCATAGTTTTGTGTCATTCATCCAAGCATGAGCTGCAATTCATGCAGCAATTCCTTTGTATGGAAGTCATGCAAAAAATACTGAATATTGAATTGGAATTTGGGCATTCAAAGGGTTGCATTTGGCTAAAAAATTGTTGTGAAGAAGTGTTATTCACACTGTCTTAAACCAGAGATCTTCTTCTCCATTTTTCCCTTAATCCAAGCTTATTTTGAGTCCCACAACTCAATCTAAGGCACCAAGAGGATAGTAGGGAAGACCTTGAGGTGGTGCACAAGTGTTTCTTCAAAGGTATGTCATGAAACCCTCTTATTAGTTTATGAGCATGCTTAATTTAAAGCCAAAATTAATTAATTGAAATGCTTAATAATCCGTTTTACTTGCACTGCGTGTTTTCTACCTCTAACAGAAGCCAAGATCCAACAAGAATAAATTTAGCAAACGGTATGGCAGTGGTTGGAGGTGAGCGACGACGCTATCTGCGGCGAGGAACTGGCTGGAGGCGAGTGGCGCGACTGTTGGACGAAGGAACGAACAGCAAGGAGGAAAAGACCTCAGAGGATGGGGGCGCTTCGTGAAGACAAATGAGAGAGAGAGAATTTGGGGGGGGGGGGGGGGGGGGGTGTGCGGTGCATGAGGGAGAGAGAGAGAGATAGAGGGAAGAGATAAATTCATGTGAATTTAATTCAAGTGAATTTAATATTCCAATTTTAAAACCACATGACATAAATTCATGTGAATTTAATTCAAAATTACTAATACACGAGATGTTACATTCTTCCCATCTATAACGACCCAACAATTAGCCTCCATAATTTTGAATTTAATCTTGACAATAACTCCAAATCCATCTATAACCATTCATCTCTTAATGCCAATTCAAAATTAACTACTTCCCCTCCAAATAGAATTTAATTTTGACAATAACTCCAAAATAAATTCATATAACTCCAAATCCATCTATAACCATCCATCTCTTAATTCCAATTCAAAATTAACTACTTTCACTCCAAATTGAATTTAATTTTGATATATATTTCCTTTTTTCTTTTCCTTAATAAATATATCACAATTAAACTCAAATCTTTCACCTTTTCTCCAATTAATTAAACAAACCTTAAAATAAACTCACCAACTTTAAATCACTTCTTTCCAAAAATCCTAAATCCCAAAATTAAATTCCAACTTTCCGAATTAACTTAAATCCAAATTTACAAATCTTTTTAGATACTTGATTTAATATCTTTCAAATAAACCAATTATCTTCTCCTAATTATTTACTTAAACTTTGGATCCAAATTCCAAAATTAAAGAGGATAAAATTTTAAAACCACAATTTCTCTTTTTCCCTTTCAAATTTCACAAAATCTCAAAATTTCTTATCCAAATAATTCAATTATCCCTTCCAATTAATTTAAAACTCTACTCAAAGAATCCCCATTAACCAATAAAACTTCTTCAACTGTAACAATTTGATTCCATATTCCAATGATTAGGGAAACTAAAACTCAACAATTTAAGATGATTAACTTAAATTTTCCTAAAAACTTGGGATGTTACAAGACTGTTGAAACTTGAGTAATGAACCATGCATGTGAGTGAGCATATTATTGTGTCCCTACTGTTTTATTCTACCTTGCTCGAGGATGATCAAGAATTAAGTTGGAGTGATGATAGCACTGAAAATATGCTATCATATTCCGCTTAACTCGAGATTGTTCTTGTATTTTATATGTTTATTTGATGAATTTATAGGTTTCAAGTACATAAGAGGTAGAATGTTGCGTTAGTGAAGAAATAGAGCTAAAACGAGCAAACACGGAGCTTAATTATATCAATCAGGAAAGAGAATGCCAAAATGACCAAAATACTCTTAGAAGTGCAGTGCACAGCGTAGCGGCGCTAGCACCCAACTCTTTTTCCAGAAGCACCAAATTTGGTGCAGCAGTGCGATGCTCTGAAGTCTAGGCACGTGTAAATTTCTATCAACACCACGACACTGGAATGGTTTTGTAAATAAGAAATTTGCCGCCTATGTGAGAATCTTGAATTCCAATCGAGCTCCACACGATTTTTTTTTTCTATTTTCACCATCTTTTTTTTTTCTATACCTGTACCTAAACAATTCTTGGTTGTCCATCATGACAATTATAGGCTAAGGTAACTTGTTCTAGCTTGAGTTTTAGGATTTTTCTTTAGTTTCATGTACTTGTGAGCCTTCAAACCAAATATTGATGTATTTTCCTGATTTAATTATGTTTTTATAAGATTATGATTATATTATCCGACGTTTGTAGATTTTAGGATTGACACTTTTGATTAACATTCGAACGTGACATATAATCTTATTTTGATCACTAATAAGCAATAAGCTAGGCTAGCTTGCGAATAATATTGTTCTAACCAATCTAGAACTGAATCAAATGAATACTTAATCATGGCTTTTCCTGTTGAATATTCCACCTAATATTTTCCTAGATCTTATACAACTAAGACAAATTTGGATTTTCATATTTTTCATCAATTCTGAAAAATATTAAAACAAGATATGGATAATATGCTCTCTGTGTGAAAATAGAGGTCGAAGTATTCGATTTAATAGATCATAGATAAAGTGATGATCGACCTCAACATGTTTGGTTTGGTTGTGAAGGACTAGATTAGGTGCCATATAAGTTGCACTAACATTATCACATAAAAGAACGGAAGGTCAAATAGCTAAACCAATTCTAGATAAGATGGATTGAATACAAATAAGTTCAGATGTAGCATTGGACATCCCTCAATATTCATAATCCACACTCGAATGTGAAACAACACTTTGCTTAAATGACTTCCAAGAAACTAAATTAGAACTAAGAAAAATACAGAAATCGCTTGTACTCCTATGATCATAAATATAACTAGCCCAGCCTGCATCAATATAACAAGTGAGAGACTGATGAGAACTCTTGGTGAATGATAAACCAAGAGATGAAGTGCCTTTCAAGTACTGAATCTTCAACAAGAGTTGTTAAAGAGCCTAGTACCTCAACAAGAGTTGTTGAAGTAGGTTCATCTAGTAGGTCAAATCCACCTCAGGTGTTGAGGGAACCTCGACGTAGTGGGAAGGTTGCAAACCCACCTATTCGCTATATGGGTTTAACTGAAATCCTAGCTATGGTAGCTGATGGCGAAGTTGAGGATCCATTGTCTTACAAGAAGGCAATGGAGGATGTTGGCAAAGATGAATGGATCAAAGCCATGGATCTCGAAATGGAGTCTATATACTTCAATTCAATATAGGATCTTGTAGATCAACCTAATGGGGTTAAACCTATAGGTTGTAAATGGATCTACAAGAGGAAACGAGGTGCTGATGGGAAGGTGCAAACCTTCAAGGCTAGATTGGTGGCAAAGGGTTATACCAAGGTAGAGGGAATCGACTATGAGGAGAGTTTCTCATTTGTTGCCATGCTTAAATCTATCCGGATCCTCCTATCCATTGCATCATATTATGACTATGAGATATGGAAAATGGATGTCAAGGCTGCTTTTTTGAATGGCAATCTTGAGGAGATCATTTATATGGTGCAACTCGAGGGATTCATAACCCAAGGTCAAGAGCAAAAGGTTTGCAAGCTTAATCGATCCATTTATGGACTGAAACAAGCATCTTGATCTTGGAACATAAGGCTTAATACTACAATCAAACCTTATGGCTTTGATCAAAATGTTGATGAGCCTTGTGTTTACAAGAAGATCATCAACAGTTCAGTTGTTTTTCTAGTGTTGTATGTAGATGATATCCTACTCATTGAGAATGATGTAGGTTTACTGACTACAGTTAAGAACTGGCTACCGACCCAATTCTAAATTCAAGAATTGGGAGAGGCTCAGTTTGTTCTAGGTATTCATATCTTTCAAGATCGAAAGAACAAAATGCTAGCACTGTCTCGGGCATGAAGTTACATTGTCTAAGGAACAGTGTCCTAAGACACCTCAAAAGGTTAAGGAGATGAGACGGATCCCCTATGCATTTTCCGTGGGCAGTTTGATGTATGCAATATTATGTACTAGATTTGACATCTGCTATGCAGTGGGGAGAGTCGGTAGATATCAATCTAATCCAAGATTAGATCACTGGACAGTCGTTAAGAACATCCTTAAGTATCTATGGAGAACGAGGGACTACATGCTTGTGTATGGTTCTAAGGATTTGATCCTTACAGGATACACGAACTCTGATTTTCAGACTGATTGGGATTCTAGGAAATCCACATTAGGATCAATGTTCACTCTAAATGGCGGAGCAGTAGTATGGCGAAGCACCAAACAGGGGTGCATCGCGGACTCCACCATGGAGGCTGAGTATGTAGCGATTTGTGAAGCTACTAAGGAAGCCATTTGGCTTAGGAAATTCTTGACTGATCTAAAAGTTGTTCTGGACATGTCAAAGCCCATTACACTTTATTGTGATAATAATGGTGTTGTGGCTAATTCCCGAGAGGCATGAACCTGTCTCTTATACACATCTAGATGTGTATAAGAGACAGGTTCTGGACATGTCAAAGCCCATTACACTTTATTGTGATAATAATGGTGTTGTGGCTAATTCCCGAGAGCCTAGGAGTCATAATCGTGGCAAGCACATAGAGCAAAAGTATCATCTCATCTGAGAGATTGTGCATCAAAGGGACGCGATTGTAATGAAGATAGCTTCGGAGCGCAACGTTGTTGATCCATTTACGAAGGCCCTCATGGCTATAGTGTTTGAGGGTCACCTGCAGAGTATGAGTCTATGGGATAGGTGTTAGCTCTCAAAAAGAGCTATTATTCCTAGCTTAATTCTGGCTCATTATCGGATTTTACATGTTTATTTCCCTATTTTGTAGGTACTGAGCGATCATAAGGTGGAATTGGTGATTGGAGCCAAACGAGGTTAATTTGATGCAATTAAGAGATGATTTAAGCATCTGGTCTTCAATGGATTTGAGACAGCCAAATTAACATCGAGTAGAGACAACCATTGAGTTCTATTAAGTCAAATTCCACTAAGAAAACAAGTATTAAGCACCGAGGAAGTGAGCAGCGAGTATCAAGTAGCAAGCAACGAGTATCGAGTATCTGGTAAAACAATCAGTGTTGCAACGCTCTTATCAAGCCTTGGTCCAACGCTCACTCGATGCTGGAAGGCAATAGCATCAAACGCAGGGCAGCATTGCAACGCTTCCCCAGCGTCGTGACGCTCCGAAGTTAAATCAACGCCAGCATTGCAACGTACCTCGATGTTTGACCCTAGATGTTGTAAAGCAATGTGCTCAGCGTTGCAACGCCCCCTTCAAGCGTTGCAATACTACGACAATTGATGGAAAATTGATGACCATGCGGTGCAAGAAAGCGTTGCAACGCTATTTTGCACCATTGCGACGCTGCGAGCAACCTATAACTAAAACATTGATTTTCAGCAATTGAAGATATGCAGAGAATAAGAGAGTTATAGACGCCAAATGTTTTTGTCTTCCAAATAGAGCAAATTCTGAGAGTTTAGTTCAGTTCTAAGAGCCATTAAAGCCAAATCCCCGATCAATCTTCATCAAAGTTTGCCTCGACCCATTCTTCTGATCATTGTAATATGTCTTTTAGAGGCTAGGTTGAGGGGTTATCAAAATTGTTATCAAAATTTTGGCTAATTGGGCTATTAGAATTTCAAATAGGTTGAGGGGTTCACATAATTGGAGGAATTAACTAATAACTAATGATAGAAAATAAAAAGCATGCAAACTATTAGAATTTTTATTTATTCTTCTTTGTTTGGTTTTTAATTTATCTTGTAAACAAAATCAAGAATCACCAAAACCCCCTTTACTTGGAATTCATTAATTGTTAATTCAAAAAATTCCCTATGGATTCGACCCGGTCTTATCACTTTGCTACATTTGTGGTTTAAGTCTTGGATCGGTGAAAATAAATTATCTTTGCTTGGGTCAAGGACATTCACGACACGCTAGTCTCGGAGATCGAACAAAATTGGCATTGTTGTTAGGGATGCCCACGACATGCTAGTCTCAGAGACTGAACAAAATTGGCGCCATTGTCGGGGAGACTTAGCAATTAGCCTAGAAATTTTTTTTGAATTCCTTTTAATAAATAAAAATATATATAAAAAAAAGTGTTTAAGTTCCCTTTGGTTTATGACCCGCTCCTCTGAGAGTGCAGATTTTGTTTTCCTTGCAGATATTGACTAGGAGGAGAGAAGATTCTGAAGGAGACGTAGAGAAGAGATCCCAAAAGAAGAACATCCACGAATAGCTGACAACACAACCATGGGAGAGGCAGTCTGTGAGAAAACCTTAAGGGAGCTGGCAGAGCCTAACATAGACCAGCAGCCCCTGTGCATCATATTTCCACCTACCACAGTGCCATTCGAACTTAAACTAGGGTAATCACTTTACTGTCAACCTTCAGAGGCTTGCAGGGGAGAACCTTCATAAACACATCAAGGATTTCCATATGATTTGCGTAAGTATGAGACCCCATGGAGTCACTAAAGAGTAACTAAACCTTAGGGTGTTTCCTTTTTCACTACAGGATGACGCCAAGGATTGGTTGTACTACTTAGCTCCAGGGTCAAACACTACTTGGAATGATCTAAGAAAGAAATTTCTTGGAAAAAATTTTCCAACTTCTAAAGCCCATTCCATAAGGAAAGATATCTATGGCATTAAACAATTTGTGGGTGAATCTTTATCTAAGTATTGTGAGCGCTATAAACGATTATATGCTAGTTTACCTTATCACCAAATTCCTGACCAATTACTAATTCAATATTTCTATAGTGGCTTGCTAACAAATGACAAGAACTCAATCGACTTGGCAGCCGGAGGTGCTCTTGCTGACAAAACACCTAGGGAGGCCCAGGAGTTGATATCACGCATGATGGAGAACAACCAGAACTTTAGCACTAGGGCCAATGAATCTTATTTGACTGGTAATTTTGAAGTTAAAGAATTAAAAGCCAACTTTCTAACTTGACTTCTCTTGTGACGTAGGATGCCCAAAGAGGAATGGCTCAAGTCAAGTCTTTGGAGCCTGTGGAGTACCAGGGCACACATCTGAAGCATGTCCTCAAGCACAAGTAAATGCAATTGGGGGTTACCAGAGGAAGTACGGTCCGCATGGCCTAGTATACAACCCAAGATGGCGTGACCACCCTAATCTAAAATAGGGACGTCGAGGGCAAAGACAAGGTCATGACAACTCTAATCAACCATCTCCGTCTTCCTCAGGTATGTTCTTAGAGGACATTGTTAAAACTTTGGCTGATAATTCCCTCAAATTTCAACAGGAAATTCAACAGCTGAAAAAAGACTCCTTCCAGCTATCAAAAGACAGAAAGGCCTAGCAGCAAAAGACCAGGGCGAGCATGGCCAATCTAGGAACTCAAGTCACACAGTTAGCTGCCGTAGTAAGTCTGTAACATCCTAAGTTTTTCATTTTTCAAATTCTGTATTCTCGTAAAATTCGAGGACAATTTTGTTAATTTCAAAGTTTAGTTTTGTTTAAGGGAGAGATATGGATTTATGACACATTAATTTAATATTAAGTTAATGTCGAGAATTTAAATTTATATTGTGAAAATTAATTTGATTTTGATTTTGGAATTTGAAGAAAAAAGGGGAAGAGTTTTAAGAATATATATATTTAGATATATTTGTGTATATGGGAAAGATTAAAATAAAATTGAAATCAAATATAATGGAATAAAATAAAATAAAATTTTATTATATTTTATTTCTTTCATTAAAATAACCTTTTTCTTTTAAAAAGGCAAAAAAAAAAAAAACTCTTTTCTCTCCCTTCTTCTTCTTCTTCTTCTTCCTCCCCCCCAACGTGAAGACCCTCTCTATGTGCCCTAGCAGCCGCTGGCCATCTCCTCTCCAATCGGTATCGCACGTCTGACCGCCATCGGTTCGTTGGTCATTCGTCCGTCGTCCGTCGTTCATGTAGGTCAGCTCGATCTCATCAGCAAGTAGCGATCGTCCAGAGCTTCTCCGTCACGTACCAATCTCGCCCAGCCGGTCAGATTCGCATCTGCAAGCTGCCGTCAATCGTCTGGCTGCTTTGTTCGTGGGTCGTCGCGCCATCAATCAAGGTCTGAAGCCAAATGACCCAGCCCAGCCGTCGAAACTTCCACCGTGAGTCGTTCTTCCACCCTGTTCCGTCGAGAGTCGTTTGTCCACTCGGTCCTGCACGTCGTTGCCATCAATTCAGTGTCATCGCCGTCAATTTCGATAAGATTTTGTAAGTGTGTAGGTTTTCCTTTGAATGCTAATCAAATTGTTGGTTCCGTTTAATGCTTACCCATTATGTTTAAACCATAGATTCGAGCTTTGGAGGAATTTTAAGGTCGAAGTGTGTTGTCCGGCATTACAAAGGATTGATTTTGTTGCAGTTGGTTAGCCAACAGAATTGGGTTTTTAAAATTTATTTTGGACCAAGCCACAATTACGGTGTTACTTCAAGGTCTTGCTTGGAAAGAAGAAGATAAACTTGCTTGGGTTTATTTGGATTTAATTCTGAGGTAAGTAATCTTACCACTGGAATTGCCCACGGGCCAGGCTTTAGTTGTATGCTAGCATGATGGGTGTATGTTATGGTAAATGTTAGCATGTTGATTGATAGTATGACCTGAATCAAAGTATGTTCTGGCACGAGTTTTGATTTTTTTACATATACACCTAGGCACTTGATTGTTAGTATGAGGTGGTATGTGTTTCCATATGTTGGTATCTGATCTGTTGATCTTGAGGCATATTTGTATGTTGTGGAACTATGATGTTAAGGTATACATGAATGTTGTAGAATATGTTGTTGAGGATTATGCGTATGTGGTAGAGCCATGGTATCGAGGATTACATGTATGTCATAGATTCGTACGGTGTTGATTTTTGAATGTTGAGACTGTGTGAATGTCCTCACTGATTATTTAGATGCTCATCAGTTTGTGTTTCCTTCGGAATTCACCAGTTTTGTGTTTCCTTTGGGATTCACCAATTTGTGTTTCCTTCGGGATTCACCAATTTTGTGTTTCCTTCGGGATTCACCAGTTTTGTGTTTCCTTCGGGATTCACCAATTTTGTGTTTCCTTCGGGATTCACCAGTTTTGTGTTTCCTTCGGGATTCACCAGTTTTGTGTTTCCTTCGGGATTCACCAGTTTTGTGTTTCCTTCGGGATTAACCAGTTTTGTGTTTCCTTTCGGTCACCAGTTTGTGTTTCCTTCGGGATTCACCAGTTTTGTGTTTCCTTCGGGATTCACCAATTTGTGTTTCCTTCGGGATTCACCAGTTTGTGTTTCCTTCAGGATTCACCAGTTTGTGTCTCCTTCGGGATTCACCAGTTTGCGTTTCCTATGGGATTCACCAGAGGTAGTAGGCATACTTAACTACAGTAGGATAGGACTCAGTCTCTTACCTATTTCATGTATGTATATGTGCTATAGGTGGGTATCTAGAGAACATAGATGCCTAGCCTAACCCCAGTGGTAGGGTTACTTACTGAGTATTTCATGCTCATTCTTTCTTATGTTGATGTTTCAGGTAAGGGTAGAGATGCATCGGAGATGATGCAGTGGAATTCGGGATCGTGCCACTGGGACTAGTTTTTACGCTTCCGCATCCTGAAATTTAGAGTCCTTATTTTTCCCTTAATGTTTAGTTTTACTGTTTGAAACTTATTATAAAAGATTTTTTTTTATACTTTTAATAGTCTTTACGAATCATGGGTACCCTATTATTATCTTAACAATTGCATTTAATAAATGGCTTTTGAACTTCTCGTATCTATTTAGCATTTATTTCAACATAACTGAGCATCGTTGCAAATCCTATGCATGCATTTATTTTAGTAACAGCCTAACCTAAGTCCTAGGGGGTCGGGTCGTTACAAAGTCGAATAGAAATCAAAGGTTCAGGGAAGTTGCCTGCACAACCAAACCATGCCAACGTTGGTGCCATCACACTGAGGAGTGGCAAGGAACTTTCGTCAGATAATCTATCACCACCTAGTAAGATCGATGAAGAAACTGAAAACAATAAGGGTAAATCTGGAACACCATCATCCACTCCCAAAGTAAGTAATCCTCCTTCACCTGTTATTGAACCTTATGTTCCTAAAGCTCAATTTCCTAGCAGACTAGCACGACCAAAACAAGAACAGAGGGACAAAGAGTTGATCGAAATGTTCAAAAAGGTAGATAAATATTCCTCTCTTGAATTCATTCTAGCAAATCCCCAGGTATGTTAAATTCCTAAAGGAACTGTGCACCAAAAAGAAGACAGGTAAGGATAGAGAAAAGGTAGTGGTAAGTAAGAATGTATCGGCTCTCCTGAAACATAATATTCCTGAAAAATGTCGAGACCCAGGTATGTACACTTTAGCTTGCATAATTGGTAATGGAGTCACCCGGCATGCCATGTTAGATTTAGGAGAGTCTATTAATTTTATTCCCTACCATGTTTATGAGGATTCGAAATTGAATGATTTGCAAAAAACTGTTGTATGCATCCACTAGCTGATAGATCTTATATCCAACCTTTAGGGATTGTTGAGGATGTATTGTTGCAAGTTAAAGACTTGATTTTTTTAGTTGATTTCTATATATTAAAAATGGATGAAATTTCTACACCTTCATCTTCTACGATTCCGTTAGGTAGACCCTTCATGAAAAATGCTAAAACTAATATTGATGTAGATATGGGATGTCTATCTGTAGAATTTGATGGGGAGGTTGTATCTTTTAATATTTATGATGCCATGAGATTTCCTAAGGAATATATGTCATTGTGTTTGATTTAGACGCATGATGTGATTGATGAGATTGTGTTGGATGATGATAATAATTCTAGCAGTTGGTTGCCCCCTGTATTGATTTGGATTCACCTGATTCACATGACTTATCTCTTCCTGATGTTGATAATAACAAAGTAGTAGAATCTTCTTCTAACTTTGATATTCTTGATTTGCAGGTACACGGGATTAAGCTAAAGGCTCTCCCTAGCCATCTGAAGTACGTGTACCTAGGAGAAGGAAACACCCTTCCAGTCATAATCTCTAGGGAATTGACACTACCCAAGAGGAATCCTTGATTGAAACTTTGAAAACTTACAAGGAGACCATTGGGTGGACTTTAGATGATCTTAAGGGAGTAAGCCCTTCACTTTGCATGCATATAATCACTCTAAAGGAAGGAGCCTAGCCCACAATCCATCCCCTTAGAAGACTAAATCCCAATTTGAAGGACGTCGTTCTCAAAGAAATCATCAAACTCAATGAAGCCATAATCATTTACCCAGTCCCTGGTAGCAAATGGGTAAGTCCTATCCATGTTGTTCCCAGAAAGACTGACATGAAAATTGTGGAGAACGATAAGGGAGAGATGGTGCCAATGCGTGTACAAAATGGATGGAGAATGTGCATCGATTTTCGAAAGCTCAACGAGATAATGATGACATGCAGAAATGCATGTCATCTTAGGCCTTTTACTTAGAATTATGAAGTTTGTTAGACAGAATATGCGGCAATCATGATAGGAATTCATGAGAAAATGAGCTTGCATCGACCAGCATGTTGAATCTCAGCTAACCCGTTATTTTGCGTTATTATGCGTTCAATGTTCTACTTTTGTAGCTAAAACAGGAAATGGACGTAAATGCTGAAATTGAACCACCGCATAGACGACCACATGTAGAGAAACACTCCATCGAAAGGTCGAACGCGTCGATCAACGCATGGATGTTGCGGTAATCAGCCGTATACGTCCATCGCATGGCAGTTGCGCTTGCTTAACGATTGCGGTCATCGTGTAGAGTTGCGGTATTAAGTGAATGCGGTCATTAAATGATTGCGGCTACGCAACAATGCATACTAATGGGATCAACGCAAGGTTGATGGAATGAACACATCAACGCATCTACCTCGAGAAAAACCAAAAGATGATGTTGACATTTCACCTACCACGCCGTTGGTGGCAGAGGTTCAAAAAGGACTAACGCGCCGAATGTCAGACTCAGAGCAGTCCAATTAATGTTGTCGACAACCCAAGCTCTATAAATAGAAGTCGATGAGCAGAAATTCAAGTTATCCAAGGATGATCCTTGTGGTCCGGGGATTACCCCTGCAACCTAAGGTTTTCCCTGCGATCTAGACAAAATGTGTGAGAAGACACTTGAGAGTTCTTAACCTCCTTCATCTATTCCGAGTGATGACCGAAGCCTTCGACCAGAGTTAGATCTCGAGAGAGTCAGCTCCACCGCCCATCCATGGCACCACCAGCAGCCTTGATGCACATCTGCTTGAAGCAAGTCTTTGCTTCTAGTCGGTCATTTCATTTTCCTTTCTTTTCTTATATTGTATAGTATACATTTTGTGATTAAGGAATTAATACATTTTGTGTTAAATACATTTCTATGTTTCCGTTGATTCCATCTCCATCTTATTTACTTAACATCTTTACTTTCATTGCAACATTTAGTGAGATTGCTTAGGTATCGCATACTTAGTCATGTTGATTAGGGATATGAAGCAAGTAGAAACCCACCGAAAGATGGGTGTTGCATGAATGTGTGAGTAATCTTATTTGCTTAGTGTGAAGCTGCGGCAATGCCTGTCTATAGGCTAACGCAATGCTTATCTATGAGTAAAGTCAGCAACAACCAACTGTCCAGAAGGGTAAGTGGTTGATCGCATTAAGCAATGTATGCATTGTTCACAAGAGATAGGAATAATCTTAGGTTAGCCAAGTTCATGCGGTTACCTTGTCCTTTGAGCGCATCAGTCATAATTTAGGCATACTTGGGAGAGTAGCCTAAAACCTAACTTGCATCACATGCACCCTAGGAACAGATATGATATTATGCGGTCGCCTTATTTATGTGTGTGTGATTTTTTCATCGCATAAATAAGAATAGAGGCTTATGTATAGGTCCTATAGACTTATCGCATATATCGCATGTGTTCTAGCATTAGAAGCCGTAGCATTCGCACCGAGAGGTGGTTTAGTATTGTATGTGTGTTACGTGATCGCATGGCTTGCATTGACTAAGGTTGCCCTTGCGGTCACTCTTAAGGGTTGCAATGAAATCATCTCCATATTTTATCTATTTTTCCCATTCATTTATTTCATGTCAAGAGTTGTTGTGTCTCTACCTCTCATGCATATTCTCATTACGTTGTCTGTTAGATAGAAGTAAGAGTAGGATTAGCTTAGCAATCTCTCCATCATTCTTTTATTCAAACCGCGACATGCACATTACCACATACATATAGCTACAAGTCCCTGTGTTCAACCTCGGATTACCCGAAAAACTTGCGTTCGCGTTATACTTGGCGTGAGCGCAAGAAAACTTGTGACAAGATGCATGGTCATCGTATACATTTTTTACGCATATTCATTCCAACGCATGACCATCGATGCATGACTATCAACGCATATATTAGGAACATGCATCACATACCACGTCCAAGGGATTTTAGTTGTCAAGTGAAATTGACTTCTAATTTCCCGCCACCAGGTAACCAAGAAGGATCATTTTCCTATTCCTTTCTTGGATCAAATGGTGGAACGGCTCATTGAAAAACCATTTTTCTGTTTTCTTAATGGCTTCTTTGGATTCTACCAAATCTCCATTGCTCAAGAAGACCAGGAAAAGACCACCTTCACTTGCACTTACGGTACGTATGCCTTCAGGAGGATGCCATTTGTACTTTGCAATGCCCCGGGTACATTCCAAAGGTGTATGATGTGTATATTTTTTTGATTTTATAGAGAAGTACATAGAGATGTTTATGGATGATTTTACGATTTACGGAAAGTCTTTTGACGATTGTTTGCATGATCATAGCTTAGTATTGAGATGTTGCATTGAAGCTAACCTTGTTTTGAATTATAAAAATGTCAGTTCATGGCCTCTCACGGTATTGTTCTAGGACATCTAGTTTCTAAAAAAAGGAATTAAGGTAGATAAAGCTAAGGTAGATGTTATTACTAACCTCCCCTATCCTACCTGTGTTAGGTGTTGGGATTGGTATCCTAATTCTCCCGGAGTCTCGTTGTTTGTAATTGTACACATTGTTTTATGAATAAAATAATTGTTATTTCATTTTGGCATTTACTCATATTCAATAAACAAAGCTCCATGGTTATCTTATGTAAACTTAAGCATGTATATGTGATATACAAGTGGATCATGCCTTAAGTGATAGTCTAAATAGGTCTGTAGTATAAGGATTAAGGTGGGATACCTTATCCTATTGACATTACGGATACGACCCGCTTTGTAGAGATTTACAAGTGTTGTAAACTACTACAAATGGTAGATCCTGACCATTCATGGGAGACATGCGAGCGGGGGTGTCCTATACAAAGAATTTGTATAAGACCGGACCATAAGATGACTAGACTCTGTATATAACACTGCTGATACTGGAGACTCACATCTCATCTAAACAACTATAGGTGACACGACCTCAATCCTCAGTGTTCTAGGAACTTCTGCCTTTGAGGGTTGTCTTTTGATTAGTATGGGTGAGAGTGGCCAGATTGCCAACTCAACATGCCTACCTTTTTTTAAGTCGATATACAATGTTGTGTACCATACCAGACATTTGTTATGCAGTAGGGATTGTAAGTCGATATTAGTCTAATCCAGGGTTTGATCACTGCATGGCGGTCAAGGCGATCCTCAAATATCTTCAAAGCCCGAGGAACTACGTGCTCGTGTATGGAGATAAAGATTTGATCCTTACAGGATACACGGACTCTGACTTCAGACCAATAGAAATTCTCACAAATCGACATCGGGGTCATTTTTCACTCTGAATGGAGGGGTTGTAGTGTGGTGAAGTATCAAGCAAGGATGCATTGCGGACTCCACTATGGAAGCCGACTACGTAGCACCTTGTGAAGAAGCTAAGGAAGCTGTTTTGCTGAGGAAATTTCTTTCAGATTTGGAAGTTGTTCCAAATATGGATTTGCCTATCACTCTGTATTGTGATAACAATGGGGCTGTGGAAAATTCAAAGGAGCCTCGGAGTCATCATTGAGGTAAGCATATAAAGCAAAAATACCACTTGATCAGGGAGATTGTGCATCGCAGTGATATGATAGTCACGAAGATCGCGTCGGACCACAACGTTAGCGATCCCTTTACAAAGGCTAAAGTGTTCGAGGATCACCTGAAGAGTCTGGGTCTGCGGGACATGCGGCATCTTGTCTAGGGCAAATGGGAGATGATATTGGGGTATGCTCTAGTTTATTGTATATTGTGGGAGATTATTGGGATTTGTGTCCTAATTCTACTAGAGTCTCTTTGTTTGCAATTATACACATTGTTTTATGAATAAAATAACTGTTATTTCATTCTGGCATTTACTCATATTCAATATACAAAGCTCCATGGTTATCTTATGTAAACTTAAGCATGTTTATGTGATATACAAGTGGATTGTGCCTTAAGTGATAACTTAAATAGGTCTGTAGTATAAGGATTAAGGTGAGATACCTTATCCTATTGACATTACGGATACGACCCGCTTTGTAGAGATTTACAAGTGTTGTAAACTACTACAAATGGTAGATCCTGACCATTCATGGGAGGCATGAAGCGGGGGTGTCCTATACAAAGAATTTGTATAAGACCGGACCATAAGTAGACTAGACTCTGTATATAACACTGCTGATACTGGAGACTCACATCTCATCTAAACAACCATAGGTGACACGACCTCAATCCTCAGATGTTCTAGGAACTTCTGCCTTTGAGGGTTGTCTTTTGATTAGTATGGGTGAGAGTGGCCAGATTGCCAACTCAACATGCCTACCTTTTTGGGGACTTGTCTAATCTGGGAGCTAGGAATTTACTTACACAAGATGGAATTCACTCCTTCTCCGAAGAAAGGTAAGAGATAGATTGCTCCTTTAAGGGCTGATTTCCAGGGCTTGAACATAGTGGCCACAGCTTCTCTTTGGAAAGAGGATTCAGTCATCGTAAGACTATGACTTATGTTCATTAGAGGATTCATGGTGTGATCTATGAAGGGTTGTCACATTATTGATTGGTTAAGATGGACACATAATATATCTGTGGTAAGGAAAGTTCAGCTGTCGATCTTTAGTGGAGTGCCTGACAGTTTTACGGATGGTGGATCCCATGACTAAAGATTTTTAGTCAGTTATTCACGTACCGTTGGAGCTTCGAGCTACAGGTCCAAAGGTCCTTGGTAGCTCAATGGATTCAAGTTGAGGATCAGTTCTTGGTGTTGATTTGAAAATGTTCAAATTAACAAGACGTAATTCAATTATATATGATATGATTGGTATGGTGTATGAGATACATCAAGTGAGGGATAATGTAAATGAGATTTACATTAAGTGCCATGGAATAGAAAAAGAGCTATGGTTTATATGTTTCATGAGATGAAATATTAAAACTATAGGTTATAAATATTTATGGTAAGTTAGTTATCATTATATTTATAATACATTTAATTATTGGATAATTATTTATTTCTATAATAACCATTGAGTGGGAGGTTATTTGGTTTTCATGGTAACCGTGAGATAAAAGAAAAAATTTTCCTAATTTTAGTAGAAAGAAAATAAGATTTGAAAAATTGTGATTTTGAGATTTGCATTCTCGGAAAATCTCTATTGAGAAGTTGTCAAGTAAATCAGATTTACTAAGCAACAGCTCGGAGTAGTTACTAAACGTCGTGTTGAATGTTCTTACACGATAGACACTCAGCTAGACGATGAGCTAAATGATCGCATAGCTTTTCCTAACGATTGAGGCATCGACTTATATGATATGGTTATTCATCTCCCCACTTGCTCAATCGTTTACACAATTGTGTTCCTCCAGTTTTCTGCCTTTAACCAAGTATCCACAATCAGAGCACCTCATTCTGGGTTCATTACATGGAAACTGGTATTTAGATCGCGGTACACCTATGATCACTTTAAGTTGTGTCTTAATTACCACTCGACACAGTCGAGGTTCTGTGGAGGCCGTTCACGGTGTTTGGGGTGTTCGTGACCTTGGCAATCGCTTAGTTCGAGTGTGCGGTGTTTGTGCAGTGTATCGGCCATTTTGGAAGAACGTTCGTGTGTTGTTGTGTTGCTGTGATCGAGTGTTCGTGATCAAGGAACTTGAACATGAGTCACAAAGGTTTATTGATTCTTCCCTTCATCTGTAGTAAAACATGCTGTAATTTCTATTTTATGCATAACCATATGTTTTCGTTTGTGATTGTAATTGTAAAGTTCATATACGATTAAAATTTGGAAAGATCCTTCTACTGCTCATAGAAATCCTCATGTCTGATTTCCTTCATTAGGGAGATTTGGTCTTTTCTTGGTAGTGCAGGTTTCTATAGGTGTTTTATCAAGGACTTTTCGAAGTTGGCACTTCCACCATCGACATTGCTTCAAAAGGATGTTCCATTTGATTTTGACAAAATGTGTAAGGATGCATTTGACACTCTAAAGGAAAAGCTGACCACCACCCCAATTTTGCAACCTCTAAAATGGGATTTATTGTTCGAGATCATGTGTGATGCTAGCAACCTAGCAGTGGGAGCGTTAATAGGTCAAAGGGTCGATAAGAAGAGTCATGTCATATGCTTTGCATCAAGAATCTTGAATCCTACCCAGATTAACTATACCACGACCGAGAAAGAATTTTTTGCCATTGTTTTTGCTTTAGATAAATTCCGTTCTTACATTCTTGGCTTTCCTATTACTATCTTTACTAACCACTCTACTCTCAGATACTTGATGACCAAGAAGGAGTTGAAGCCCCGACTAGTGCGTTGGATGCTCCTCCTTTAAGAATTCAATCTGACTATCAAGAACAGGAAGGGAGTAGAAAACTTGGTAGTAGACCACTTGAGCAGGATTGTACAAGAAGAGAACCTTGTACCTGTACGAGAGGATTTTCCAGATGAGTTCTTATTCCAGATTGCCACACCCACTCTATAGTATGCTGATATGGTGAATTTTCTGGTTATTGGTAAGTTCCCTTATGACATGCCTAGTTCTAGGAAGGCCAAATTAAGAAGTGATTCAAAGAATTTCGTTTGGGATCCACTATACCTTTGGAATATTTGTTCTGATCAAATCATTAGAAGGTGTGTCCCAAATGAAGAGTTTAAGTCTATGCTTGCATTTTGTCATGAGATGGCCTGTGGTGGGCATTTTAGTCCTAGAAGAACTGCTAGAAAAGTATTGGATAGTGGGTTAATTTGGAATTCTCTGTTCGCCGGCTAGTTTGCATTTTGTAAGTCTTGTGAGAGGTGTCAGAGATCAGGATCCTTGTCTAGGAGGAATGAGATGCCATTAAACTCTATCTTGGTGTGTGAGGTTTTTGATGTGTGGGGGATAATTTCATAGGCCCTTTCCTTCTTTTTATGGTTTTTTATATATTCTTTTAGCAGTTTGAGGCAATCCACACTAAGACTAATAATGCTGTTGTGGTTTCAAGATTCTTAAGAGCTAATATCTTTTTTAGGTTTGGCATACCTCGAGCTATAATTAGTGATCAGAGTACTCACTTTTGCAATCGAACTATCGAGGCACTCATGAGGAAGTACGGAGTTCACCATCAAGTCGCCACTCCATACCACCCTGAAACAAATGGAAAAGCTGAAATCTCTAATCGTGCGATCAAGCGTATCTTGGAAAAGATTGTGAATCCATCCAGAAAAGATTGGATCATGTGCCTTGATGATGCTCTTTAGACCTACCCGACTGCATTTAAAACTCCTATAGGAACAACACCCTTTAAGCTTATCTACGACAAGGCGTGTCATCTATCAATTGAAATTGAGCATAGAGCATATTGGGATGTTAAGAAATGTAATATGAACTTAGCCCAAGCCAATGGGGAGAGATTATTGGAACTACAAGAATTGAAGGAACTACGCTTGGAAGCCTATGAGAACTCAAGAATGTACAAGGAAAAGTCAAAATTAATACATGATAAGGGTCTCTTGAGGAAGGAATTTCAAGTTGGACAGAAAGTGTTCAGTTAGGACCCATGAGAAAAGAGTGATAGGTTCCTGATAGTCGAGTGTGAAAGCTAGCCCTCTAGGTAAAACTGATGCCTTTTGCATTTTGTGTGCGTGAGTTTTAGGCACTCCTAGATAGTATTGCTCTTTGATATTCAATGTTCTATTTTTGTAGCTAACGCAGGAAGTTGACGTAAATGCGGAAGTCGGACCACCGTATAGACGACCGCATGCGGAGAAACTCTCCATCGCAAAGGCGAACGTGTTCGATCAACGCATGAGTGTTGCGGTAATCAGCTGCATGCGTCCATCGATGGGAGTTGCACTCGTCAAGTGATTGTGGTCATCGTGTAGAGTTGCAGTATTAATGAATGCGGTCACTGCATGATTGCGGCTACACGATAACGCATACTAATGGGATCAATGCAAAGTTGATGGAATGAACGCATTAACGTACATCTCGGGAAAATCAAAAGCTGATGTTGACATTTCACCTACCACCCAGTTAATAGCAGAGATTCAGAAAGGACTAACGCCGCAAATTTCAAAATCAGAGCAGTCCATTAATGTTGTCGGCGATCCAGGCTCTATATAAAGAAGCTGATGAGAAGAATTCCAACTTATCCAAGGTTTTTGCCTGAGGTTCGCCTTAGGGCAGATCCTTGTGATCCAGAAAAATGTGTGAGAAGAAGCTTGAGAGTTCTTCACCTCCTTCCTCCATTCCGAGTGACGACCGAAGCCTTCGACCGGAGCTAGATCTCGAGAGAGTCAGCTCCTCTGCCCATCCATGGCACCACTGGTAGCCTTGCTTCCAGCCGGTCACTTCATTTTCTCTTCTTTTCATATATTGTATTGTATTATATTTTGTGATTAAGGAATTAATACATGATGTGTTCAATGCATTTCTGTGTTTCCTTCCACTCCATCTCCATCTTCTTTACTTAGCATCTTTAACTTTCATTGCATCACTTAGTGAGATTGGTAGAGTATCGCATACTTAGTCATGTGGATTAGGAATATGAAGCATGTAGCAAACCACTAAGAGGTGTGCGTTGCGTGAGTGTGTGAGTAAACCTTATTTGCTTAGTGTGAAGTTGTAGCAACGCCTGTCTATAGGCAGATGCAATGCTTATCTATGAGTAAAGTCAGCAACAACTAACTGCCCGAGAGGGTAAGTGGTTGGTCACATTAAGCAATGTAAGCTATTGTTCACTAGAGATAGGAATAATCTTATGTCAGCAAAGTTTATGCGGTTACTTGAGAGAGTAGTCTAAAACCAAATCTAAGACTTGAGAGAGCAGATTGGAACGCATAAGCAAGAATGGGGAACTTAGAGATAAGCTCCGTTTGCTATCATACAGCGTATGCACTCTACGGATAGGATATTGCATGCGTCCAGGAAGTAGGATACGGTGGTATGCAGCTAGCACGCTCATGCAGCGAGAGCACGTGAGTGGGTTATGGAGGTTTAGATAGGCATAGGCTTCCCAGTAATATCGCAGATACATCACATACATCCTAGAGTTAGGCTCAAGTGTGTGTAGCATGATCACATGGCTTGTGTTGACTAAGGTTGCCCTTGCGGTCATTCTTAAGTATTGCAATGAAGAAATCTCCATATTTTATCTATTTTTTCATCCATTTACTTCCTGTCAATAGTTGTCGTGTCTCTACCTCTCACTCTGATTCTCATTGCGTTGTCTGTTACTTAGGAGTAGAAGTAGTGTTAACTTAGAAACCTCCCATTCATTCTTTTATTCAAACCGCCGCATGCACATTACCACATTCATCTAGCTATAAGTCCCTGAGTTCAACATCATCCAAGAAACTTGTGTTCGCGTTAAACTTGGTGTGAGCGTAAGAAAACTTGTGACAGGACGCATGGTCATCACATACATTTGTTAACGCAAAGTCATTCCAACGCATGACCATCGACGCATGACAATCAACGCATACTTTAAGAGCATACATCACATATTGCGTCCAGGGAATTTTAGTTGTTGAGTAATTAACATCTAATTTCCCGTCATCACACGTTAGTCTCGGTGACCGAACAATAGGCCACGGCTGGACTAGGGCAAATGGGAGATATTGTACTGGGCGTGTTATGCCCTAGTTTATTATTGTGTACTTTGTATTTTCATTATATTGTACACCCCATTAGCTTTAGGTCAAGTGGGAGATTGTTGGGGTCGATGCCCTAAGTCCAGTAGGGTTCTATAGTTTATAAACATTGTATAAACAAACTCATTATGTATTTAATAAAATATTTGACATTTTCTTCATTGTTTATAAAATATGTGATATTTTAGTTGCATTAACCACAAAGAAATAAACTAACATCCTAGGTTATCTTTGTAACTTAAACATATATATGGAGACATACAGATGGATCATGTCTAAGTGATAACCTAAATGGTCTGTAGTAGATGGATAAGGTTAGGTACCTTATCCTGGTGACACTACGAGTATGACCCACTCTGTAGGTGTTACAACTGTTGTAAAGTGCTACAAATGATCTGGGAATATTCTATACAAAGAAGTTTGTATAAGACTGGACCACGAAATGTTTAGTCTCATTATATAACATCTTTCATAATAAAGACTTACATTTCACCAGCAAGACCATAGGTAACATGATCTTAATCCTGAGTGAGGTGTGAACTTTTGCATATGAGGGCGGTCTTTTAATTTGTATGGGTGAGAGTGGTCAGATCACCGACTCAACAAGCCTACCATTTTGGGGATTCATCTAATTGGAGAGCTAGAAACAGCTTCACAAGAAGGAATTTACTCCTTCCCCAATGTCAAGGCAAGTAGATAAATTACTCCCTTAAGGGCTGATTTTGGGACTTGAACAATGTAACGCCATTTCCGACACATTATCCTTTAGGGTTTGATCATTGTTGTACTAAGATTTATTGTTCATTAGAGGGATCAGTAGTATTTAAGGAGTTAGATGTAACTACATGGGCAAAATGGTAGTTTTGGCCCAACTATACTTACGAGCAATTTGTGAAGGGTAATTGTCATGTTGATTGGTTATAACCAATAGATACAGAAATATATTTGTAGTGCAAAGAGTGCAACTTCGTCTTTATTGGAATGTCCGATAGTTAACGGGGGGTGAATAATTTAATTAAAGAGTTTAATTAATTATTCACGTACCCTTGGAGCTTCAAGCTATAGGTCCATGATGTCCCCTCAGTAGCTTAACGAGATTAAATGAGAATCAGTTTTTGGATTAATTTGAATTCTTCAAATTAATTGAAAGAATTAATTATATATGATATAATTAATTAAATTTTAATTATATGTGATATAATTACTATAATATATTTGATACATTATAATATTAAGTATTTATGAGAGGAAATAAATATTTGAATTTGATCCAAATATTAATTATATGAATTGGATTCATATAATTAAATTTAATATAAATGTCATTTATATTAGAAGCCATTGGTGAGAGAAAATTGAAACTATAAGTTTGATATAATATAAAAATTATAGGTTATATATTATATGTGATATATATATATACATAATAAATTAATTATTATACATACATACATACATACATACATACATACATACATACATACATATATATATTATTATTAATTAATTAATTAAACTTATTTTTTTATTTTTTTAATTAATTATTTGAATTATTGGGAGGGAATTAACTTCCCTCCCCAATTGTCTCTCCACCTACATATTATGTGGGTGGTTAACAGAGGGAGTGTTTTGGTGTTTTCTTCTTCTTCCTGCAACACAGAAGGGTTCTATGTTCTCAGGGAAAATAAATAATCATCTGCTCCTCAAAAATCTTTTTCCCTTCCCTCTCAAAAATCCAAAATAGTCAGAGCCCACTCGTCTTAGGTTCTCTGCCTGGAATACCGAGGTCATTCTCGTGGTCGTGCCCAATTGGCCATTTCACAATTCATGATTTGCATAGAGGAGAAGGATACATGAAGAGTGTCTTCAAAGGTAAGAGTTTTCTGAAACTCCAATTTAATTTTTCTATAATTTTCTTCTTAAGCATGTTGTTATAGTTGAATTAAATGCATGTTTTTTTGTTTCTCTATAAAATTAAGAGTGCAGTTGCCGGTCTTTAGTGAAGTGACCAACAGTTAATGGATGTTGAATAATTTAATTAAAAGATTTTAATTATTTATTCGAGTACCACTGGAGCTTCAATCTACAAGTCCATAAGGTCCCTTCTGTAGCTCAATTAAGATTATTGAGAATTAAATTAATTTTGAATTAATTTGAATTGTTCAAATTAATTGAGAGATTAATTATACATGATATAATTAATTTTAATTAATTATATATGATATAATTAACATAATGTATGCAATACATTATAACATAAAATTTATTGAGAGGATATAAATATTTTAATATGATTCAAATATTAATTATATGAATTGGATTCATATGATTGTATTTAGTACAAATTTGATTTATATCAAATACCATTGAT
Source organism: Benincasa hispida (assembly GCF_009727055.1). Lineage (NCBI taxonomy): Eukaryota > Viridiplantae > Streptophyta > Magnoliopsida > Cucurbitales > Cucurbitaceae > Benincasa > Benincasa hispida. Next base: position 44,990,250 of record NC_052356.1, on the reverse strand, counting down.
TATTGAGAGTATTACAAACTATAGGTTATATTATATTTGATATGATATAAACCATATGTTATGTGTTATAAAATATAACACATAACATTTTTTATTTAAATTAAAATTTATTTAAATTTAAATTAAAAGGGAGGGAGTTATTAAAATTAACTTCCTTCCCTTATTTTCTCTCATGAATCGTGGGATAAGGCAGAAAGAGTTATGCGATCTTCTTCTTCCTTCTCTCTTGTGGTTCATGCAGATGCTCCAAGTGTATATGTGAAGATCTTTGCTAAAATCCTCTCAAGAATTCTTTTCCCTCACCTTTACCAAAGTTTAGAGCAAAGCCCACAACTCTTGCTCTTATTCTCACCCTAGAATACAGAGGAGAATCTTGTGGTGGTGGCCATTTTATTTTTTATTCATGATCGTTCGTTGAGGTGAAATTCGTGAAGATTTTGTGACTTCAAGGGTAAGATCTTCTCTAACCCTAATTTCATTTTCTTCTTCTTCTTTGCATGTTGTAATTTTTCCTGTATTAATTGCACAAACTGTGTTCTATAATTTTTTTGTTCCGCTAAAATAAAAATCGGGCAATCCCCGCTTCCACAATGGAACTTCACTGTTCCTTCAATTGGTATCAGAGACAGGTTTTTTTGTCCCAATTTTTAATTTTCCAGAATTGTTGGGTTGCATTCTGTTTTTTTTTTTTTTTTTTTTTTTTTTTTCATATTGACAAATTATATTGAATGTCAATGGTTTTGATTTTTGGATGTTTCAGGATTGGACCCTTCTAGTTTTTACAGCTCTATTTTTACAAAATTGGTTTGTAAGGGCTCTTTGTTTTTTGGCATAAATTGTTAAAGAGTCTGTAATTCTTTAGTCTTGAGTTACTCTATTGTTCCCAATGATTTTCTAGAGAAAATAAAGCCAAAATTAGAGGAAAATCGAAGGAATTCGCAACTATACAGTGGTTACTGTATAGTAGCATTGCAACATTGTGTGCTAGCGTTGCGACACTGCGAAGCGTGAAATGAAATGTTCATTCCATAGCGTTGCAACACTTCGAGATGGAGAGAATCGACCGGTTCACACGCGGTTCAATTCGTGGCTCAGCTAGTTCACGTCTGATTCGTTTGGTTCGAACGATTCGAGGGCAGTTTGGGTGTGAGGAGGTTCGGTTCATGCGGTTCAAGGTCCAGTTCGCTTGTTTTGAACCAGTTAAGCTATTAATTTGTAATAGTTAGTTGTTTTTTTAATTAATTAAATTAATATAAGTTTTATATTAATTAATTAATTGATTAGGAGTCCAATCCCAGTCCAATAGTTGTTTAAATTATGCATATGATGTATGGTTTAATTTATATAATTATATGTCATAATGTATGTCATATAGTAAAATCCCACCATAGGTTATGCATTATTCATGCATCATTTATATTATAAATGTTAAAATATATAGTTGCATGATTTATTTTATAGCATGCTCATGTATGATATAATATAAGTGTTATAATATATGTTTGCATACATTAATAACATAGTCATGCATCATTTATATTATAAACATTATAATATATAGTTTAAACGTATGGATATATGTATGTTATTAATTATTTCATTACTTTAGTATATAGGTGTTATGTATGTTAAGTAATGAAATGGAATTGCATGAAGCATGTTACTACTTTAGGTTATTTTATAATTGTTATAATTTACCTAAGTATGCTTTAACATGCAATGATTGGTTTTAATTTATTTCATTTCTTTTATAAAAGTTATAATTAAATAAAATTAGAAATTGAAATCAATAATTCAGATTTGCATGCAAACCCTAGGTTAAATATTTTTTTAAATAGTTTTAAAACAAGACTTACATAGACCTGAGATCACATTTCTAATGAGATTAGAAATAAGTTTAATATTTCAATTAGTTTAATATGATTAAATTGGTTTTAATTAAAAGATTAAATTTGTAATAAATGTATCTATAATGGACCTTTTGTCTAAGGTTAGTTCTGTCTAGGCTAGGGGATTTAAGTTGATGAAAGTGAAACACCCCTACCTGGGAACAGACTTGGGAAAGTGAATTAGATAGATTTTCTACAAGCATGTAATTATTGATTAAAGTTTATTAAAGTGTATTAAAGTGTTTAATGAACATTAATCAAAATTGTTTAACTATCCAAAGTAAGTGTTACTTTTGGGAAAATTTAAACAATCACTTAGTAAAATAATTAGCCATATTTTTTTTAAGTTAAATTAACCCTAGGTGAAACATTCAGTGAGAGGAAAATGGGGTATATGATACTTCATTTTTCCTTTTCATGTTTGTCTTTCATAGTTCACACCGTGAGATCTATACTTGGCCTCAAGGCACCTTTTCTTGTGTCCCCCTACAAGTGATGTTTGTATAGGTCAATACCAAGTTGAATGGAGAGAGTGTTTATAGTAAGTGGGAACGGGATGTATCAACACATCCCACGGTCTCTCTCATTAGTTTGAAGTAAATTTTCATGCTCGGGCTCGAGGCACCTTTGCTTGTGTCCCCCTACGAATGGCATTTGCATGACTTTTAACTCAAACTCCAGAAATGGATAGGATTGTTTTAGTTTTTGCCCCAATTAGCTTTTTTCTACAATTGGCTCATTGGGACGGAACTTTAGAATCTAAAATGAGGGGCTACATTTAGAAGAAACTGTTAAGCAAGTTAACAATTTTTGGACTAAACAATGGTGATTGATATTTACAGTAATAATGAGTTGTTTTATATGTTGGTTGAGATGGTCTCATTTCAGTGAAGGGGTACCTAATCACCCTATGGTGGCTTTTATCTTGCCTCACGGAAACATCATTGCAAAATAGATGTCACATAGTGTGAGTTAAATTATTTTGCTAAATTTGATTGGTTTTCCAAATGGGTAATGCTAGAATACTAGTATAGATAATTTGTATGTTTCAGCAATTTTTTTTTATGACTTCCGCAACACAAAATTTACTCTTCACTGACAAACTTACCGACGAAAATTATACTACATGGAAAAAAACAATCAACATGATTTTAATCATTGATGACTTGAGATTTATCCTATGGAGAATTGTCCTTCTATTTGTGCTCAAAATGCTCCTTGAAACATTCGAGAGGCATACAAGTGTTGGAGACGGACAAATGAAAAGGCCCGAGCGTACATCTTGGCATGCTTTTCTAAAGTCTTGGCTAAGAAACATGAGCCCCTAATCACTGCCTGTAAGATCATGGAGTACCTATGAGGGATGTTAGGACAACCGTCCGTACAACTCAAGCATGACACTCTGAAAAACATCTTCAATGTTTGTATGCAAAAAGGGGCATCAATTAGAAGACATATTCTCAACATGATAGTCCACTTCAACGTGGCAGAGATGAATGGGTCTGTCATCGATGAATCCAGTCAAGTCAGTTTCATACTAGAATTTTTACCTGAAAATTTTTTGCAGTTCCGTAGTAATGCTGTTATAAACAGGATTGACTACAACTTGACCATTTTGCTCAATGAGCTATAGACTTTCCAATCCTTGATGAAAACCAAGGAATAGAAGGGTGAGGCAAAGGTTGCTTCATCCTCTAACAAGTTCTACAAAGGTTTGACCTCTGGAAGTAGAGGCAAGAAGGCCAAGGCTGCAAAAGAAATCTGTTTCCATTGCAACCATGAGGGACATTGGAAGAGGAATTGTCCCAAATACTTGGAAGAAAAGAAGAAGGCCAAGCAAGGTAAATATGATTTACTTATTTTGGAAACTTGTTTAGTGGAGAATGATGATTCAGTCTGGATAATGGATTTGGGTGCCACTAACCATGTTTGATCTTCGTTTCAAGGAATTAGTTCCTGGTGGCAACTAGGGGCTGGGGAGATGACTATGTGTGTTGGAACAGGGCATGTCGTCTCAGTTGTGGCAATTGGAGGACTCTAGCTTATTTTATAGAATAGATATATTTTATTATAAAATGTATTTGTTGTTCTTGATTTAAAGAGGAACTTAATTTCTATAAAGTGTTTGATTGAACAAAACTATTCGGTACATTTTTTCTATAAATAAAGCGTTTATTTCTAAGAATGGTATAGAAATTTTTCTGCTAAGCTGGAAAATAATCTTTATGTGCTAAGATCGTTAGCAACTAAAGCAGTCCTGAACACTAAAATATTTAAAACTACGATAACTCATAATAAAATACTTAAAATTTCTTCTAAGGAAAATGCCCAACTTTGACACCTAAGAATAGGACACAAATCTCAATAGGATTGAGAGACTGATCAAGAATGGACTCCTACGCGAGTTAAAAGAAATTTTTTTTCTTATATGTGAGTCATGCCTTGAAAAAAAAAACTAAAATATCTTTTACTGGAAAAGGTCATATAGCCAAAGAACCCTTAGAACTTATACATTCAGACCTCGATGGTCCGATGAATGTTAAGACAAGGGGAGGTTTTAATATCTTATCATTTTTTCTGATGATTATTTTAGATTTGGGTATGTTTATTTAATGCAACATAAGTTTGAAGCCCTTGAAAAGTTCAAGGAGTACAAGACTAAAGTTGAAAACGCATTAAATAAAACCATTAAAACATTTCGATCAGATCAATATGAAGAGTATTTGGATCTAAAATTCCAAGTTTATTTGATAGAACATGGAATTACATCCTAACTCTTGGCACCTGGTACACCTTAGCAGAATGGTGCATCAGAAAAGAGAAATCGAACCCTATTGGACATAGTTTGCTCTACGATGAATTATGCTTCCCTACCGAACTTGTTTTAGGATTATGCAGTACAGACTGCGACTTCCATTTCGAACTGTGTTCCGTCCAAAAGTGTTACTGGAACACCTTTGGAATTATAGAATGGTCGTAAGGTAGTTTACGAAATTTCAGGATCTGGTGTTGCCTAGCATATGTGCTTGAGGCAAACCCTAATAAATTAGAACCTTGTTTAAAATTGTGCCTATTTTTAGGTTACCCTAAAGGAATGAGAGGTGGTTACTTCTACGATCCTAAGGATAATAAGGTGTCTGTGTCAACAAATGCTACTTTTTTAGAATAAGAGCAAATAACTCGCAGTAAGATTGTGTTGAGTGAAATTTCCAACGAAACTATGAGCCTTCGATAAGAGTTGTTGAAAAACCTAATACCTCAACAAGAGTTGTTGAAGTTGGATTATCTAGTAAGTCAAATCCACATCAACTGTTGAGGTAGCCTCGACGTAGTGGGAGGGTTGCAAACCCACCTGTTCGTTATATGGTTTTAACAGAAACCCTAGCTGTCGTAGCTGATGGAGATGTTGAGGATCCATTGTCTTACAAGAAGACAATGGAGGATGTTGATAAAGATGAGTGGATCAAAGCTATGGATCTCGAAATGGAGTCTATGTATTTCAATAAGATTGGGGATCTTGTAGATCAACTTGATAGGGTTAAACCTATAGGTTGCAAGTGAATATGCAAGAGAAAATAGGGTGTTGATGGTAAGGTGCAAACCTTTAAAGCTAGGCTTGTGGCAAAGGGTTATACCCAAGTTGAGGAAATCGATTATGAGGAGTCTTTCTCACCTGTTGCCATGTTAAAGTCTATCCAGATCCTCCTATCCGTTGCCTCATATTATGACTATGAGATTTTGCAAATGAACGTCAAGACTGCTTTTCTGAATGGCAATTTTGAAGATACTATTTATATGGAGCAGCCTGATGGGATTTATAACCGAAGATCAAGAGAAAAAGGTTTGCAAGCTTAATCGGTCCATTTATGGATTGAAAAAAGCTTCTTGATCTTGGAATATAAGATTTGATACTGCGTTCAAATCGTATGGCTTTGATCAGAATATTGATGAGCCTTATGTTTACAAGAGAATCATCAACAGTCTAGTAGCTTTTTTACTGTTGTATGTAAACGATATCCTACTCATTGGGAATGATGTAGGTTTACTGACTGAAATAATAATTGGCTAGTGACCCAATTCCAAATGAAAGATTTGGGAGAGGCACAATTTATTATGGGCATTCAGATCTTTCGAGATCGAAATAACAAAATGTTAACCCTGTGTTAGGCATCGTACATTAACAAGATGCTTTTCAAGTTTTTGATGCATAACTCCAAGAGAGGTTTACTCCCTTTCAAACATGGAGTTATATTATCTAAAGAATAGTGTCCTAAGACACCTCAAGAAGTTGAGAAAATGAGACAGATCCTCTATGTATCGACTGTTGGTAGCCTGATGTATACAATGTTATGTACTAGATCAGACATATGCTATGCGATGCGGATAGTCAATGGATATTAGTCTAATCCAAGATTTAATCATTAGACCACCGTTAAGAACATCCTCAAGTATTTATGAAGAATGAAGGACTACATGCTCATGTATGGTTCTAAGGATCTGATCTTTACAGGATACACGGACTCTGATTTTCAGACTGACAAGGATTTTAGGAAATCCACATCAAGATCAGTGTTCACTCTTAATGGAGAGGCAGTAGTCTGGAGGAGCACTAAGTAGGGGTGCATTGCTGACTCCACTATGGAGGCTGAGTACGTAGCAACTTATGAAGATGCTAAGGAAGCTGTGTGGCTCAGGAAATTCCTAACTGATATAGAAATGATTCCACACATGTCTAAGCCCATCACCCTTTATTGTGATATTAGTGGTGTTGTGGCTAATTCCCGAGAGCTTATGAGTCACAAATGCGGGAAGCAAATAGAGTGAAAGTATCATCTCATTGGCGAGATTTTGTATCGAGGGGATGTGATCATTAAACATATAACTATGGAGCACAATGTTAATGATCTATTTACAAAGGTCCTCACAGTTAAGGTGTTTAAGGGTCACCTACAAAGTATGGGTCTACGGGACAGGCCACATCTAGTCTAGGGCAAGTGGGAGATTTTGTACTAAGTGCGTATTATGCCTTGATTTATTGTTTTATGTGTACTTTTATATTAATGTGACTTTTATATTGTACACCCTACTAACTTTAGGACAAATGGGATATTGTTGGGGTTGATGCCCTAAATCTAGTGGGTCATGTAGTTTGTAATTGTAATGTACAAACATTTTATTTATTTAATAAAATATGAGATGTTTTATTTGATATTTAGACGCATTAACCCACAAACCAATAGACTAACATCCAAGGTTATCTTTTGTAGCTTAAACATGTATGTAGAGACATACAAGTGGATCATGTTTAAAGTGATAGCCTAAATGGTCTGTAGTAGATGGATAAGGTTGGGTACCTTATCCTGGTGACACTATGAATACGACCCGCTTTGTAGATGTTACAATTGTTGTAAACTGTTACAAATGATTTGATCCTGATCATTCATGTAGGGACATGTGAACAAGGGTGTTCTATACAAAGGAGTTTGTATAAAATCGGACCAAGAAATGACTAGTCTCATATATAACACCGTTCATAATAGAAACTTACATTTTACCAGGATGACCATAAATGACATGACCTGAATCCTGAGTGATTTGTGAACTCCTACCTATGAAGGTGGTCCTTTGATTTGTATGGGTGAGAATGACCAGATCACTAACTCAAAAAGCCTACCATTTTGGGGATTCGTCTTATTAAAGAGCTGATTCTAAAGCTTGAACAGTGTACCGCCACACTCTCTCTTGGCTCGAGAGGGGTTTGGTTATAGTTGAACTATGACCTATTGTTCATTAGAGGGATCAGTAGTACTTAAGGAGTTAGATATAACTACAGGGGCAAAACAGTAATTTTGACCCAGCTGTACTTACGAGCAATCTGTGAAGGGTCATTGCACTATTGACTGGTTATATCTAATGGACACAGAAATATATTTGTAGTGCGAAGAGTGTAGCTCTCGGTCTTTAGTGGAGTGACCAGTACTTACTGGATATTGAGTAATTTAATTAAAGGAGTTTAATTATTTATTTAAGTACCATTAGAGCTTCAATCTACAAATCCATAAGGTCCCCTTTGTAGCTCAACTAGGATTATTGAGAATTAAATTAATTTTGAATTAATTTGAACTGTTTAAATTAATTGAAGAATTAATTATACATGATATAATTAATTTAAATTAATTATATATGATATAATTAACATAATGTATGTGATACATTATAATATAAAGTTTATTGAGAGGATATAAATATTTAAATATGATTCAAATATTAATTATATGAATTGGATTCATATGAATGTATTCAATATAAAATTGATTTATACCAAATACCATTGATTATTGAGAGTATTATAAACTATAGGTTATATTATATTTGATATGACATAAACCATATGTTATGTATTATATTTGATATGATATAAACCATATGTTATGTATTATATTTGATATAACACATAACATATTTTATTATTTAAATTAAAATTAAAAGGGAGGGAGTTATTAAAAAAAACTTCTCTCCCCTATTTTCTCTCTTGAATTGTGGGATAAGGTAGAGGAGTTATGCGATCTTTTTCTTCCTTCTCCCTTGTGGTTCACGCAGACGCTCTGGGTGTATGTTGGAAGATCTCTGCTAAAATCCTCTCAAGAATTTTTCTCCTTCATCTTTACCAAAGTTAAGAGCAAAGCCTACAACTCTTGCTCTTCTTCTCGCCTTAAGGAGAATATAGAGGAAAATCTTGTGGTGGTGGCCATTTTGCCTTTTTATTCGTGATCGTTCGTTGAGGGAAAATTCGTGAAGATTTTGTGACATCAAGGGTAAGATCTTCTCCAATCCTAATTTCATTTTCTCCATCTTCTTTTCATGCTATAATTTTTCTGTATTAATTGCATAAACTATGTTCTATAAATTTTTTGTTTGTGAAAATAAAAATTGGGCCGATCCCCGCTTCTCCAATGGAACTTCACCGTTCCTTCACTATGAATACAACCCACTTTGTATTTGATGCAAATGCAATAATCTAACGCATTCATGTAGGGGACATGCAAGTAGAGGTATCCTATGCAATGAGTTTGCATAAGATCGGACCACGAAAAAGTAAACACTAGATGTAACTCCGTTAACTAGTCAGGTTTCTATTTTACTAGAATGACCTAAACAACTTATTCTTAATCCTGAGTGAGTTATGGACTCCTGTTCAAGCACGCTGGCGGATCATGGGAATCTCACGATGTGACCAAAGGTGGAGACTAAAGGATACGTTGACATGTGTCCCGCTCCCACTTAATATAGACACTTTCCCCATTCACCTTGTTATTGACCCATGCAAACACTTTCCAAAGGAAGGTCGCGCCCAAGGCAACACAAAACCGAGCATGGATCTCATGTTTTGAACATACAGGGACATAAGAGCAAAACTTGATATGAATATCTCGTTTTGTACTTTTCATCCCAGTAAAGTTTCCTGTCGTATTTTAAGGTTATTTAACTTAGATAAATTCGGCTAAGTCAATCTATCTAAGTTTATGCCTATTGTAACTCTTATAAAAAGGTCTTTACACTACTTTCTAGGTGAATTAAACTCTTTGCATGCTAACATTAAACTATGATTAATTCAACTCAAGTTGCAGGTCAGTTCCCAGGTAGGAGGTATTCCTTAAACCATCAACTTAAATACCTCCAGCCTAGACAGAGCCTAACCGGTAGAGTTCTCTTATAATCATAGTAATGTTTTTCCTACTTAGTTCATTAAAATTATTTTTAAACTAAGTAAAATATAATTCTAATCCTAGTAGAATTAAAATGATCTTAGGTTTAATTAATTTTAAACAATTTAAAATTAATTAATTTATCCTATGATCCTATATTTTCATGCAATTCTTGATTATAGATTGATGGTTTCTAATAATTAATTTTTAAAATATTTTCAAATTTTATTGACTAGCCTTATAATCATGCTCTCTATGGTTTAATTCAATTAACAATCATATTCTAATTAATTAAATAATTAAATAAAATATATTTTATGAATATAATATAACGATTATATTATTACTATGGATTTGTCATGCTCAATGCATCTTGGTTTTCATATTTAATTAAAATAAATCCTTATATTAAGCTAAACAAGAAAATTATACAAGCATGTGCTACACATTGCATTAAATATAACTGTTTATATTTAACCTATGTAATTACATGCTTCATGCTTTATTAATTTCATCAAATCAGCATAACCATTATATTAAATAAATCATGAAATTAAATAATCATGCATTATCTCATACATTATAACCATTATAATATATAAAAATGCATGAGCATGACATCCAAAAAGTATTTAAAAAGCATATGAACCGGTTAATTGGCCTCGAGGATAAAATTACATTAATTTTACAAATTTTATCCTAAAAAGTCATCAGCCACTCCAGAACCGGACCAAAATTGCTCGAACTGGTCAAAAACCACTCGAATCGGGCCGAAACTGCTTGAACCAGACGAAAATCACTCAAACCGACCAAAAAAATGCTCGAACTGATTAAAATTGCTCGAACTGATAAAAAATTGCTCGAATCGGTCAAAATCGCTTGAACCGGTCAAAATCACTGATTGAGCCAACAAACCAATCAAAGTAGTCAACAAATCGCTGGACCAGTCAACAAACTGCATTTTAAACGTCGAACCAAACCGTTACCGAATCAACCAGACCGTTGAACTAGGGTTGACGTCAGCTTCTTTTATGTTATGCATGATGCTGACGTCACGCTTGCGTGTCGCATTTTTTTCAATTTTTTTTTCAAATTCCAGCCTCTGTACCTTGTTTTTCACCATTTTTGGCCAAATTTGGTCTCAATTTTCACCGATCTTCATCAGAAAATGACCTAATGTAGACCCAGATTTAAGAAGACTTAATTTAAACGCCCAAATAAACGCCCATAATGCATGGCCCTTACATGAATGAATCATATAAAAATTGTAAATTCTAAGGCTAATTAACCAAATTAGTTCACAGTAAAATCCAACATTCATAATGCATATCCCACTTTACCTAAAGAAGAAAATTTTAATTTGTTAACTAAAATTTTGAGATGACTCTAATACCAATTTTTAGATTTTAATAACAAACTAAGGAAATAAAATATAAAAACCTTTACTTTCGTTGACGACTCTAGAGGGCTTCACCAACTTTTGGATCTTTATTCCTATGCTGCAAAACAAGTAAACACCACTAAAAAGATTTCACCAGTATTCTCCTTGGGCTAGTGAGATAAAAGGAGGTGGTATCCGACCAAAATGAGAAAAAAAAACATTAATTTTGTGATGTAGAGAGAATGAAGAAAGAAGAAGTTAGGAGAAGATCTCTCACACTCCCATATAACTCTCCATGTTAGAGAGTTTGTTATAACTAATTTATTTAAATTCATTATTTATTTAATTAATAAATTAAATCGAATTTAATTTATTTAATTAAATAACAATAATTTAATTTAAATTAAATCAAAATTTAATTTTTTAAAATAAATCGAATAATTATTAATTAATCAAATTAATTAATAATATTTAATATCTCGTATTTAATTAAATATGTATTAGAAGTATATTCTAATACATCCCTCTATAATAACCTATAGTTTTAATTCAATTAATTTAATTAAATCAAATTAAATAACTAACTAATTCTCCAATTAATTAATTATTAAATTAAATTTCACATATTTAATTGAACCTTATAATTGAATCACATTCAATTATTTTTCTCTCATATTACCTATAGTTTTAATGTCCATCTAATGCGCATTAATTTTAACCTATAGTTTTAATATGAAATTTTATTCATATTAAATTTAATATGTGAACTTCTTCAAATATTTAATTTTTTCATTAAATTAATTTTTTAATCAAATTCAAAACAAATTTATATTATAAAGTTTAATTCCCCAGAGAACTAACACCTACCCAAGAGGGCTCTTTAGTGGAGACTTTGAAAACGTATAAGAAAGCCATGGGTGGACCCTGGGGTAAGTCCTCTCTACATGCATAGAAAAACCTTGGAAGACGGAGCCAAAGCCACAATTCAACCTCAAAGAAGGCTTAATCCCACAATGAAGGAGGTTGTGCTTAAGGAAATCATGAAGCTCAACGAGGCCGACATTATTTATCCAATTCCTGATAGTAAGTGAGTAAGTCCAATTCACGTGGTACCAAAGAAGACTGGTATGACAATTGTGGAAAACGATAAAGGTGAGATGGTGCCGATTCACGTTCAGAACGGATGGAGGATGTGCATCGACTTTCGAAAGCTTAATGAGGTAACGAAAAAATATCATTTTCCAATTCCTTTTTTTGATCAGATGGTGGAACGGCTTGTCAGGAAGCTATTCTTTTATTTTATTTTATGGATTCTCAGGATTTTACCAAATATCGATCGCTCAAGAAGACCAAAAAAAGACAATCATCACTTGCACTTATAGGACTTACACCTTCAAGGGGATGCCATCCATGGTTTGCAATGTCCTAGGTACGTTCCAAAGGTGGGCGATGAGCATTTTTTCAAATTTCATAGAAAAGTGCATTGAAGTTTTTATGGAAGATTTTATAGTTTATGGAGAGTCTTTCGATGATTGTTTGCAAATCTCAGTCTTGTGTTGAAACATTACATTGAAACTAATCTTGTGCTTAACTATGAAAATGTCACTTTATGGCTTCACATGGTATTATTCTAGGACATCTAGTTTCTGCTAAAGGTATTGAAGTAGAAAACGTAAAGATAGATATTATTGCTAACCTTCCCTATCCTACATGTATTAGGGAAATTCATTCTTTTCTTGGTAGCATAGGCTTTTACAAGCATTTCATCAAGGACTTTTCGAAGCTAGCTTTTCTCTATCGACATTGCTGTAGAAAGATGTTCCATTTGAGTTTGATAAGGAGTGCAAGAAGGCTTTTGACACTTTAAAGGAAAAACTGAACACTACTCCAATTCTTCAGCCTTCACGATGGAACATTCCGTTCAAGATAATGTGTGACGCTATTAATCTAGCTGTGGAAGCAGTTCTGGGGCAGCGGATTGACAAAAAAAGTCATGTCATATGTTTTGCATTGAGGACCCTCAATCCTACCCAAGTCAATTGTACCATGACTGAGAAAGAGTTTTTACTATTGTTTTCACATTAGATAAATTTTGATCCTATATTCTTGGTTTTCCTATTAAAATTTATACTGACCATTCTTCTCTTAGGTACCACATGACCAAGAAGGAGTTCAAGCCTCGACTTGTTTGGTGGATTCTTCTCCTTCAAGAATTTAACTTGACCATCAAAGATAGGAGGGGGGCAGAAATTCAGTGGTGGACCATTTAAGGAGGATAGTGGAAGAAGAGGATCCTACACCTGTACAAGAGGATTTTCCTGACGAGTACTTGTTCCAGATAACCACATCAATACCATGGTATGCTGACATAGTTAATTTCCTGGTGACTAGTAATTTCCCTCATGATATGCCTAGTTCTAGGAAAGCTAAATTGCGTAGTGACTCTAAATACTTCATTTGGGATCCACCTTACCTTTGGAAGATTTTCTCTAACCAAATCTTTAGGAGGTGTGTCCCAGATGAAGAATTTGAGTCAGTACTTTCATTCTGTCATGAGCTGGAGTGTTGGGCATTTTAGCCCTACGAAAACTGCTAGGAAGGTCTTAGATAGTGGTTTAATCTGGAACTCTTTATTTGCTGACTGATATACATTTTGTAAATCGTGTGAAAAATGTCAGATGTCAGGATCTCTTTCTAGGAATAATGAAATTCCACTTAACTCGATTCTTGTCTGTGAGGTTTTTTATGTCTGGGGCATGAATTTTATAGAGCCTTTTCCCTCTTCTTATGGATATTTGTATATCTTGTTATTTTTTGATTATGTGTCGAAGTTGGTTGAGGCTATGCCCACTAGGATTAACAATGCTGCTGTTGTTTCTGAATTTTTGAAGGCTAACATATTTTTCATTGAGGCCCTTCTAAGGAAGTATGGAGTCCATCATCGTGTTGTCACTCTATACCATCCTCAGATGAATGGCCAAGCTGAGATATCAAATCAAGAGGTTAAGAGTATCCTTGAAGAAGACCGTTAACCCAAAAAGGAAAGATTGGAGTACACACCTCGACGATGCTCTTTAGGCTTATAGCATAGCTTTCAAAACCCCCATTAGGATGATGCCCTTCAAGCTTGTTTATGGAAAGATGTGCCATTTTCCAATAGAGATCGAGCAAAAAACCTATTAGGCAATTAAACAACGCAATATGAGTTTAGCCCAAGTCAGTGAGGAAAGGCTTTTGGAACTGCAAGAGGTGGAAGAGCTACGACTTGAAGCCTATGAGAACTCTAGACTTTACAAGGAAAAGGCAAACTAATTCATGATAAGGGTCTCGTGAGGAAAGAGTTCAAGGTTAGTCAAAAGGTGTTGCTTTTCAATTCGTGCCTCCAACTCATGCTAGGTAAGCTTAAGTCCAAGTGGCTTGGTCCATTTGAAATTATTAATCTTTTTCCCTATGGTGTAGTTAAGATCAGAAACTTGGAGACTGGAAAGGAGTATAAGGTTAATGGGCACCTTCTCAAGGTCATCAATGAAGGGGAAGTCAACCTAGCTCACTCGAGCTTTGTGTTGACATAATCCTCATACATTTGAGTTAAATGCAGTCAGACGTCAAATTTATCTGCTTTCGTCTTCTTTTCTTTATTTCTTCTGTTTCTTTCATTTATTTTTTTACCAATAAAAAAAAAAGAAAGAAAGAAAAACCCAAAAGCAATAACTGAAAGAATGATGGATTATTCTCTTTCTGTTTACAGGAAATTATATTTTTGGCTATTTTTTTAGAGGCTTTCCCCAAATTCATGCTCGTATCCAAATCCAGGGGAGCTTTTATGTTCCCCTAGCTCCCTCTCTTTGTCCTTTCGCAAGAATTTCTGCTTAGTTATTGATAGCTTGTAGAAATACAAGCTATTACAGCCTTTTACTTAGAATTATGAGGGTTAATGAGCAAAATATGTGTTAAAATGACTAAGGATTCATGTGGGAAAATGAGTTTGCATCGATCAGCACTGAAAATTCCCACTAACCCTATGTCATGTGTTATTTTGCGTCAAAATATCTAGTTCTATAACTGTCGCAGGAATCGATTGTATGCGTTGAACCCAAACCATCGCAAAATTGATCGCATGCGTTGATCTTCATGAGGATAAGTTCATCGCATGGAATGCTACAACTACAGAGTGATAGTCGTGATAAAAGATCGATCGTAAAGTGGGTGGAATGCATTAATGCTTCAGAAGAAACAATCATGAACACATACCTTGGGAGTATAAAAAAGATAAGATCATTATGACATTTCACATACCGTGTCAGTGATGATAGTGATTCAGAGTGGAATTACCAATGTTGTCGGTGTTTGAGCTCTATAAATAAAGCCTTGAAGCCCAAATTCAAAGCATCTAGGACTTTGCCTTAAGCAGATTCTTGTGATCACAGACGAGAGTATGAGCAGATAGTCTTTGAGAGTTCTTCATTCCCATAACCCTTTCCAATTGATGATCGTATTTTCATCAGAGATAGAGCTCAAGAGAGACTATTCCACCGCCCATCCATGGCATCATCGGTAGCCTTGACACACTTTTGATGGAAGCAAGAGATTGCTTACATCTAGTCCTCCACCTCTCTTCTTACCCCTGTACTATATTACATTTTGGCTTAAGACATTAATATATTTTGTAATCAATGCATCTCTTTAGTTCCTTCAACATCATTTTCATCATCATCTTCTACTGTACCATCTTTTACTTTCATCTCAATGAGTTAAATGCAGATTGTAAGAGTTATCACATACTCAATCATGCTGCATAGAGATATAACGCATGTAGCAAACTACAGAGAGGTGTGCGTTGCACGAGTATAGTATGTCAATCCTTTTTGCTTAGTGTGAGGCTATCACAATGCTTATCTATGAGCCAAGTAGCTATAACCAACTGCCCGAGAGGGTAAGTAGTGGAACTCACAACAAAGTAAGTAGTGTTCCTAGAAATAGGAATAATCTTATGCTCAACGTAAGTATGCATTATAGAGATATAAGTATGTGGTGACCACCGAGAGGTGTGCGATGCGTTAGTGTGGCGAGCTGGGATTACCCTTGCGAGCAAACTTAATGACTTGGTGAAATTTCCCCTCAACTCTACTTCTCCATGCATCTCATTATGCGTTAATAATTGCCACATCTCTACCAATTCTCATAGTCAAACTTCAATTGCTCAATCTGTTTTGTTAGGAGTAGAAGTAGCGCATAGCCATCAACTTCTTTCTTTTTATTTTTACTCACCGCCTCAAACATATTACTTTACGAATATTACTTAGTTGTAAGTCCCTGTGTTCGACCTCGGATCATCTCGAGAAACTTGCGTTCTTGTTATACTTAGCGAGAGAGCAAGAAAACTTGTGATAGGAACGCATGGTCATTGAAGGGTCTCTTATTCAAAAGAACCAGTGAGTGGAAGCAAGATCTTTCCAAGCCCATCGTGAAAGAATAAATGCATTCACAAAAATAAAGAACAATTATGCATCTTCAAGAAAATTACAGCATGCTTTCTTAATCAAATACAATAGGATTGAGAGACATACCCTTGAAGAACTCTTCTTCTAGAAATCTCTCGCTTTCGTGAGAATCTTCTAGCAATATCTTGCTCTCGTGAGAATCGTCTAGCAATATCTCACTCTCGTGAGTAACATCTAGCAACCTCTCGTTGTTGTCACAATCACGAACAGTCAAATCCTCGAACAGCAACCCTTCGACACTACCACTCGGCAACCTTGGTATTCTCAGAGTGAGAATCCAGGAGGTATGGGTCTGTGTGAATTTGGTAGAGGGAAGGAGGAAGAAAACAATCGAACTACAGGATCAAGTAAGTGGGAGAAAGGTTTTTTCTATCACATAGACTGAGAGTACTTGATCGTTTAGTCATCTCTGGCTCTTGTGAGAATCATCTAGCAAATCGTCTAGTAATATCTCGTTCTCGTGAGCAATCATCTAGCCGGTCGTTTAGCAAATCTCGCTTGATCGTTTAGTCTCTCGTGAGGGCTATCGTGTAGCCTCATGTGAGCAAACTATTAGTAATTCACTAAATGTAGCGATGACTCATAAAATGAAAACTCTTTTCATTTTATCCTTCAGTTATTCAAAACTGAAATTAACCTCCCACGTGTACGGTTAATGGAGAAAATAAATAACCAACCAAATAATTATCTCATAGTTGTTTTTATTATAAATAAATATAATAACTAACTTATCATATTATATTTATAACATATGGTTTTAATATCACATCATATGTAATATTTAAGCAATAGTTATTTTCTCCTTTTCTTGAATATAAATCATATTTATATCAAATTCCTCCAATTAATGTATCTTATACATCTTATCAATTATATCACATATAATTGAACCAATTTAATTATATCATATATAATCAAATTTCTTGTTAATTTGAACACTTCAAACTAACCCAAAAACTTATTCTCAACTTGAATCCATTGAGCTACCAAGGGGACCTTATGGACCTGTAGTTTAAAACTTCAACGATACGTAAATAACTGACTAAACTCTTTAATCACGAAATCCACCCTTCGTTAACTGCCAGGCACTCCACTAAAGACCAACAGCTGCACTCTTCTTACTACAAATATATTTCTATGTCCATTGGATATAACCAATCTATAGTACGATGACCCTTCACAGATCGCTCGTAAGTATAGCTGGGCCAATTTGTCGTTTTTCCTCTGTAGTTACATCTAACTTCTTAAGTACCACG
Source organism: Benincasa hispida (assembly GCF_009727055.1). Lineage (NCBI taxonomy): Eukaryota > Viridiplantae > Streptophyta > Magnoliopsida > Cucurbitales > Cucurbitaceae > Benincasa > Benincasa hispida. The sequence goes on along the minus strand of NC_052356.1, from coordinate 44,972,517 downwards.
GATTCCTCTAATGAATAATACATCATAGTCCTACTATGAGTGAACACCTCTCGGTACATGGGAAAGTATGTGACGCCACATTATTCAAGCCCCAGAATCAACCCTTAAGCGAGCAATCTATCTATTTACCCCTACTTCAGAGAATGAGTGAATTCTATCTTGTGTAACTGAGTTCCCAGCTCCCCAATCAGACGAATCCCCAAAGTGGTAGGTTTGATTCAGTAATTTGGCCATTCGCATTCATGCAAATCAAAGGACCACCTTCATAGGTAAGAGTTCCCAACTCACTCAGGATTAAGGTCATGTTACCTATGGTCATCCTAGTGAAATGAAAGTCTCTGTCATGAACGGCATTATATAACGAGTCTAAACATTTCATGGTCCGGTTTTATACAAACTCCTTTGTATAGGATACCCCCACTTGCATACCTCCACATGAATGATCAGGATTAGATCATCTGTAGCACTTTACAACACTTGTAACTTCTACAAAGTGGGTCGTATCCGTAGTGTCGCCAGGATAAGGTTTCCCTCCTTTATCCATATACTATAGACCATTTAGGTTATCACTTAAGACATGATCCATTTGTATGTCTCCACATACATGCTTAAGTTACAACGATAACCAAGGATCTTAGTTTATTGGTTTGTGGTTAATGCAACTAAAATATCCCATATTTCATAGACAACAATGAAGAAAATATTTCATATTATTACATCACAAGTGTTTGTTCATACAGGTGTTTACAAACTACAGGACCCTATCGAGATTTAGGACATCAACCCCAACAGTCATCGCATATACGATTAACGCATATTGCATATTCTTCAGCTTATTGAACATTGCATGCACCATCAATGCATGATCAATGCATGACCATCGATGCATAGTAAAATATCAACAAAACCAAAATATTTCCTCTACCAATTATACATTGAGGACAATGCATACTTTTAAAGTTGGGGGTGGGTGCAAAGCATGATTCTTATTTTCTCATTTTGTGCATAAAATTTACCATATATGTTTTTTGGGGATAGTTGATCCTTGGTATGCTTGGTATAAAATGAAACACAGTTGTTGAATCCTTTTTTATAATTGAATTGATTCTTTTATTCATGTGTTCTCTAGTTAATGCCACCGTAGCAAATTTTCCAGTGTCTCTTTTCTTGGTTACCATGTCCTGCAGAAACTTGGCATAGGCAGATATTTCCTCAATCGCTTAACTAAAAGGAATGTTAACATGTAATTGCTTTAACATAGATTGGAAGCGTTTGTACTGTACCTCTTCGTTTTTCTTCTTCTTTAGCCTCTTAGGGAAATGTGGTAACTGGACTTTCACGGTTCCTATTTCATTTGACTTTGAGGTTGACGCAACCTCAGGTTCTACTGCTTCATTTTCTTTTTCTTCTTCTTGCATTGCCACAATCGCATGTTCAGCTGCGATGGAGGTTGATTTGTTCTGCTCCTTCTTTCTCCCTCCACAGTCTTTCCACTGCGCAATGTCACAACCTAACATTACTCCTTACCTGAACCCCCTGGGTTTTCGTGGAAGCTCGGTTGAACTTGGCAGTGCCCCTTGCGGTTTACTTTTGAGCTCATTTGCAATTTAGCCCATTTGCAACTCAAGGTTGCGGATGGACGTAGCCTGACTTTGAAGCACCATGTCAGTTTTCTCTATATATTGCTTCAATAGGCCTTCTAGGTAAGAAGATTGCGGTGGTTGTTGTGAGCTACTTGCTTGGTTGCTCTGTTGACCATTGCTGTGTTGAAAGAACCTTGGTGGCCCTTCTTTTTGTGCTACATATTGAAAGTTTTGTTGTTGATTCTTCCAAGCAATGTTTAGGTGGTTTTTCCACCCGGGGTTGTAGGTATTGGAAAAAGGGTTGTTCTTTACAAAATATACAGACTGTGGGTTTTGTGGACAATCTTCCATCACATGCCCATCATCGCAAGTCACACACCTTATTGTGTTTTGACTTATTGCATTGATTTGCCTACCTTGCGGTGTTGGGCTGCTGATCGTCATTCCTTGAATCAAATTCATCATTGCGGTCATTTGGTTTTGCAATGAAACAATAGCACTGTTATTTGCATCAGAATCTTTGAGTCTTAATCTCTGGTCGCTCTCCCTCCAGTCTTCATGATTCTTGGAGATGCGATCCAGGATATTCTTCGCCTCATCATAAGTCTTGTCAAGTAGACCACCAACTGCTGCCACATTGGCAGCGGTCTGCGAAGCAGGATTCAAACCGATAGAAAATTTTCATCTGAAGGTAGTCTGGCAGCCCATTATTCGGACAATCTCGGACCAACCTTTTAAACCTTGCCCAGGCATCGCTGAGCAATTCGTCCATGTCTCGTTCAAAATTAGTAAAAAGCTTTCTTCGTCTTGCGTTCTCTGTAGGTGGAAAATATTTCTTCATAAACTTCTCCATCACTTGCTCCCAAGAGGTGATCTCTCCTGGTTCGAGTGAGTAAGCCCATTTCCTAGCCTGATCATAGAGAGAAAATGGAAATAGCGTTAGTCGAACCTCCTCAGCAGAGATATTCGGGAACATAAAAGTATTGCAAATTTCAATAAAACTTCAGAGATGGGCGTGCGGATCCTCGCCACGCCTTCCTCCGAATTGACTAATAGCCTAGATCATCTGTAGCATCACCAGTTTCATTTCAAATCTACTTCCGTCTAAGGCAGGCCTCATGATTCCCTGAGAGAAATCATAGAGGTTTGGCGATGCATAGTCCCTAATAGGCCTATTGCGATCGTTGGACAACAGAATTGGATTTGCAATGACATTGTTGTTGTTTAGTGCTTCATTCCTAGGTTGCTCCGCCATATTTTCTTTATCGGATTGTGGTTGTTGATGGCGGTTCCTCAGTCTCCTCCTAAAATTCCTTTCAATCTCCGGGTCGTAATTCGCCAGAGATTGAGAGTTCTGCAAAGAAATCAGAAAAAAAACTACCATCAACAAACTATTTTGCCGAAGTCCCCGAGAACGGCGCCAAAAACATGATGCGTTATTTTATTAAATGCAGCAAAGTTCGAAAAGAGTTAGCAACGGGAAATACGATGAATATGCAGTGAACGGGTTGAGAAGGGTTTCGGCTAACACTCCCTAGGTTTCATTCATGCCNCAAAGAAATCAGAAAAAAAACTACCATCAACAAACTATTTTGCCGAAGTCCCCGAGAACGGCGCCAAAAACATGATGCGTTATTTTATTAAATGTGAAAATGGATGATAGGCGTTGATGGAATTACGTTGTGCACTCAAGTTTCCCCAGCGGAATCCAAGTGTAAATTCCTCTGAGTTTCCTAGTAAGTCCAGGGTCGATCACAAGGACTTGTGAAAATAGTTGCGTTGATAATTTTCTTATGAAAACTTTGCGGTAATCGGTAAAATAAATAAGGTGGTGGTTTTTTGTTGTGTTAATGAAAATAATAATAAATGCAGCAGAGTTCGAAAAGAGTTAGCAACGGGAAATACGATGAATATGCAGTGAACGGGTTGAGAAGGGTTTCGGCTAACACTCCCTAGGTTTCATTCATGCCTTGTGATCATGCAACATGTATACAATAGTAAACCACCTCTCGGCATGAATGCCACGACTTCTAAGGCTAGAACGCATGCGATAAATATGCGATAAGTCTATAGGGATTACGCATAAACCTCTAATTCTATTTATGCAATGACAACATGACATTCACACAAATATGCGACCACATAATATCATTCCTATTCCTAGGATGCATGCGATGCAAGTTGACAAACAGAGCTTATCTCTAAGTCCCTATTTCTTGTTTATGCAGGCCTAATCTTGCTCTTTCAAGTCAGATTCTAACCTCGCTCTCTCAGGACATTAGGTTCTTTCTTTAGATTCTCTCTCGAGCAACTCTAAAGGGATGTTTCACACAGCATAAAACAAGACAATCGCAAGCAATGAACTTCCTAGAACATGTTAGCTTAGTTCTTCTCAACCCATTCAACTAGTTTAGCTACTCATGCATATTAAGAGAGTGATCAGATGTAGAATTATAACTTCCATTGAATAGATAAAAGATGAAGTACAGAATAACAATACAAGTATAGTAAAGAGCTTGGGGCAATTTCTTGCCACTAGGTGTTACACTATTCTACTCATGCTCTAAAGATATTCTCGCTTTCGTGAGAGTCAACCCCGCTCTCTGCTTTTACGCCCCAAGGTTCTCTCTCGAGCTACCTTGGACGATCTCCAGCATCACCACTCTTCTCTAGCTTCGCCATGAAATGGAAAAGAAAATATGAACAGAGGTCTGAACTTGTAAAGTGATGAATTAATCGACTACTTAACCCCTTCTCTGAAGAATGCACTTGGTATTTATAGGGCATCAAAAGGTGAAAGATGGCTTCTCTTTCCTGGTTGTACAGATGGGACAGCTTTAATTCCTGACTGATGCGCCGAATGATTGTCACCGATAAAGCTGGATGTACTTTGTGATCGTTATCGGTTGTCAACTTAAATTGGATCCGACTGTTATCAGCTTTCTGTCCCATCGATCTTAATTGTCCTTTCGTCCGGATGCGCCCACCATCTTGCAGTGAAGTTGCTCGACCAATGAATTCCTATGATCGCAATCTCTGTAATGCGTTAACGCATATTCTGCACAAAAAAGCGGACGGGAAGCGTTCGGTATGGTAGGGTGCCCGTCGACATGATCTTTGGTTTTGGTTAAGGGGCAACCATAGACCTGACTTTACAAACGGTTTCAGAGCAAGAGTCTTTGCTTCGGAGCTATCTTCAAGCTACAGCTATGTCTTTGATATCTATCTTTCACTCTCGCTCAGACACTGAACGCCCAACAGACAAGCATGATTCAGTGTGAAAATCACTTTTCAAAAAAGACGAGGTGGTCAATCAGTTTTTAATAAAGCAGGCACACAAACCAAGCTTTGAGAGTCATAAGTTGGAGATCAGTTACAAAAATCAATAGTTCCAATGCGTTGACGCACGCGACCGCAATATTATAGATTTTATGCTTAATGGACGCAATTTATCATTTTTCATCAACGCAACCAACATTGTTTAATAACTTAGCACTATGATAACATGCATTTCTGCCCGTTATCACACGCTACTCCAAGGCTAATCCATTTGTGACCTAGTAGGGGGACCTTGTAGACCTACAAATCATTGGCTCCAACGATCCAAGATTAATTGGTTAAACTCTTTACACCAAATTAACCCCCATTCATTAACTACTAGGTCACTCCATTAAAGCCCAGAGTTGCACTCCCCTTACTGTAGATATATTATGTCCACTCAATATAACCATGATTAGTAAGTTAACCCTTCACAGGTTATTCGTAATAAGGACTAGGTCACATGCCTTTTTTACCCCCGAGATTACCTCTTGTTCCTTAAGTTCTATTGATCTTCTATACAATTGGTTAGTGATCCGATCAACAAACCGAGTCCTCTCGAGCTAATGAGAGGGTGAAGCCCCTTGTTCAAGACCCGGAGTCAGCACTTAAGGGAACAACCTTTCTACTATCCCTGAAAGTGGGTAGGACTGAATTCCATCTTGCACCCTATGTCCCCAGTTATCTACTCGATTTTACCCCTGAAATGGAGGTTTATTGAGTTGGCGTTGTTGAACCAACCCTCACCTATGTAAATCTAAGGTTAATTCTGAATAAACAAGAGTTCATAGTTAGCTCAGGATTAAAGTCAAGTTACCAAGGTCATCTCTTTGAAATAGTCAGTCTTAAATAGTAAACAACGTTATAAAGTACGAATGACTTATTTCATGGTCCGATCTTGTGCAAACTCATTGTACATGACACCCTCACTCCTTATGTCATGACATGTACGAATTAGGATCACTTCGTCTGTAGCACTTTACAACTCCTTGTAACAACTACAGAGTGGGCCGCATCCGATAGTTTGCCAGAATAAGGCACCCAACCTTATTCATATATTATAGACCATTTTGACTATTTACTCGAACTTGATCCACTTTTATGTCTCCACATGAAGTTCAAATACTCATGTAATAGTCATAGATCTTTTAGTTTATTAGATTTATTTCTAAAAATAAAAAAAATCATATATTCAATAACAACTTATTGAATTTTCAGAATAACTTTTATTGTTTACAAACCATGATTTTTAGGACATAAAACACGAAATTTTCGGGATTGAAGTTGGTATGGAATTTATTTGCTGTTTAGCGGGTCGATTTTGATGACGTTTTTGGCACAGTTTGGGAAGGTTAAGTTGAGTGCTGCTAGTGTTTGATTGTTTGAGCTAGTCTTGGAATTTTGACTCGAGGTAAGTAATCTTACTATTGGAACCACCTTTGTGCTAACCGATAAGATTAAGGATAATTTTGTTGGTTCTGAGATTGAATAAACTGTTTAGAAAGAATATATGAGCATGTGATAATATGTTTGAAGCATGTTATATGTATGAACACGATTTAGAATTTTTACGAGGTATATTAGCAAAACGATTGAGCTTGGGCCTAAATTATGAGATAAGTGACACTACCACTAAAATTCTATAGTGCTAGACGAAAATTAGATATATGTCGATGTACATGTTTTCATGAGATTTGTTTTTGGATCTATGAATGTATGTCGTGCGATTTACCATGAAATTACGAATGATTCATTATATGAATGTTTTAAAGAGTCTAGTGCATGAAAGAGATGTACTAGGATCGATTCATTTTTATGAGATTACACATGCTTGTCTAGACTGATCCGCATGATATTATTTACAAGATTTTATAGGACTCATGAACAGGTAAATGTTACATGTAATATGATCTTGGATGTGATCTCTTTCCTTTCCCAACATTTGATTTATTTGAGTGCATAAAAGTGATGCATACTAGGGGCTCTAGTATGTGAAAGAGATGTTGATAACTTGTAGAAATACAAATTATTTTTGCTCTTAAGTTGGAACAACTAAGGTTTTTAATGATAGTTTCTCCTAATTTTTTAGAAGAAACACATAGATTTATTCAAATATTAGCAAACCTATGCAAAAGAAGTTTTATTACTAAATATCGTGGCACTAACACATTGTATTGCAGGATTTCAACGCAAGAATTAACGCTAATGCATTAGACAAGTGCCGCAGGAAAAGCTCTAACACATGGGCCATGCGTTGGAGGGAGTTCAACGCAAAGAAGATTCATTGCTCCAAGGTGATTGTGTCACATCACCACTTGCAAGTATGGGCACCTGCAGTAGGCGACGTCTGAAAAGCTTCCAAGAGTCAGGCGGCTAATCAGGGCATAGACTTTAATGCTGACCAGGACATGGACTTTAATGCTACCTATTCACCCAGTGGACGTGGCCAACGCCTATAAATAGATGAAGTCCCTCCAGAGTTAAGAAGTTCAAAAATTATAAAGATCCTTACTCTCTGTATATTGTAGTCATAATCCTAGTTCTGTAGAGGCTGTGTTGTGGTACCAGACGATCAGAAGGGTTGAGAAACACCACCACCGCCAGTCAGGGAGCGGAGGAAGCTAATCTTGAGAAAGACACTTCATCCAATTCCTAAACAAGTGATTATACACAACGAGATTGAGCCAAAGAAATACAAGAGATTGTATTCTTTGGCTTGACTCAGTTTCCTTCTTCTCATTTATCACTTTCATTCCATTTGATTAAATATTGCTTTTGTAAAGACTCTCTGTTTCTTTATAAAATTCATATGTTTGATCCATCATACTTGCCATTGTTTATTTCTTGTTTATGTTGAATGCATTGATATTTCATGCACAACTTCATTCTAAAGCTCAAGCCAACATGACAAATTGGTAAAAGCATCTTTAACTTAGATTGTTCGAAAGAATAATTAAGTTGCATGGGATGCCTAGTACAACTAGAGATAGACTTACTGGTGTCTATTGCATTTTGTGTTAAACGCATGCATCCTAGAGATAGGCTTTGTATGTTATTTGCATTGAGAAATGTTGAATGAAGTCTAACGCAGAAACAAAAGATAAGCAAACCATCCCATCTCATTCACATCGCATCCTTGTTGTGTACACTCGTCTTAGACCGACGCGTCCACTTACATTAAACTCCATTCTCACATGATCCATCACCAACTACTCAACTCTTTTGCATCTCTTGCACAGGCACAACAATTTAGTGTAAATAATACATTTCTCACATTCATTTAGGAAAACCTCTATAGTAGATACAACGCAAGGTCTGAGTTTGGTTAACTGAATCCCTAAGTTCGACCCTGGACTTACCGGAACCTAAATTAGATTTATACTTGGATCTGGTTTAGGAAAACTTGAACGTCATTATTAGGAGTTGTGTGCGTTCTATGCATATATCTAACGCCCAACGCGTTACAATTATTTAAACGCATCGAAGTATAAATGCATCACTTATACTTGGAACTTATTTCTTCACTTTATTTTATACAATACACTCTAAGAGCAAATCACGATAGCAACGAACAAGTTTTTGGTGCCCTTGTCGGGGATTAAGAAACAAAAATAACCAGAAATTTCATTTGTATCTGTTGTAGGAACACTTTGGTCGAAGGAGTATTACGAGTTAAGCCTAAGCTTGTGAACGTTTATGAGTAGGGAGAGCACTCCTGAACTCAGATACAACCCCGAGATTGAAAGGACCTTCCGACGTAGGAACCGATCTAACCACCGTTGAAGGTTGAGGCAGCAATTTCTCAGACAACAGAACAGGCAACAAGTAATGGCGGAAGAACAGGAAAATCAGCAACTAGCTCATGCTGCACAGAATCCAATCCTGATGGCGAATAGCAGCACGCGTCCCATGAGGGAGTACGCGTCCCCTGTACTGTATGATTTCTCTCTAGGAATCATATACCCAACGCTGGATGGAACCAGGTTCGAGATGAAATCTGTTATGCTCCAAATGCTCCAGTCTGCTGGAAAATTTAGGCGTGGTCGTGGTAAAGATCCTTACGCCCACATGAAGCATTTCCTAGAAACGTGTAATTCATTTGTGATTCCTGGAATCACCCCAAAGGCGATCAGGCTGTCTTTGTTTCCCTATTCTTTACGTGATGACGCAAAACAATGAGTGAGCTCACTGGAGCCTTGTGAAATCACCACTTGGGAGAAGTTAGTGGAAAAATTTATGCAAAAATAGTTCCCACCTACCACCAACGCGAGGAGGAGTCGAGAGATTATGAACTTTGAACAAGAAGATGCTGAGACCTTAAGCACCACATGGGAGTGTTTTAAGGGCTTGGTCAAGAATTTCCCGAATAATGGACTACCTCTAACTATCCAAATAGAGATGTTTTATGGAGGACTGAATAGAGCATCGCAGATGGCAACAGACGCAGCAGCAGCTGGTGGACTTATGGACAAATCTTACACTGAGGCTAAAGAGATACTAGATCGCATTGCTAAACACAGTATGGAATGGGTGGATGATACATATGATTGAAGAGCTGATAGGAAAAAGAGATCTCAGAACGTTAATTCTATTGATGCCAACGCAATAGCCACACTTTCTGCTCAAGTGGCTACGCTGACCAGCTTTCTGCAGAACATAATACTGGGAAGCACATCAAATGAGCAGAAGGTGAATCAGGTAGAGGCATTTGGGCAGTCCATGGTTAGTTGTGTGGGCTATGGAGATCCTCACTCCTATGTTGAATGTCCACAAAATCTTCAGTCAGTATGCTTCATCAAAAACAACTCATTCTCTAATACATATAACCTTGGATGGAGAAACCATCAGAATTTTTCTTGGACAGGAGGAAATCATCAAGAGCACCACCCAGGGGAGAACCATCAGCAAAGGAATGGACCACCGCCTGCATTTCAACAAACACATCAGCAACATCAACAGCCCTTTAATAAAGGAGGATAGGCGTCGAGCTCAAGATCTCTGCTTGAGAATCTATTGAAGGAGTACATAACCCAGAATGACGCGTTGCTGAAAAGCCAGGCGTCATCTATCAGAAACTTGAAAATCCAGGTAGGGCAGATAGCGAGCGAGTTGAAAAATAGGCAGCCTGAAGTTCTACCTAGCAATACTAAAACACCTGGGAA